>NC_090382.1:80092248-80409253 GCF_036365525.1 Heterodontus francisci | reverse complement strand
ACAGCATTGAAACAGGCCCTTCGGCCCACTGAGTCTGTGCCGACCAACAACCACCCATTTATACTAATCCTACATTAATCCCATATTTCCACCATCTACCTACACTAGGGGCAATTTGCAATGGCCAATTTACCTATCAACCTGCAAGTCTTTGGCTGTGGGAGGAAACCGGAACACCCGGTGGAAATCCACGCGGTCACAGGGAGAACCTACAAACAGAACGGAACCCAGGTTGCTGGAGCTGTGAGGCTGCGGTGCTAACCACTGCGCCACTGTGCCACCCAAATACAAAAAAATAATGTTTTGCCTTAGAAATTAAGGCCCTTTAAAAATGGTGCCGGCGCCTGCGCGGCGGCACCGGACGCCGTTGCCGGGGATGCGGAGACCACCGCCTTACATCATCGGGGGCGGGTGCTCCACCCCCACCATTTAAATGAGCCCAGCCCAAAATATCGCGGGGGCTCCTCGGTAGCCGCTGAATGCAAGCAACTCGCCGAGTTCAATGGGCGCCTCCGCGGAGCCCAAATAAAGTTCAGCCCAGAAAAGCTGAAACCTTAAGAGGATAGAGTTATTAACTTCAGTTCACTTGCTATAAAGTCTGTCTTTCTGTCCAAAAATGTATAATTGTTTGAAATTATCTGAATATATTTGCATGGATTTTTCAATTTACATCATTCATGTTTTCCGGGAGTAATGAGTTTTAAAGAGGTTATTTTTAATATTTTAGCAGTGCTCAAAAATATTCTTTTTAATTAATTTAATCCAATTTAAAATGTTTGTAAGCAGTTTAGGGATGAACCATTCTGATGTCAATGCAGCAGGTGCCTTGCTGCATTGCCAAGGAATCTGAAGATGAGTGTTAACAAATAAGAGTGTGTATGCAACTATATCAGCATTGGCATACGAACAATACAAAGAAAAAGATAAACAGACTCAAACGAACACACCCAATTCTCATTGATCTTTTGCCAAAATGCTCCTGTGTAGCTTTAACGAGCTACCTTTGTACTGCCAAAGATTTAAGAAGTGTGGAAATATTTCAAATGTAGTGTTATTTTGTTGTGGAATGCATAGAAACATCCATTTTAGTGTATGCCAATTGATTTATGCTGAAAAAAACACCAGTCTGGACCACAAGAGGACTAATCCAGATCAATCAGTCCCTTTGTAGAGCAGATTTGAAGCAGGATTTTCATATACACAGAAATTCTGTAACAGCTTGAAGCCCTGAGGAGATGGTCAGGAAATAAAGAGATATAAATGCACAAAGAGAGAGGGTTATATAAGCACAACACACATGGAGAGTCAGAGACAACTCTTCTAGGAATGTACTGTCTTCTTTTCTAAAGTGATATTTTCATATTTGCATATAAGAATAATCATTTACGTTTCACTTAGCATTTGGGCTACAGAAATCTACAGGCCTTCCAAACCAGCACAAAACCAAACCTTTCTATCGTTTTCACTAATTCAGATCCACATCTTCACTTTCTCTTTGTAATTTCTTTTATAGTGCTCATCAATGTGAGGGATGTTGGTGATGGAGAAGAGAGCTTGTCCCATTTCAGGCACTCAGTTGTTAATTGTACATCAGTTGGGTGTCAATTGCATTTGGGTGGTGGGTATTAATTGGGGACTCACCTGTGCTCATATATATATAGGAGCAGGCTGCAAGAGGGTTTTTGTGTTGAAGGTGTACAGTATACAATGTGTGTCTCTACAAATGAAAGCTCGTAAGTGAATAAAGACTCAGATCCACTATTCTATCCTTTACCATCTGGCTATTCAAGTTTTGACACCAGTGCCAGCACCAAGTACTCCCAACTCAGTTACAACACAACCAGCTGCAGACAAAGTTACCTCTGTTCTGTCTCAACCGCATGTCTCAGCCTCAAATTCAGAAGAACACCCTCTATTGCAGCAGTATGACTTTTTTTTCAACCAGCCACATCCTGTGTCCGTTCTGAATGAGATTGCCAATTAGTGCCAAATTAGTAACAGCTTTCTGCTTAGGCCAATGTTATTAGGAGCTGAATTAAGACTGCTGAAATTTATTTCACGTAGGACCATTCCAGCCATCAGACAGAATAGACTTTCATCCCAGCAATCTGAGCTGGATTTTAATCCAGTTTCCAGCAGTGAAAGGCTGGTATCCAATTCACTACAATAGGCAATTTCCTTCAGAGCATTTTTAAACAAAGATAAAATTGATTGTAAAAAAAAAAGTGTGTTCTTCTGAAACACCAGAACTGTATAGGGCATACACTACATTTATGATGGGATGGGTGCCGTGGAAAGTATCATGTTTCAGGCGGGTTGCAGGATGTATATATGATTTATCTCAGAGCAATGCAGATACCACACTTGTATTAAATCACCAACTGGTTTATTTACAGTGCTTTAAAATATCTCAGCTCTTACTAGATCTCAGTACAATGTCTTCTTGGAACAGTCTCTGTTTAGTAGAACAGTTTCGCTCTGGCTCTTTTTAGTTTCAGTGTCAAAGTGCCACCCATAGGCTTAAGCAATCAAACACAGTGAACACAGAAAAGTGAACAGACTAATACAATCAAACACAGATCAATCAAACACTACAGAAAGGCTTAAAATATGGATGGATCCGGCTCTGCTGGAATTCCATCCCATTTAATTGGACTGTTAAATTCTGGTCAGAGAGGCTGCGGATGGATCTTCCCACAACAAGGGTGCGTAGTGGGGGTGTTCCAAGATTTCCCTGGGGAATTCTTCTTTTTCTAACCCTTGATAGGTCTCAGTTGAGTCCTGGAGTGAATCCATTTGAAGCCATCTACAGGTTCCAAATCAGAGAATCAGAGAGAGAGAGAGAGACATTCCCTAGATTATGGGAATTTATTGTGTGTGAGCTCAGTTATATTCTCTAGTTGGAATGGCTCCAGCAGAAGCGGGAGTCTAAAAGGAAATTTCTTTGGCCCATTTGGGTCTCTGGAGGATTCTACTCTTCCTTAGAGAAGTGGAGCGGCTCAGTTTGAGGAGGCTGATGCAGATGTTCCCTTGCAGAAACTGGTAGCCTACCCCGGCAATGAAAATAACTCCCCCCCCCACCCCCACAAAATTTGGTCTGAAACAAGGATGGGATGGGTTCTGATCTTCTGCACTAATGAAGTGAATCTGGACTATATGAATATCCACGATTTTGTCTTTTATTGAAGATTAACCATTATCATTTAACTAAGAGAGAACATTTTTATACAAGTATATGCGGCAAGCCATTTTCCTTTGCCAGACACATCAAATGATGCAATTCACATCAAAGCATGCAATTGACTTGAAAATCATTATTATGCAATTTATATGATAAATGTTACATGTTATAATACCATCTTGAGAACGACACTATAGTGATAATGTTACTGGACTAGTAATCCAGAGGCCCAGACTAATGCTCCTGAGGCGTGTGTTCAAATCTCATCAAGACAGCTGTGGAATTTAAATTTAATTAATAAACCTGGAATAAAAAGTGCGTCTCAGCCGTGATGATCATGAAACTACTGAATTGACATAGAAATCCATCTGTTAACATCCTGGGGGTTACCATTGACCACTACCTGCATGCTCCCCTCCAAGTCACACATCATCCTGACTTGGAACTATATTGCCATTCCTTCACTGTCGCTGGATCAAAATCACTCCTTAACAGCACTGTGGATGTTCCGCACCAGATGGATTGCAGCAGTTCAAGGCGGCAGCTCACCACCACATGCTAAAGGGCAATTAGGGATGGGCAACAAATGCTGGCCTTGCCAGCAACACCCACATTCCATGAAAGAATAAGAAAAAGTTCACTAATTTCCTTCATGGAAGGAAGTCTGCTATCCTTATCTGGTCTGGCCTACATGTGACTCGAAACCCACAGCAATGTGATTGACTCTCAACTTCCTTCTGAAATGGCCTAGCTGGTCAGTTGAATCAAGTCACTACAGAAAAGTTGAAAAAGAATAAAAACAGGAGGACCGACCGAGGCACCAGAAATGACAAAGACACATCCTGCCCAGTTGACCCTGCAAAGTCTTCCTCACTAACATCTGGGGACTTGTGTCAAAAGTGAGAGAGCTGTTCTACAGACGAGTCAAGCAACAGCCTGACATAGTCATACTAACAAAATCATACCTTACAGCAATGTCCCAGACTCCTCCATCAACATTCCTGGGCCTGTTCTATCCCACCGGCAGAACAGATGGCAGCACAGTGGTAAACAATTGGGAGGATTCTGATGAAAGGTTGCAGACCTGAAACATTAACTCCGTTTCTCTCTCCACAGATGCTGCCTGATCTGCTGAGTATTTCCAGCATTTTCTGTTTTTATTACAGTCAGGAAGGAGTGGCCCTAGCAGTAGTCAGCATTGACTCTTCACCCCATGAAGTCTCATGGCATCAGATCAAACATGGGCAAGGAAACCTCCTGTTGATTACTGTACTGTACTGGTCAATGTGCTGTTAATATTAAATTAAGATAGTAGAATTTGGGTCAAAGTAACAGGTGTTTATTTACAGGGGTCTTATCTCTAAAGTATCTACATTAACTCTGAGCAACACGAGGTTCAGACTCGTGACATCATATCCTGTGATGATGCTTAAGGTCTTTATATGTAATCTACCCAGCAACAGCTTGTGCACATTATACTACATTTACCAACAACTGCCCTCCCTCAGTTAATGAATCAGTACTCCTCCATGTTGAACCCCACTTGAAAGAGCCCAGCACATCAGTGCAAAAGACAAGGCTGAAGCATTTGCAACCATCTTCAGCCAGAACAGCCAAGTGAATGATCCATCCCGACCTTTCCTGAGGTCCCCAGCATCATAGATGCTAGTTTTCCACAAATTCAATTCACTGAAGTGACATCAAGAAATGGCTGAAGGCACTGATACAGCAAAGGCTGTGGGTCCCAACAACATTCAAACTATAATACTGAAGACTAGTGCTCCAGAGCTCGCTGCGCCATGGCCAAGCTCTTCCAGTACAGCTGCAACACTGGCATCTACCTGACAATATGGAAAATTGCACACGTATGTCTTGGCCACAAAAAGACAGGAAAAATGCAATCCACCCAATTACCATCCCATCAGTCTACTCTCAATCATCAGCAAAGTGATGGAATGTGTTGTTAACAGTGCTATCAAGCGACACTTACACAGCAATAATCTGCTCACCAATGCTCAGTTTGGGTTCCACCAAGATCACTTGGCTCCAGAACTCATTATAGTCTTGGTCCAAAAATGGACAGTGGAGCTAAATTCAAGAGGTGAGGTGAAAGTAACTGCCCTTGGCATCAAGGCAGCATTTGACTGAGTGTGACATCAAGGAGCCCTAGCAAAATTGAAGTCAATGGGAATCAGGGAAAAAGATGTCCACTGGTTAGTCATACCTAGCACAAAGGAAGATGGCTGTTGTTGTTGCAGGCCAATCATCTCAACCCGAGGACATTGCTGCAGGATTTCCTCAGGATAGTGTCCTAGATCCAACCATCTTCAGCTGCTTCATCAATGAATTTCTCTCTATTATAAGGTCAGAAGTGGAGACGTTTGAATCCAAAACTAGGGTCCTGAATCTAAATAAAGGAAACTACAAAGGTATGAGGCGCGAGTTGGCTATGGTATTGTGGAACTTTACTAAAAGGGTTGACGGTGGATAGGCAATGGATAATATTTAAAGAACCTGTGCATGAATTACAACAATTATTCATTCCTGTCTGGTGCAAAAATAAAACCAGAAAGGTGGTTCAACCGTGGCTTACAAAAGAAATTAGGGATAGTATTAGACAGTCGTGCATCTGGTCTGCTCCTCGATGCGTTTCTGTCTTCGTGTGCTTTTGCCAAAGGCAAGCAACCAGTGGCAGCAGCTACCTGCCTGGTAACAGCGTGTAGCTAATTACAGTGATGACAAAGGCAATTAGCCTCTATTTGTCCATTGCAATGAGATCTTACAAATGGTGGACGGCACCACCCAAAATTAATTCAGCATCTGAGAAATCTGGAAAGTATTCATCACTGAGTTATGAGGATTGTTGGACAGTGATCATTTTTTTCTTCCTCTTCTCTTCTTAATGTGGTCATTTATATTGGCTGAAGCAATACACTGGTATCTCACTTAATCATCCATTCTTCAACTGTTGCTTACAGAGTGAGGCTGGAATCTTCTGGACATAGAAAATAATTGAGTGTTATGACCATTTCTGGGTTCCGATCCTTCTCCGCTGAGACATGCAACAACAGGGGAGATCTTACAGGAGGTGGCCAATTAAGAGGTTGTCTCCATGTTCGCTGTCCAATTAAGGATGGCGGATGGGTTCCCGAGGCGGGAGCGCAGGTCATTACTGCCCACACCAGCGGAGTCCCCCAGCCCCTATTATGAGATCAGTGGGAGTGCACCTGAGGCCTAGACTGATGGACAGACAGGGAGGCACTGCAGCTGCCATTAGCATCAGTGGAGCAGATGAAAAGTTCACTGCCTATGGCCATCAGAGACATCTGTCTCCATGATTTCATCACTCATTGGCAATGCAAGACAGCAACCTTGCCATTTGCTGCCAGCAAGCTCTTCAACAGTCTTAGAAGTTACGAGGCTCTAACCTCCACTGTGAAGCCGCCTGCTGTTAGCTGCCAGGGAGCCGACACAGTGGGGGGCAGGGGGAGGGGGTGGTGCCGTTCATATGATCTCATTACAATGGACAAATAGAGGCTAATTGCCTTTGGCATCTCTCTAATTAGCTACAAGCTGCTACCAGGCAAGTTGGCGCTGCCACTGGTTGCTTGACTGTGGGATGAATCAGAGCCAACTCCAGTGCTATCTGTACCTACTCTTTGCAGGAGGCTTCACTGATAGCAATCAGGAATTTGAGTCTTGACTGTTTTGCCCCAAGGACACTTATGTTAGTTTTAGTGCTCCGACCACTGTCCTGGCTGTGATTAAATCTGGGCTGTTCCTAAACAGTACAGCTCAATATCACACTTTGTAATGCATTCACCTCCCAAGCCATTTTTGCAGCCTGTAACTTCAATATTAACCAGACAAAATTAATCTATAAAAAGTAAAAAAAAATAAGTAAAACCTATTTTGGGATAATTAAGAAGGCAGGAAAGAGCTGCAGCCTAACACATAGAATCAGCAGTAGGAGATAGAACACAGAGAGACGACCAATGAAGAATGTGAGTCAAAGAGATAAGATATATCCCATTACTAGCAAGATCACTTTGCTTCTCATCTACTTGGTAGCTGGTAAGTAGGCCCCTCAGATTGCTTTCCTTCCCTGAAACAGCAGAAAGTTCAGCCATTTCATACATAAAAGTCAATGGAGAAAAAGAAGTTGGCAAGTGACAACTCTTATTCCGTTAGTCACAGAATAATTGGGCGAGATTTTAACTCATTCAAAACTCACCCACTTGCATGGAGTTAAAATCAGGCCCAATGTGTCACAGCTATGTATATATGTATGGAGCAGATTGTACACAGAAACTGAAAAACAGAAACTTAACTTTTTATGCTTTTTGTGAAACTCAACTCTTACGGGACTTGTTGACATTGTAGGAAAAACCTGGCTTCCTGTTTAAACTCTGAAAGGCACTGGAAGGTATGAGTAACTTCAGATCTTGTTCGACTTGAAAGGTAGATTGTGGTTGTAGGTTTCTCACTTTTTTTTCTCTAACGCAGATGAAGTTTAAAATCTTAGTGACACTGCCTTCTATTGAAGAGAATGTGAGATTGTTATCAAAGTGCCTGGGCTGTTACGAAATTTACACTTTGTGAACAGGTCAGAAAGATCAAATATGATTAGTTGGGTATTTGATCTGACATTGTTCGCTTTATGAAAGTGGTAGATGTTGGAAAGATTTCTAAGGAAGGCATCTTAGGCAGTTTTACATATACCACTATCAAAAACAAAAACATAAAATTAAAAAGTGCCCTTTTTGACTTAACAAACTTTGTATTTGTCTGTGTGCTGTCAATAATTTTGAATTGCTCTAGCTTTGATATCATTCTTTGTTGATTACTACCAATTTGATTCTCTAATCAATGATCAGACACTTTCAGACATTCTAAATGAATGAGGATTTCACCTCTGGTGGATGTGGTCAATTTGGAATCGCCTGGATCAAGTAAACCAAAGCAATTCTTTATGAATGAATCTTTTCCTTGCCAAGTGCAAGCGTTCTTCCCATTCCTAATTTTTTTTAGAATCACAGTTTGTGACATTTAGAACTGTCCGTCTCCTCACTTTTCAACGACTTCGTCAGATGGGGATATACAATTTCAAACCATTCTGTCTATCTTCTTTGGCCTCCTTGTCTCGAGAGACAATGGGTAAGCGCCTGGAGGTGGTCAGTGGTTTGTGGAGCAGTGCCTGGAGTGGCTATAAAGGCCAATATTAGAGTGACAGACTCTTCCACAGGTGCTGCAGAAAAAATTGTTTGTTGGGGCTCTTACACAGTTGGCTCTCCCCTTGCGCTTCTGTCTTTTTTCCTGCCAACTGCTAAGTCTCTTCGACTTCTGTCTATACCCATTTGTTATCGCTAATGGTGGTTTCTTATTAGTGAAATATACAGAAGATATCTCACAGTCTACCCTGGTATCTGATAAATATACCATCGCCAGTTAGCTTGACCACAGAATTCATGAGTGTTGATACTGAGTGACCAACTGTGTAACAGCCCCGACAAACAAATTTCTCTGCAGCACCTGTGGAAGAGCCTGTCACTCTAGAATTGGCCTTTATAGCCACTTCAGGTGCTGCTCCACACACCACTGACCA
This sequence comes from Heterodontus francisci, assembly GCF_036365525.1. Taxonomy (NCBI): domain Eukaryota; kingdom Metazoa; phylum Chordata; class Chondrichthyes; order Heterodontiformes; family Heterodontidae; genus Heterodontus; species Heterodontus francisci. The sequence goes on along the minus strand of NC_090382.1, from coordinate 80,400,467 downwards.
CCTCCAGGCATTTACCCATTGTCTCTCGAGATAAGGAGGCCAAAGAAGATACTGAAGTATTCTCTATAAGAGTATAAAAGCCCTCTATTTGCCCTTTATTCTCCCTTTACACATCTGACTCTGCCATATACAGTCTGCAGCAAAGAAGGCAGGCAGACAACCTTCTCTTAGGCCTGTGCCAATATTGCTCTTTAGACAGTGATCTGGCAATGACTGTCTTCTTTCCATTGTCCATCTCTCACTGTGAGGTGATAACTGGCATTCTGCATGCACGTGTCCTCATTGGCATGGTGGAGATTGAGACCTAAGCAGAACAAGCCATCAGACATACAGTCCTCAGCTTCGTATTTCCACTGGTGTGCTGTGCCTGGTACTCCATGGCTCTGAAGAATTCTACTTGAAGGCCAATAACACTTCAGCGGAAATAAAGCAATTTAAATTAGTAATGTTTGCAATTTTTAAGGGAAGAAAGTAAGTCAACCCAAAATACGATATTACTTTTGGATTTTTATTTTGCCAATGTGATAGCAACTGACATTCCATTGATACAACAGCATTACAGTGCATAAATAAACACACTAATCTCCTGGGAGATCACATTACAACCGAACCTCCCTCCAAAAATGGAGCATATGATGCACCTTTCGGTCTGTAATGAATTTGCATATTTTTCTGGCAGTGTGCAACATTTAATCCCCATGCTCAGAAAGAAAACAGCAATCCGGATTCCTGCTGCTGATTGCTGTGCAGTAAACTTGGCTGTGTGAAGTGTGATGAGGGTGCCTGAAGATCAGTCTCATTGCTATGGTGTGCTCTTCTTTTGTTACATCTAAGTTGTGGTACTGAACTGCCAGTTGATATTTAAATGATAGGTTAATGGTTTGCCTGCTGTTCCTCATAAAGGACACAGTGCAAACACCAACCCATCTTTTTCCTTCTCCAGATGCTGACTGGTGCACTGAATGTTTTCACCATTTTTTATTTTTGTATCAGGTGCTGGTGTCATGTGCCATACAGAGTTATGATCCAGTGTCACATTCATGTTTCATGTTCCTGTTTTCAATGCATGTCATTGGCGGGGAGAAGGGTGGAGGTGCTGAACATAGATGAGGGACATTTCTTCCACAATTGGAGGAAGAAATCATGGGCCTTTGAGATTAATAGTTACAGAGTAGCAATGGCATAGAGCCAGAGAAGGTCTCCTGCCTGCCATATCTGCCAAGGAATGGTGCGTGGCACAGGTGGGGCCCAGCAAGGGCAAGATGCAAATCAAATATTAAAAATATAACAAGATTATGTGTTTTCAATTTATTCCAAAAATATCATCAATTATGCTTGTCTGTGGTTCTGCAGTTGTCTATAATTCTACTTTCAAATGTGTATCATCAACACAAATTAATAGGAAATCATCCTCATATCCGGGAAAGAAATAACTCATCATACTGACAAGGTCTTCTTTCTTTTTCCTGTTAAAGGCAAAATGATGCCCCAGTGCACTGGAGTCTATAATGCCTGATGCTGTGGAGTGGTTGATACGCATAACTGCTATACTGTTGAGGAAGTGGTGAATGGAGTAAAGAACAAGAAAGTGTTAAAACTGGAGGGGGAGCCACCCATGATCATTTCATAAAGTTCCCAGATGCTGGCATTGATATAAGTCTGGGAACCAGTTACTGAGCTATCTTTCCATTTAGATATGAAACAAGCCCTATAAAAAGACCAGAATAAAAATTATACTGTAAAAAAAATCCTCTAGTTTATAAAAAAAAGTTTCCTGCCTCAATCCCACATTGTTTTCCAACTAAGTACACAGCCACATCAGTTTTTTCCAAATGTTTGCCAAAACCAATTTGGATCCAGGTACCAAGGTGGACGACAGTGCTAACTTCAAGTAGCACACATTTACTTTGAAAGTAGCCTACGATGTTAGTTTCTCAGTGATAGAGAGTAAAAGGCACAATGAGGTTGAACATTGTCCCCTGGGATTGAAGCCAAAAACATCTTGCAGAATATCTTAATTGTAATCTAACCACAGTGTCTGACAGACAGGTTCTACATGCTAGTAAATCTCAATTTCTGGCATTTGGCTCACAACTGAAAGCAGCAAAATGTAATTTGCTGTCAGTCTTTATTAATAATGAACTATTAACTCAAATCTCAAGGTGTTTAAGTGGTTTCAAATGTTAAAAAGGGACTAGCATGTAAAGAATGCAAAACTGTGGCTGGGAGTAAAGACTTCTGTTAGTGCAATACTCAAAAGATTTATCATAGTCATTATAGGGACAATCATCTGGAAATTCTGCAGGGTCTCAATGGTGGGAGATGAACAAACCCCTGGAGAAACAGCACAAACAGCAAGGAGGGAACAGTGATGAAATATAAAGTGAACTGGAGCAACTATGAACTGTAAAAATGAGCTGGTAAATTAAACTCCAAAAATTGGACACATATTGCTGCAACCAAGTTGGAGAAAGAGGTCAAGTGATCCCTCCTGTAGTGCCAATATACATCATGGCTGTTGGAAACTAAACTCACCATCATGTCTGTACTAGTTCTGGGAAGGCACAGTAAAATGTTAAACAGGCCATTCAATGCCAAATGGCTCCTATCTGCAAGAACTGGGCCGACAAAGACCTTAGCAGACAACATCTCCGGATGCAAAGCCAAGATAATAGGTGAGAAATAGCATCACTTTATCAAATATAAGCCACATTCCAAACCCATGGCTTAACAATGGCCCCACTTTCAAAGACATTGAATGGACACAACGGGGAGAGCATCTATGGTCACCAGAATGAAACCCAGCCTGATAAGGGTTTTTCTTAAAAAAGAAGTTTCTCTGACAGAGAGACATAAAGTCATTCCAGCCAGAGAAGTTGTGAAATTGATCCAGCTAAGCAAGAAGCCCTGCCAGCACCATCTTTAAATTACTGAGGGAGAGAGAAGGTTGATGAAGGGAATGCAATGGATGATGACTATATGAATTTTAAGGAAGCATTTGACCAATTACCATATAAAAGGCTGGTTAACAAAATTGAGGCTCATGAAATAGGAGGGTCAGTTGGATAAAAATTTGGCTTAAGGACAGAAAACAGCGAGTCATGGTAAATGGTTGTTTTTCAGACTGGAGGATGGTAGACAGTGGTGTTCCCCAAAGGTCAGTGCAAGTATCAGTATTTTTTTGATATATATAACTGATTTGGATATTGGAATAGAGAATAAAATTTCAAAATCTGATGATATCAAACTTGGAGGTGTGGCAAACAGTGAGGATGATACCAATTTTCTGCAACAGGACATAGATAGGCTCGCAGGATGGGCAGACAAATGGCAGGTGGAATTTAACACAAAGAAGTGTGAGATGATGCATTTTGGCAGAAGGGATACGGCGACGCAATATATACTTAATGGTACAGTTCTAGAGAGGGGCAGAGGAACCTGGAGGATCATGTGCATAGATCTTTGAAGGTGGCAGGACATATTATGAGAGTAGTTAGCAAAGTATATGGGATCTTGCGCTTCATAATTAGAGGTATTGAGTACAAAAGGATGTAAGTTAAACTGAACCTTTATAAAGCTCTGATTAGGCCACAAGTAGAGTATTGCGTCCAGTTCTGGTCACCACACTTTACGAGGTGTGAAAGTCCTTGAGAGGGTGCATTTACCAGAAATGGTTCCTGGGTGAAGGAATTTACCTGCAAGGTTAGATTGGAGAAGCTGGTCTTGTTCTTCTTGGAGCAAAGGAGGTTGAGGGGAGATCTGATAGAGGTGTACAAGATTATGACAGATTTAGATAAGGTAGGCAAAGAAAAGCTGTTCCCATTAGTGGATAGTACAAGGACTAGGGGACACAGATTGAAGGTTTTGGGCAAGAGATACAGGGGGAATATGAGGAAGAACTTTTTTACACAGCGAGTGGTAATGACCTGGAACTCATCGCCTTTAAGGGTGCTGGAAGCGAAAATGATGAATAATTTCAAAAGGAAATTGGATGGGCACTTGAGGGAAATAAACTTGCAGTTACAGGGATAGAGCAGGGTATTGGGACTGACTGGATTGCTCTATAGAGAGCTGGCATGGACTCGATGGGCTGAATGGCCTCCTTCTGTGCCGTAATGACTCTATGATTCTAGGTGCCGCAGTCTCTGTGGTGATGGTGCTCCTACAATGGAGTAAAGTATTCTGGAATATTGACCTATCAACAATAAAAGAACCCTTCCCTGACGAAGTCCTGCAGTGATGACCCAGAGCTGCGATGCCTGACATCTGATAACCAAAATTATCTTTCTTTCTGTCAGGAATGATTCCAGCCACTGTCGGTTTCTCTCTTTGACCATTATTGACCTCAGTTTTTGAAGGCAGTTACTCTCTCCTCCCCTGTGGCATTCAACTCTTGCCTCCATATCTAGATCAATGCTGTGATGAGGCCTGGAGCTGAATGGTTCTGATGGAACCTAAACTAAGTGTCGGTAACTGGCAGGTTCCTTTCTCTGAATGGTAAGAGTAAACCAGTTGGATGTTTATGACAATCTACAAGCTTTCAGAATTTCTTTTGGTGCTCACCCACAAATTACCAGGTTTATTGTGGTCTATTACACAACTTGCTGTGGTGGGATTATAGGCTATCATACACATTTTGCACATATGAGCCTGGATTTTAAGCAGCCCTCGATGTCGGGATCCGTGGCGTTTGGGGCCTGAAGATGGCCCCAGATAAGGCCCACCACAGACCTCGAGGGTGGCAGGGCCCGGCTCGATCATCCCGGCAGTATCGGGCACCATGGCGGGCACCGTGGCAACCACCTGCCGCTCCACAATCACCATATGCAAATGAATAAAATTAATAGATTTGTATGTTCTTAACCTGATCTTGATGGCCCGCCGCAATCTTTGACCCAGTGGCCGGCACTCCCATGCCTTTAGATCCCCATCCGGGAAAATGAGGTGCCACACGGGTGGGGAGGGGGGAGGAGGTAGGTTTATCTGTTCGGGGATGGGGGACAGGGTCAAATAAAGGTCATGGGTGTAGGGGATGGTGGGAAGGGTTGTACTTAAACTTTATGCAGTTTCGGGAGGCAAGGTTAGATGTTACAGATGTTTTTGGCAAGGAAGGGCAAATAGTTAATGAAGTTGTTATTGGGGGGTGGTGGGAGAGGGGCAAAAGAAATGTTTTTATTTAATTTAATTCAATCTGTGTTTAAATATTTAAATAATCCAGTAGGGCTGACAGCCCTTTAAAAATGGCATCAGTGTTTGCACACAGGCAGCTGATGGATTGCCAGGGACGGACAGCCCGCCCCCTCCATGTGATCGGAGGGGTGGGGGGTGCAGCCTGCCCTGGCTATTTAAATGAGCCACTTAACATTGCGGCAGCGCTTTGGCGTGCAACCCCTACAGGCGAACCGCCATTCTTTGAGCTCCCCACCAAGATTGGCGGCAGGCTTATAAAATCCAGCCCATAGGAAAACGAGATTTGGCAAGCACTTTTTGGTGAAGACTGCGCAGTTTTAAGAACCAATGCATTGATGGTTCAGCAGGTTTAGGCAATGAATAAAGGGATTTTAATGTTCATATAATCACAGCACAGAAGGAGGCCATTTGGCCAATCATGTCTGCACCGGCTCTCTGAATAAGCAATTCACTTAGTGCCATTCCCTTGCCTTCTCCCTGTAACCATGTACATTCTTCCTTTTCAGGTAACTACCTAATTCTCTTTTGAATGCCTCAATTGAACGTACCTCCACCATACACTCAGGCAGTGCATTCCAGATCCTAACCACTCACTGCGTGAAAACATTCACTATCATTTCGCCACTGCTTCTTTTGGCAATTACTTTAAATCCGTGCCCTCTTGTTCTTGATTCTTTCAGAAGTGGGAAATGTTTTTCCCTATCTACTCTGTCGAGACGAATCATGATTTTTGAATACCTCTATCAAATCTCCTCTCAGCCTTCTCTTCTCCAAAGAAAACAGTCCCTACTGCTTCAATCTATCTTCATAAATCCTCATCCCTGGAACCATTCTCGTGAATCTTTTCTGCACTCTCTCCAATGCCTTCACATCTTTCCTAAAATGCGGCACCCAGATCTGGACGCAATACTCCAGTTGAGGCCGAAGCAGTGTTTTATACAAGTTTAACATAACCTCCTTGCTCTTGTACTCTATGCCTCTATTATTAAAGCCTAGAATACTGTATGCTGTATTAATCGCTCTCTCAACCTGTCCTGTCACCTTCAATGACTTATGCACATATACACCCAGGTCCCTCTGCTCCTGCACCCTCTTTAGAGTTGTACCCTTTATGTTATATCATCTCTCCGTGCTCTTCCTACCCAAAATGAATCACTTCATATTTCTCCATATTGAACTTCATCTGCCACTTGTTCACCCATTCCACCAACTTGTCTATGTCCTTTTGAAATTCTACACTATCCTCCTCACAGTTCACAATGCTTCCAAGTTTTGTGTCATCTGCAAATTTTGAAATTGTGCCCTGTACACCAAGGTCTAGGTCATTAATTATATCAGGAAGGGCAAGAGTCCCTACACTGACCTCTGGGGAACTCCACTACAAATCTTCCTCCAGTCTGAAAAACATCCATTAACCACTACTCTTTGTTTCCTGTCACTCAGCCAATTCCATATCCACGATGCTACCGTTCCTTTTATTCCATGAGCTATAACTTTGCTCACAAGTCTGTTATGCGGCATTGTATCAAATGCCTTTTGTCCAAGTGACTATTAATTTTGACCCTAATTATTCTTTCTAGAAGTTTCTCCACCACTGATGTTAAACTAACTGGCTTGTAGTTGTTGGGCTTATCATTACATCCTTTTTTGAACAAGGGTGTAACATTTGCAATTCTCCATTCTTCTTGCACCACTCTTGAGTCTAAGGAAGACTGGAAAATTATGGCCAGTACCTTCACGATTTCCACTCTCACTTCCCTCAGTATCCTTGGATGCATCTCATTTGGCCCTGGTGCTTTATCAATTTTAAGTACAGACAGCCTATCCAATACCTCCTCCTTATCAATTTTAAATCCTTCTAGTGCATTAATTATGTCCTCTTTCATCCTGACCTGGGTAGCGTCTTCTGCCTTGGTAAAGACAGATGCAAAGTATTCATTTAGTATGTCAGCTATGCCTCCTGCCTTCATGCATAAATCTCCTTTTTTGTCCCTAAATGGTCCCACGCCTCCTTTTACCACCCTTTTACTATTTATATGCCTACAGAAGATTTGGGGATTCCCTTTTATGTTAGCTACTAGTCTCTTTTCATACTCTCTCTTTGCTTCTCTTATTTGCTTTTTGACTTCCCCTCTGAACCTTCTATATTCAGCCTGGTCCTCTGCTGTATTATCCACTTGACATCTGGCATAAGCACATTTCTTCTTCTTTATCTTAATTTCTGTCTCTCTCATCATCCAAGGAGCCCTGGATTTGTTTGCCTCACCCTTGCCCTTCATGGAAATATACCTTGACTGTTCCCATCTACCTCTTCTTTGTTCAGGTATCATTTTTCCATGCAACCTTTGATTTCAATTTATCTGGCCCAGATCCATTCTTACCCCATTGAAATTCGCTATTCTCCAGTTAATTATTCTTATTTTGGAATGTTCCTTGTCTTTTTCCATAGCCAACCTAAACCTTATGATACAATGATCACTGTTCCCTAAATGTTCTCCCACTGACACTTGATCCACCTGGCCCACTTAATTCTCAAGAACCAGGTCTGGTAGCATCTCCTTTCTCATTGGACTGGAAACATACTGATGTAGAAGATTTTCCTGAGCACGCTCTCTGAACTCTTGCTCCTGTCTGCCCTTTACACTACTACTATCCCAGTCTATATTTAGATAAAGTCCCCCATTAGAACTGCACTATAATTCTTGCACCTCTCTTTAATTTCCTTATAAATTTGTTCCTTCACATCCTTCCCACTAGTTGGTGGCCTATAGACAACACCAAGCAATGTAATTGCACATTTTTGTTCCTTAGCAATGCTCTTCTTAATCAATACTGTCACCCCTCCCCATTTTCTTCCTTTCCTATGTTTCCTGAACACCTTGTATCCAGGAACATTTAATACCGAGTTTAGTTTAGTTTAGAGATACAGCACTGAAACAGGCCCTTCGGCCCACCGAGTCTGTGCCGACCATCAAGCACCCATTTATATTAATCCTACACTAATTCCATATTACTACCACATCCCCACCTGTCCCTATATTTCCCTACCATCTACCTATACTAGGGGCAATTTATAACGGCCAATTAACCTATCAACCAGCAAGTCTTTTGGCTGTGGGAGGAAACCGGAGAAAACCCATGCAGACACAGGGAGAACTTGCAAACTCCACACAGGCAGTACCCAGAATTGAACCCGGGTCGCTGGAGCTGTGAGGCTGCGGTGCTAACCACTGCGCCACTGTGCCGCCCCAGCCTGCCCTTCTTTGAGCGAGGTCTCTGTTATAGCCACAACATCATTTTTCCACATGGCAATCTGCGCCTGTAACTCACCAATCTTATTTACTACACTTTGTGCATTCACATACATGCACAGTAACGGTGATTCAGACTTTATTACCTCCTCCCTTACCTAATAACTTACTATTCTCTACTCTAATGCTATTTATCTAGAATTTTTTTTTAGAACATTACAGCGCAGTACAGGCCCTTCGGCCCTCGATGTTGCGCCGACCTGTGAAACCATCTGACCTACACTATTCCATTTTCATCCATATGTCTATCCAATGACCACTTAAATGCCCTTAAAGTTGGCGCGTCTACTACTGCTGCAGGCAGGGCGTTCCACGCCCCTACTACTCTCTGAGTAAAGAAACTACCTCTGACATCTGTCCTATATCTATCACCCCTCAACTTAAAGCTATGTCCCCTCGTGTTTGCCATCACCATCCGAGGAAAAAGACTCTCACTATCCACCCTATCTAACCCTCTCATTATGTTTAGTTTAGTTTAGAGATAGAGATACAGCACTGAAACAGGCCCTTCGGCCCACCGAGTCTGTGCCGACCATCAACCACCCATTTATACTAATCCTACACTAATTCCATATTCCTACCACATCCCCACCTGTCCCTATATTTCCCTACCACCTACCTACACTAGGGGCAATTGCTAATGGCCAATTTACCTATCAACCTGCAAGTCTTTGGCATGTGGGAGGAAACCGGAGCACCCGGAGGAAACCCACGTAGACACAGGGAGAACTTGCAAACTCCACACAGGCAGTACCCAGAATTGAACCCGGGTCGCTGGAGCTGTGAGGCTGCGGTGCTAACCACTGCGCCACTGTGCCGTAATAGACGTCTCTATTAAGTCACCTCTCCTCCTCCTTCTCTCCAACGAAAACAACCTCAAGTCCCTCAGCCTTTCCTCATAAGACCTTCCCTCCATACCAGGCAACACCCTAGTAAATCTCCTCTGCACCCTTTCCATAGCTTCCACATCCTTCCTATAATGCGGTGACCAGAACTGCACGCAATACTCCAGGTGCGCTCTCACCAGAGTTTTGTACAGCTGCAGCATGACCTCGTGGCTCCGAACCTCAATCCCCCTACTAATAAAAGCTAACACACCATATGCCTTCTTAACAGCCCTATTAACCTGGGTAGCAACCTTCAGGGATTTATGCACCTGGACACCAAGATCTCTCTGTTCATCTACACTACCAAGAATCTTCCCATTAGCCCAGTACTCTGCATTCCTGTTACTCCTTCCAAAGTGAATCACCTCGCACTTTTCCGCATTAACCTCCATTTGCCATCTCTCAGCCCAGCTCTGCAGCCTATCTATGTCCCTCTGTACCCTACAACATCCTTCGGCACTATCCACAACTCCACCGACCTGAGTGTCATCCGCAAATTTACTAACCCACCCTTCTACACTCTCTTCCAGGTCATTTATAAAAATGACAAACAGCAGTGGCCCCAAAACAGATCCTTGCAGTACACCACTAGTAACTAAACTCCAGGATGAACATTTGCCATCAACCACCACCCTCTGTCTTCTTTCAGCTAGCCAATTTCTGATCCAAAGCTCTAAATCACCTTCAACCCCATACTTCTGTATTTTCTGCAATAGCCTACCGTGGGGAACCTTATCAAATGCCTTACTGAAATCCATATACACCACATCCACTGCTTTACCCTCATCCACCTGTTTGGTCACCTTCTCGAAAAACTCAATAAGGTTTGTGAGGCACGACCTACCCGTCACAAAACCGTGCTGACTATCGCTAATGAACTTATTCTTTTCAAGATGATTATAAATCCTATCTCTTATAACCTTTGCAACATTTTACCCACAACCGAAGTAAGGCTCACAGGTCTATAATTACCAGGGCTGTCTCTACTCCCCTTCTTGAACAAGGGGACAACATTTGCTATCCTCCAGTCTTCCGGCACTATTCCTGTCGACAATGACGACATAAAGATCAAGGACAAAGGCTCTGCAATCTCCTCCCTCGCTTCCCAGAGAATCCTAGGATAAATCCCATCTGGACCAGGGGACTTATCTATTTTCACACTTTCCAAAATTGATAACACCTCCTCCTTGCGAACCTCAATCCCATCTAGCCTAGTAGTCTGTATCTCAGTATTCTCCTCGACAACATTTTCTTTCTCTACTGTAAATACTGACGCAAAATATTCATTTAACACTTCCCCTATCTCCTCTGATTCCACACACAACTTTCCACTACTATCCTTGATTGGCCCTAATCTAACTCTAGTCATTCTTTTATTCCTGATATACCTATAGAAAGCCTTAGGGTTTTCCCTGATCCTATCCGCCAATGACTTCTCGTGTCCTCTCCTTGCTCTTCTTAGCTCTCCCTTTAGATCCTTCCTGGCTAGCTTGTAACTCTCAAGCGCCCTAACTGAGCCTTCACGTCTCATCCTAACATAAGCCTTCTTCTTCCTCTTGACAAGCGCTTCAACTTCTTTAGTAAACCACGGCTCCCTTGCTCGACAACTTCCTCCCTGCCTCACAGGTACATACTTATCAAGGACACGCAGTAGCTGCTCCTTGAATAAGCTCCACATTTCGATTGTTCCCATCCCCTGCAGTTTCCTTCCCCATCCTACACATCCTAAATCTTGCCTAATGGCATCATAATTTCCTTTCCCCCAGCTATAATTTTTGCCCTGCGGTATATACCTGTCCCTGCCCATCGCTAAGGTAAACCTAACCGAATTGTGATCACTATCACCAAAGTGCTCACCTACATCTAAATCTAACACCTGGCCGGGTTCATTACCCAGTACCAAATCCAATGTGGCATCGCCCCTGGTTGGCCTGTCTACATACTCTCTACCAGTATTCTGGGCAGTTTGGTATTCCTCTCTGATATTACACACACCCTGCCAAGTTTGTTTAAACTCTCTCCAATAGCACAAGGAAACCACATTGCAAGGAACTCAGTCCTGGCTCTATTTTGATGCAACACATCCGGCCTGTACAGGTCCCATCTACCCAGAACTTGTCCCAATGTCACAGGAATCTAAAGCCCTCCATCCTGCACCATCTTTCCAGCCACATATTCATCTGCTTTATCCTGCTATTTTTATACTAACTTGTACATGGTACTGGTAGTAATCTGGAGATTACTACTTTTGAGGCCCTGTTTGCTGATTTCCTACCTGGCTCCCTAAAGTTTGACTGCAGGACCACATCTCTCTTTCTGCCTCTGTCGCTCATACCAATGTGGACCACAACTGCTGGCTGTTCACGTTCCCCCTTCAAGGTGCTCTGCAAACGTTCAGCGATATCCTTGACCCTGGCACCAGGGAGGCAACATACCATCCTGGATTCGTGTCTGCGGCCACAGAGGCGCCTTTCTAATCCCCTATCGAATATCCTGTCACTATTGCTCTTCCAGTCTTCTTTGTGCCTCCTTGTACAGCTAAGCCACCCATGGTGCCATAGACTTGGCTCTGGCTGCACTCACCAGATGAACCATCACTTTCCTCAGTATTCAGAACTGAATATAAGTTGGAGAGTGTGATGCACTCAGGGGACTCCTGCACTACCTGCCTGTTCCACTTTGACTGCCTGGTAGTCATCTATTCCTTCTCTTCCTGCATACTCTTAGGCTGTGGGGTGACCACATCTATAAACGTGCTATCCACAAAGGTCTCAACCTCACAGATGCACCACAGTGTCATCAGTTGCTACTCAAGTTCCAAAACCCGGAGCTCAAGCTGATGCAACTGACAACGCTTTCTGCACGAATGGTTCTCCAGGGCAAAATTCTTCTTAACTGGTTGGTTTTTAAAAGAGGCATGTTGGTGAGATTCCTGTTTTCAATTGCTTCTGTTAAATACATAATTCTTGTAAAATTATAGAATGATAGAATGGTACAGCACAGAAGGAGGCTATTCTGCCCATTTTGCCTTTGGTAGAGTTGTCCAATTAATTTCACTCTCCTGCTCTTTCCCCATAGCCTGTATTTATTTTCTCTTCAAGTATTTATCTAATTCTTGTTTGGATATTATGAATGAATCTGCTTCCACCATCCTTTCAAGCAGTGCATTCTAGGTCCACAACAACACACTGTGTAAAAAAAATTTTTCCTCTTGTCACTTCTGTTTCTTTTGCTTTTCATCTTAAATCTGTGTCCTTTGGTTACTGTCCCTTCTGCCACTGGAAACAGTTTCTCTTTACTTACTCTATCAAAACCCCTCATAACTTTCTTCACTCTAAGTAGAACAACCCTAGATTCTCCAGTCTTTCCACATAACTGAAGTCTCTCATGCCTCGTGTTGCGTGATTACCTTTAAGGGTGTTGCTTTAAGATCTTAGTATGCTAATGAGCTGAGTACCAGGATCCAGTCATGTGACTACATGCCAGTCTCACTCTACTACTGTAACACCTAGAGGCAAGTCGTGTAAATAGCTCTGTACTGTATATAATAGTTAGCTGTTAATAAACCTGTTTGAGATCTTCAATCAACTGAACTCCATGCATCTCATTTATGTTGCATCAGACAACATAAAAAGCTTCTCATTACACCTAGTACCACTCTAGTAAATCTCTTCTGCATCCTCTTGAAAGCTTTGACATCCTTCTTAAAGTGTAGTTCCCAGAATTTAACACAATACACCAGCTGAGGCTTAACCAGTATTTTATAAAGGCTTTAGCATAACTTCAACAACAAAAACAGAAAATACTGGAAATACTCAGCAGGTCAGGGAGCATCTGTGGAGAGAGTAATAGAGTTAATATTTCAGGTCATGACCATTCATCAGAACTTCCTTGTGGTTTGTACTATATTCCTCTATTAATAAACCCAAGGATCCCGTATTCTTTTTTAACAAGCTTCTCAATTTGTCCTGCCACCTTCAAAGATTTGTGTCCATACACATCCAGGTCTGTCTGTTCTTGCACCTCCTCTAAAATTTTACCATTTATTTCATATTGCTTCTCTTCATCCTTCCAACCAAAATGTGTAACTTCATACTTTTCTGTTAAATGTGATCTGTCATGTATCTGCCCATTTCGCCAGTATGTTTCTGACCTCCTGAAGTCTGTTACTAACTGTCTCATTTTTATACATACGCAAACTTTGTAATTATATCCTGTACATCCATGTGTGAGTCATTAATATATGTCAAAAAGAGCAGTGGTCTGAATGCTGACCTTGTGGTACAGCATTGTATACTTCCCTCCAGTTTGAAAAACAACTATTCACCACTACTGTCTGCTTTCTGTGTGATTGATGAAAGTGGCAGTTTGACCTAGTGGCACCATTTAAAAGGTAATGGGTTCAAGCTCAACTCCAGGAGTAAAGCCTGATCTAAGGGTTGCAGCATTGTTGGAAGAGATGTTAAAGTAAAGTCTTTTGGATGAGATGTTAAAGTAAACCTCTGTGTACCTGCTTCCATGGATATAAAGGATCTCACAGCACTATTTGAAGAACAGCAGGAATTCACTCATTGTCCTGGTTAATGTTTATCCCTCAGCAACTGAACAAAAGATCTGGTCACTTGCCTTATTGCTGTTTGTGAGACGTTGCTCTGTGCTTCATAACTACACTTTAAAAGTAATTAATTGGCTGTAAAGTGTTTGGGAAGTCTTGCAGATGTGAAAGATGCTATATAAATGCATATTCTTACTTCCTGTCTCTGATGTGGGACTACATAGCACAGAGTGTAAGAATGCGTTGTTTTATTTCTGGAGATGGTGGTGTAGTGGTAATGTCACTGGACTAGTAATCCAGAGACCCAGGCTTATGCTCTAGAGTCACAGGTTCAAATCCCACCATGGCAGCTTGTGGAATTTAAATTCAACTAATTAATTAAAAAATGCAATCTGGAATTGAAAGCTCATCTCTGTAATGGTGACAATAAAACTACAGTCAATTGTCATAAAAACCCATCTGGTTCACTAATGCCCTTTAGGGAAGGAAAGCTGTTGTCTGGCCTACATGTGATTCCAGACCCACAGCAATGTGGTTGACTCTTAACTGCCCTCTGAAATGGCTTAGCAAGCCACTCAGTTGTACAAAACTGCTACACAAAAAACAAAATTGACGGACAGCAGTGGTTCAAAAAGGTAGCTTACCATGAGCTTCTCAAGGGCGATTAGGGATGAGCCACAAATGTTGGCCTTGCCACCGATGCCCACATCCCATGAAATTAATTTTAAAAAATCTGGATCCAAATTCAGCACATGCAGTCTCATTACTCTAATGACTTGACAAGGATTATAATTGACTGAATTGAATTTTGGATAATCTCTACCCAATCTCACACTATGTATGTCTGAAATACAGAACTACCCACAATTTATTCCAATGAGCAGTTCTATTAAACCCAAGAAAATTACAAGAGAATTCAGAATTTGCAGTTGAAAACAAATGTAGCATAGACACATGGGGCAAAAGTCTCTTCTGAAAGTGGGGTCTGAGTTCAAGTCGAATGTGAACATTCCATAATTCTAATATCAATTCTGATAGAAATGCTGTAAGTAGGTGAGTGGGGCATGAGTGTGAAGCTTACATTATTCTGGAGTGCTTAATAATATAAAATAGCGAGTCTCAGGAATCATGGTGGTGTGCTGCAAGCTTGCATGCTTAACAACTTTACCTTACCAAGAAGCTTGCTCACAGAGGAGCCAGAGGAGGAAGGCACTTAAAGACAACAGGGAAATCAGGAAGTGGAGCAGCAGGAAATAGAAGACAATTTGCAGAATAGTAGGATAGTGATAATGTTACTCGACTAGTAATCTAGAGGTCTGGTCTAATGATCTAGAAACATGAGTTCAAATTGAATACAGCAGTTGGAGAATTTAAATTCAATGAATTAAATAAATCTGGAATTAAAAAATAGTATCAGTAATGGTGATTATGAATCTACCAAATTTTTGCAGCAACCAATCTTGTTCACTAATGTCCTTTGGGGAAGGAAATCTGCTGTCCTTGCCCAGTCTGGCCTATAGGTGACTCCAGACCTACAGCAATGTAGTTGACTCTTAACTGCCCCCTGAAATGGCCTAGTAAGCCACTCAGTTGTATCAAACTTCTCCAATAAAGTCTAATTAGAATAAAACCAGACAGACAACCCAGCATGTGCCTAGGCGCCGGACATGACAAAGACACATTCAGCCCAGTCGACCCTGCAAAACCCTCCTCACTAATGTCTGGAGACCTTAGCTAAAATCGGGAGAGCTGTCAAGCAACAGCCCAACATAGTCATACTCAGAGAATCATACCTTTCAGTCAATGTCACAGACTCCTCCATCACCATTCTGTCCAACCATTAGGACATATCAACCATAGGTGGCAGCACAATGGTATACAATCAGGAGGGAGTGGCTCTGGGAGCCCTCAACATTGACTCCAGACCCCGTGAAGTCTCATGCATCAGGTCAAACATGAGCAAGGAAACATCCTGCTGACTGCCATCTACCACCCTCCATCAGCTGATGAATCAGTGCTCCTCTATGTTGAACACCACTTTGAAGAAGCACTAAATGTAGTGGGGGAATTCAATGTCTATCACCAAGAGTAGCTCGGTAGCACCACTACAGACTGACCTAGCCAAGCCGTAAAGGACATAGTCTCCAGACTGGACATCCAGGAGGTACTGCAGGCCATCAGCAGCAGCAGAATTGTATTATACCACAAACTCTAATGTAATGCCCTGGCATATCCCTCACTCTACTGTTACCATCAAACCAGGGGATTAACCCTGGTTCAATGTGCAGTGCAATATGCCAGGAACAGCACCAGGCATAGCTAAAAATGAGGTCCCGACCTTGTAAAGCAACAACACAGGTTTACATGCATGCTAAACAGTGAAAGCAACATGCGATAGACCTAAGCGATCCCACAACCAACGGGTCAGATCAAAGCTCTGCAGTCATGCCACATCCAGTCATGAATGGTGGTGGGCAATTAAACAAGTAACAGGAGGAGAAGGCTCCACAGACATTGCCATCCTCAATGATGGGAGTGCCCAGCACATCAGTGCAAAAGACAAAGCTGAAGCTTTTGCAACCATCTTCAGCCAGAAGTGCCGATTGGATCATCCATCTTGGCCTCCTCCTGAGGTCCCCAGCATCACAAATGCCAGCCTTCAGTCAATTCAATTCACTCCGTATGATATCAAGAAATAACCAAGCACACTGGACACAGCAAAGGCTATGGGCCTCGACAACAGCTCAGCTGTTGTGCTTAAGGCTTGTGCTCATTACATGATAGAATTTCACATTCAGTTTGAACGTGAGAAACTTGGATCTGAAACAAGTATCTTAAACTTAAATGAAGGCAATTACAAAGGTATGAAGACAGAGTTGGCTAAAGTGGACTGGGAAAATAGGTTAAAAGTTAAGACAGTGGATGAGCAGTGGTAGACATTTAAGAAGATATTTCATAACTCTCAACAAAGATATATTCCATTGAGAAAGAAAGACTCTACCAGAAGGATGAAAAATCCATGACGAAGGAAATTGAAGATGGTATCAAATAGAAAGAAAAGGCAACCAATTCTGAGATTACTGGTCGGCCAGAAGATTGGAAAAACTTTAGAAATCAGCAGGGGATGGCTAAAAAGATAATAAAGGAGATAGTGGATGTATTGGTTGTAATCTCCCATAGGCTAACTGGCCTATAGTTTCCTGCTTTCTGCCTCCTTTCTTGAGTGGGGGGTGGGGGGTGTGGGTTTCAATCTGCTGGGACTTTCCAGAATCTAGGGAATTTTGGAAGATTAGTCATGGATTTTTCATCCTTCCTGTAGAGCCTTTCTCAATGAGTTAGACAGATTTTTGAAGTACAAGGGAGTCAAGGGTTATGGGGGGACAGGCAGGAAAGTGGAGTTGAGGCCACAATCAGATCAGCCATGATCTTATTGAATGGTGGAGCATGCTTGAGGGGCAGAATGGCCTACTCCTGCTCCTACTTCCTATGTTCTTATGTTCTCCAGAACTAGCTGCGCCTCTAGCCAAGCTCTTCCAGTATAGTCACAACTCTGGCATCTATGTGACAAAATGGAAAATTGCCCAGGCCTGTCCTGTGCAGAAAAAACAGGACAAATCTAATCCAGCCCATTAACACCACATCAATCTACTCTAAATCATCAGCAAAGTGATGGAAGGTGTTGTTGACAGTGCTGTCAAGCAGCACTTATTCACCAATAACCTGCTCACCACTGCTCAGCTCGGGTTCTGCCAGGATCACTCGGCTCCAGACCTCATTTCAGCCTTGATCCAAACATGGACAAAAATGCTGAATTCCAAAGGTGAGGTGAGAATGACTGCCCTTGACATCAAGGCAGTTTTGGACTGGCATCAAGGAACCCTAGCAAAACTGAAGTCAATGGGAATTGGAGGAAAACTCCCCACTGGTTGGAGTCATACTAGCACAAAGGAATTTGGTTGTGGTTGTTGGAGAAAAATCATCTCAGCCCCAGGACATTACTGCAGGAGTTCGTCAGGGTAATGTCCTAGACCCAACCATCTTCAGTTGTTTCATCAATAAATTTCTCTCTATTATAAGAAGTGGGGCTGTTTGCTGATGATTGTACAGTGTTCAGTTCCATTTGCAACTCCTTGGAAAATGAAGCAATCCATGCCCGCATGCAGCAAAACCTGGACAACATTCAGGCTTGAGCTGATAAGTGGCAAGTAACATTCGCGCCACACAAGTGCCCGGCAATGACTATCTTCCACAAGAGAGAATCTAACCATCTCCCCTTAACATTCAATAGAGTTACTATCTATGTATACCCACCATCAACATCCTGAGGATCGCCATTGACCAGAAACTTAACTGCACCCGCCATATAAATACTTTGGCGACAAGAGCAGGGCAGAGGCTATGTATTCTGAAGTGTCTCACCTCCTGACTCCCTAAATCCTGTCAACCATCTAGACACAAGTCAGGAGTGTGATGGATACTCTCTAGTTACCTGGATAAATGCAGCTCCAACAACACTCAAGATGTTTGACTCCATCCAAGACAAAGCAACCCACTTGATCAGCACACCATCAAGCATATAAACATTCACTCCCTCCACCGCTATCGTCCCGCAGCAGCTCACCAGGACTTCTTTGACAATACCTTCCAAATACACAACCTCGACTGCCTAGAAGAACAAGGGCAGCAGGCACATGGGAAAACCACCACCTGCAAATTCCCCTCCAAGTCATATACCAACCTGACTGGGAACTATATCACCATTCCTTCATCATTGCTGGATCAAATCCTGGAACTCCCTGCCTAAAACCAAACCTATACCACATAGACAGCAGCAGTTCAAGAAGGTAGCTCATCACCATCTTCTGTCGGGCAGTTAGAAACAGGCAATAATTGCTGGCCTTAGCAGCAACACCCATATCCCACAACTGAATAAAAAATCCTTTTGCTGGCAGTAAGAAAGATTTGAGCCAATCTGATTCTTCTTTTGACTACTACTATGACTGTTCATTGGATAGAAATAGGAGATTAGTGCAGATGAATGCGTGACTGGAAAGAAGGTGCAGCAGGCAGAGTTTTAGATTCCTGGGAAACTGGAACCACTTCTGGAGAAGGTGAGACCAGTACAGCCCTGACCGGTTGCACCTGAACAGAGCTGGGACAAATTGCCTTGTGGGACGATTTTCTAGTGCTATTGGGGAGGGTTTAAACTAACTTGGCTGGGGTGTGGGAAGCAGGAGGAAATATCTGAGAGGAACACCAAGGTGCACAGAATACTGGGAGAGATAGATAGCACTAGAGTAGAGAATAGTAAGTTATTAGCTGGGGTCAGAGTAAGGGAGAAAGTAATAAAGTGTAAATCAGGAATAATGTGCATGTATGTGAATGCACAGAGTGTTGTTAATAAGATTGGTGAGTTACAGGCGCAGATTGCCATGTGGAAATATGATGTCTTGGCTATAACAGAGACTTGGCTCAAAGAAGGGCAAGACTGGATATTGAATATCCCTGGATACAAGGTGTTCAGGAAAGATAGGAAAGGGAAAAAAGGGGAAGGGGTGGCGATATTGATTAAGGAGAGCATTGCAGTGCTGGAGAAAAAGGATGTTCCAGAGGGGTCGAGGACAGAATCAATTTGGCTAGAACTAAGGAATGAAAAGGAAGCAGTTACATTGCTCAGTGTTGTCTATAGGCCACCAACTAGTGGGAAGGATGTGCAGGAAGAAATTTGCAAGGATGTTACAGAGAGGTGAAAAAATTATATTGTAGTTATAATGGGGGACTTTAATTATCCAAACATAGCCTGGGATAGTAGAAGCGTAAAGGGCAGTGAGGGGCAAGAGTTCCTAGTGTGTGTTGAGGAAAATTTTCTACAGCAGTATGTTTCTAGTCCAATGAAAAAGGACCTGGATCTTGGGAATGAGGTGGGCCAAGTGGATCAAGTGTCAGTAGGAGATCATTTAGGGGCCAGTGATTATTGTATCATAAGGTTTAGGCTGGCTATGGAAAAGGACAACGAACAATGCAGGGTAAGAATAATTAACTGGGTTATAGCCAACTTCAATGGCATAAGAACAGTGCTGGGCAAATAAATTGGAGTCAAAGGTTGGCAGGAAAAACGGTAACTGAACAATGGGCTGTCGTTAAAGAAGAGATAGTTTGGGCACAGTCAAGGTATTTCCCTCGAAGGAGAAAGGTAGGGCACACAAATCCAGGACTCCCTGGATGATAAAAGAGATAGAGATTAAGATAAAGAAGAAAAAGTGTGCTTATGACAGATGCCAGGTAGAAAATACTATTGAGAATCAGGTTGAATATAGAAGATCCAGAGGGGAAGTGAAAAGGCAGATAAAGGAAGCAAAGAGAGAGCATGAAAAGAGATTAGCAGCTAACATTAAAAGGAATCCCAAAGTCTTCTATACACATATAAATAGTAAAAGGGTGGTGAAAGGAGTTGGACCGATTAGGGACCATAAAGGGGATTTATGCATGGAGGCAGAGGGCATAGCTGAGGTATTAAATGAATACTTTTCATCTGTCTTTACCAAGGAAGAAGATGCAACCCATGCAATGGTGAAAGATAAGGTAATTCAGACATGAGAAGGGCTTAAAATTGATAAGGAGGACGTATTGGATAGGCTGCCTGTACTTAAAGTGGAGAAAGCACCAGGGCTGGATGAGATGCATCCAAGGATACTGAGGGAATTAAGAGTGGAAATCGTGGAGGCACTGGCCATAATTTTTCAGCCTTCCTTAGACTTGGGAGTGGTGCCAGAGGACTGGAGAATTGCAAACATTACACCCTTGTTCAAAAAAGGGTGTAAAGACAAGGCCAGCAACTACAGGCCAGTCAGTTTAACTTCAGTGGTGGGGAAACTTCTACCAAAAATAATTCGAGACAAAATGAATAGTCTCATGGACAAATGAGGGTTAATTAAGGAAAGCCAGCATGGATTTCCTAAGGGAAAATTGTGTTTAACTAACTTGCTGGAGTTTTTTGAGTAGGTAACAAAGAGGGTTGATGAAGGCAATGCTGTTGATGCGGTGTACATGGACTTCCAAAAGGCATTTGATACAATGCCACACAACAGACTTGTGAGCAAACTTATAGCTCATGGAATAAAACAGACGGTAGCAACATGGATACGGACGTGGCTGAGTGACAGGAAACAAAGAGTGGTGGTTAATGGATGTTTTTCAGGCTGGAGGAAGGTTTGTAGTGGAGTTCCCCAGGGGTCAGTGTTGGGATTCTTGCTTTTCCTAATAGATATTAATGACCTAGACTTTGGTGTACAGGACACAATTTTAAAGTTTGCAAATGATATAAAACTTAGAAATATTGTGAACTGTGAGGAGGATAGTGTAGAATTTCAAAAGGACATAGACAAGTTGGTGGAATGGGCAGACAGGTGGCAGATGAAGTTCAAGCAAATAAATGTGGAGTGATTCATTTTGATAGGAAGAACATGGAGAGACAATATAAAATAAAGGGTACAATTCTAAAGCGGGTGCAGGAGCAGAGGGACCTAGGTGTATACGTGCAAAAGCCATTGAAGGTGGCAGGATAGGTTGAGAGAGTGGTTAATAAAGCATACAGTATCCTGGGCTTTATTAATAGGGGCATAGAGTACAAGAGCAAGAAAGTTATGTTGAACTTCTATAAGATACCAGTTCGGCCTCAGCTGGAGTATTGCATCCAGCTCTGGGCGTCGCACTTTAGGAAAGATGTGAGGGCATTGGAGAGAGTACAGAAAGGATTCACGAGAATGGTTCCAGGGATGTGGAACTTCAGTTATGAAGGTAGATTGGATAAGTTAGAACTGTTTTCTTTGGAGAAGAGAAGGCTGAGAGGTGATTTGATAGAGGTATTCAATGTCATGAGGAGTCTGGGCAGAGTAGATAGAGAGAAACTGTTCCCATTTGAGAGTAGATCAAGAATGAGAGGGCACAGAATTAAAGTAGTTGGTAAGAGAAGCAAAAGTGACATGAGGAAAAGCTTTTTCACGCAGCGAGTGGTTATGGTCTGGAATGCGCTGCCAGAGAGTGTGGTGGAGGCAGGTTCAATTGAAGTATTCAAAAGGGAATTAGACTGTTATATGAAAAGGAAGAATGTGCAGGGTCACAGGGAGAAGGCAGGGGAATGGAACTGAGGGAATTGCTCTTTCAGAGAGCTGGTGCGGACAAGATGGGCTGAATGGCCTCCTTCTGTGCTGGAACATTTCTGTGATTTATGCACAATAGCGCTGTCTACTTCTTTCCCTATCCCATCACCAAGATGCCACCATACACAAACATCCCCTTTCCTGCATTAAGAAACCTCTCCCTTCCTGCATTCAAGCCACTTCATCCAAACCACTTCCAAATGCCAAAAACAATGGGGGTGAAATTCAGTTTTGGTGGGAGTGCAAAGCGGCCAGTGGCAAATGCAATGAGAAGGAAAATCAGGC
Source organism: Heterodontus francisci (assembly GCF_036365525.1). Lineage (NCBI taxonomy): Eukaryota > Metazoa > Chordata > Chondrichthyes > Heterodontiformes > Heterodontidae > Heterodontus > Heterodontus francisci. The sequence continues at coordinate 80,378,080 of NC_090382.1, read as the reverse complement.
AGGGTGGCTAATTTGTCACTACCCATTTGGTACACCTGCCGAAGTTAAATTTCAATTCAATTCTTGATTTTAGTCTAATTTTGGTGTGAGTCTGTTCCAAATGGTTAAGAATTGGTGCAAATCCCATTCACAGGTTCAAGTGCTCATGGCACTCAATTCTCTGCAGTGACAGGTGCAGGCTCAGATGGATCTCAGGAGCAGACCCGTGGGAGAGGGAAATTGGGAGCAAGGAAGGGAATGGAGGTGGGGGCGCGGGTGTGGGAGCCCAAAAATACAGGCGCAAGTGGTGTGTCAGTTTCGGGCCGCCATTCCTGGTGCCGGCAATGTTCACCAGGGCAGGGGGAGGGCAGGACAGCGATCGTGTCTGCCTCCTGATTGAGGCCAATTAAAGTATTTAAGCAGCTTGTTAACAGCTTGCTGGAGGCAGAGGGGAACACAGGTTTCACACACTGTCCATTGCCGACCAGCTGAAGAGAGGCAGGTACAGTGTGCGAAGCCAGTCGTGACTGCCACAGGGAATTACCCCAGCCCCATAAGAGGGTCAGCGGGGCAAAGGGACCTTGGTATTTGGAAACAAGCTGCCCTTGGCGCTGCACATGTGGGGGTTAAGTGGGCACACAGCATTCAGGCATTGAATGGTGTCATCACCCACCCCAAAATCGCGGGGACAGAAGAACAAGGGCGGCAGCCAATCACAATAGGGCACCCACCTGACCAAAAGGAACACTGTAGCTTGCAATGGGGGTATGACTGTCAGATTTTGGGCCAGTAGCGATGATGGGCAACATCCTCCACAGGAAGTGTGGAACTCTGAGCAGAAGGAGGGCACGGGAGAGGAAAGAGGGGCAGGAAGGACATGCAGGCCACACCCTCAACACAGGATCGACTGCCAAAGGCGGGGCTACCTGGAGATGACCGAGACCCAGTGCCACAGGAAAATGCAACTCTCCAAGCAGATGGTGACCTCATCGCCAAAGATCACGCACCTCGCAGCACTACTTGCCATTCGCTGCCGGTAGCTGTAAAAGTCACTGTGGCTTCGAACTACTTTGCTTCTGGCTCCTTACAAGGATTAGCTGTGGACCTTAATGGCATCTCACAAACGGAAGCACACCACTGCATTTCGCAGGTCACTGAAATCCTCTTTGCCAGAACTGGACAGTACATTCATTTCACAATAGATGCGGCCTTGCAGGGACAAAGGGCATTGGGCTTCGCCGCATCTCTGAATTCCCCCAGGTGCAGGGCTCATTAATTGCACCCATGTGGCCATCAAAGCTCCCAGTGATTTTCCAGTGAGATTCATCAACAGGTAGGGCTTCCTCTCCCTCACCATCCAATTGGTCCTCGAACACGAGCTTCCTCCATGTGTGCACTCGTTTTCCTGGCAGCTGCCATAACTCCTTCATCCTTCGTTATTCTAGGCTGCCGCAAATCTTTACTCCAACTCCCAACTATGTAGATGGATCCTAGGAGACAAGGGGTATCCCTTGAAGAGATGGTTACTCACCCCTTATTGCAACAGGGTTTGATTTTTAAACACACTGTGTTTTGAGCTCCCCCCTTGGTGAATTCTTGTTCACCACTTTCCAATTATAAGGCAAACAAATGAGCACACCAGGTTTTCTTAGGTTTAAAGAAGAAAAGTGAAATTTATTAAAACTTAAACTCTAATCCGGTTAACGCCTACGAATATACGACCACGCTAGCAAGCACACGCAATACACACATGCAAATAGGGAGAGAAAAGAGCAGAAGAAAAATAAAATAGAGAGGTTTGAGGCAGTCTCTGAAGGGGGTTTCCTGTTACTGTTTCTGTGCTTCCAGCTCGCCATAGAGTCTTTGATTGTAGACAGCTCTTACATTTCGTTGAGGCCCAGTATTCTTCTTAAACCTTGTTCACGTAGGAGACTTTTCTCTCTTTGAGTTTACGTGTCTCCAATGGTTTCCGAAGCTGGAGAGAACAAGATGAGAGCAGATAGGAAAGAGGTCTTTTCAGTCCAGGAGCTAACAGCATTCTGAGTTCAAAATGCTGTGGCCAGTTGAAATTCAAAAAACCAACAGTCAGCTAGTCATCTGACTAAACTGGTCTGACCACTTCTTCTGTGTATTGGATAAGCAAGGACTGGGTCCCTTGTTCCAACACTGTCTGCTAGCATGCAAATGTCTTTCCAGCTTGGCAATTCCTTGTGATAGGCCGTCTTTTCTTCCCAGCCATAATTTTAAGTTTTAATGTTGATGGGGCGAAATAATGTGTGCCTCAGTCTTGGCAGGTGAGGGGCTTGCCTGACAACATGTTGTTTGGAGATGGAAGAAGGAAGGAAAATGAAAGAACTTGCATATTGTGCCGAATTTGTCTTTCAAAAACATCCCAAGGCACTTCATGTACAATTAATTATTTTGAAGGTGCAGACACTGTTGTTACATAGGCAAATGTGGGAGCCATTATACACACAGCAGCAACCTGCAAATAAAAGAAGAGATGAATAATCAGTCTATTTTTGATGGTGTTGATTTAGGGAAGAATGTTGGGCAGGACACCAGGAGAATCTATCTAAAATGAGAGCAATCATTTCCTCCCACTGATCCCACTGGCTTCCCATTGTGTCCCAATGTTAACCTGCTTGCTGGTGAGTGGGACCCCCACAGGAAAGAAGCAAGGTCCTTTTATAAGTAAGGAGATGGGATCCCAATGCTATTATCTCCTGATTGTGTGTCCTTTTTTAGTCTCTCCAAACACTTCTAAAAGTGTTGTTCTTGATTGGCCCCATTGCATTAAATTTGACTAACACATAAGGAGGTGGAAAACAGGAGTCGGAATTGTTTTCTGGTCAGTAACCCGCCTTTGGTGGGAAACTGATTAAAATTTCAATTTTCATGGGAGTGAGCCCTTAATTGATATGGAGATAGGTACCCTGTCCAATTAGAGCCAGTGGGGTTGGGATCAGAGGTGGGTCAAATGAATTGGGGAACTGAACACAGCAGCCACCAGATTGCTGGTTTTCCTAAAGGAGAAACCTGCTGATTGTGCCAAAGCCTACCAGAGCACCAGAGATCAGCAAGATGCCACAAGAAAGCCAGAGGCCTGGCATCCAGAGGAGGGCTGCTCCTCGCTTCACTGATGTCTACCTGGATGTAATGTTGGAGGCTGTGAGGGAAAGGAGGGAGGTCCTGTTCCCGGAAAGTAGCAGGAAGCCACCAGCTGAACCAAAGAGGCCTGGGTGCGGATAGCTGCCACCGTCAGTGGCAGATACATGACTAGAAGAATCTAGATTCAGTGCCATAAAAGGTTCAATTGCCTTATACATTCTGACAAAGTGAGTGCAAACCCATCCCTCTGGACAGGTCTCAGGGTTTACACCCTCCAGCATACACACCAACTGAGGAGCCTCAGGGTGCATGCTGCTCCTGAACATGGAAGGGGTGTCTGCCCAGGGCACTTACTGACCCCGCAGAATGGCTCACAGCCACAGTGCTGCTGAGGATCTGTCACCACAGAGACATACAGCTCCTAATGGATAGGGCCAGATGAGAATGGACACAGAGGACAGCAGGCCTTATCTTGTTCTCTTTGTCTTTGCAGGAGAAATCGGCACTTAATATCCAGGAGGGGGCCCAGACAGGAGGTGCCGTTCTTCTACTGCATCACCCCAATGGAGCAGACAGTGATGGAGATAGGCAGGATAGTGGAAGATGAGGCAGTCGGGCCTAGTGAGTTGAGAGCTCTTGGTGGGCCTGGTAATTACACAGGGCAATATGGTCATTAAGGGGGTGAAGTGTACTCCACCCCGTCCAGTGGCATGTCACATACTGAATAGATTGGGTAGCCTCGGCACTGCAGCAGCTTCTACTCTCACAAGCTAACTCTCATCATCTCTTCATGTGTCTCCCACAGGTGCAGATGTCCAACCCACAGCAGTGGGCCCAGAGCAGCAAGAAGGAGATGAAGAAGCACTGTCACACCTTATAAGCACACTGTCCACCAACCTGAATACTCTCACCTCGGTGGATCCATGTGCAGGTGTAAATGGGTAGCACAGGATGATGACTACAGCACTAGTGGGCAGGAGGAGGTGCCAGAGGCAGAGGGAGTTGTGGTCAGTTCCCCTCTGAAAAGGGAGGACAGACACAACCCTGCTTAGCTGGGCATAGGTGCAGGGCCTCAGGAGTCACTGGAAAGGCGGCTGTACCTTGAACAGCAACAGGAGATATACTGCCGCATGTCAGAATTCCCTGAGGTAGTGCAGGGTCTTGGGCAGAGGATGGAACAGTCCATCCAGCCAGGTGTGTCACCATGGCTCAGGGCTGTAAGCACATGAGCTCCTCCAGAGAGAAAGTGGCCAACCTCTTGGAGAGCCATATGCAGCATCACTCAGCGTGCATGCAGGAACTATGCACTGATGTCCACAGGATGCATGAGACTCTGGGTAGCATAAACTGGTGGTGCAGAGATCTTTGGAGGGGACACCAGATGCACCCCACTTGGTGACCTCTTCCAAGCATCCAGAGTGCGCAGCAAGGGCTGAGGATGACACTGAGGAGGATGAGGGTGCCAGCTCTCACAGGGTGCCCTCATCATCTTCAGCCTCCTTGGTCCCTCTGACTGAGGGACCATCTGTGCAGCAAGACTACATGATGGAAGCTGCCCTTGCAGTGATGCCTCTGGGGATGAACCCATGGGGACCCCATGACAAGGACGACAACTACATGTTTTACTAAATTACATCATAATTTAGTAATGATTTAATAAGTATTTATTTATTTTGTATCAATTAACTAATTAGTGATAGAAATGTCAGTTAGAGGGGTGAAGTGCTTCACCTGTGAGATGTGGGAAGTCCGTGACGCTTCCAGCGTTCCGGGCGACTACATTTGCAGAAAGTGTACCCAGTTGCAGCTCCTCACAGACCGCATGGATCGGTTGGAGCAGCAACTGGATGCACTTAGGAGCATGCAGGTGGCGGAAAGCGTCATAGACAGGAGTTTTAGAGAAGTGGTTACACCCAAAATGCAGGCAGATAGATGGGTGACCGCTAGAAGGGGCAGGCAGTCAGTGCAGGAATCCCCTGTGGCTATCCCTGTCTCTAACAAGTATACCGTTTTGGATACTGTTGGGGGGTATGGCCTATCAAGGGAAAACAGCAGCAGCCAGAGCAGTGGCACCACGGCTGGCACTGTTGTCCAGCAGGGAGGGACAAAGCGCAGAAGAGCAATAGTTATAGGGGACTCTATAGTCAGACGCACAGATAGGCGCTTCTGTGGACATGAAAGAGACTCCAGGAAGGTATGTTGCCTCCCTGGTGCCAGGGTCAAGGATGTCTCTGAACGGACAGAGGGCATTCTGAAGGGGGAGGGTGAACAGCCAGAGGTTGTGGTGCACATCGGTACCAATGACATAGGCAGAAAGAGTGATGAGGTCCTGCAGGGGGAGTTTAGGGAGTTAGGTAGTAAGTTAAAAAACAGGACCTCTAGTGTTGTAATCTCTGGATTACTCCCTGTGCCATGTGCCAGTGAGGCCAGAAATAGGAAGATAGTGCAGCTAAACACATGGCTGAGCAGCTGGTGGAGAAGGGAGAGTTTCAGATATCTGGACCATTGGGCTCTCTTCAGGGACAGATGGGACCTGTACAAGAAGGACGGGTTGCATCTAAACTGGAAGGGCACTAATATCCTGGCTGCAAGGTTTGCTAGCGTCACTCGGGAGGGTTTAAACTAGCGTGGCAGGGGGGTGGGAACCAGAGCAGTAGGACAGCTAGTGAAGTAAATGAGGAGGACATAGTAAATAAGGCCAGTAGGACTAAGAGGAAGAGCAGGCAGGGAGATGTTGCTGAGCACAGCGGGACTGGTGGTCTGAAGGGCATTTGTTTCAATGCGAGAAGTATAACAGGTAAGCCAGATGAACTTAGAGCTTGGATTAGTACTTGGAAATATGATGTTGTTGCTATTACAGAGACTTGGTTGAGGGAAGGGCAGGATTGGCAGCTAAATGTTCCAGGCTTTAGAAGCTTCAGGCAGGATAGAGGGGGATGTAAAAGGGGTGGGGGAGTTGCATTACTGGTTAAGGAGAATATCACAGCTGTACTGCAGGAGGACACCTCAGAGGGGTCATGCAGCGAGGCAATATGGGTGGAGCTCAGGAATAGGAAGGGTGCAGTCACAATGTTGGGGTTTACTACAGTACTCCCAACAGTCAGCGGGAGGTAGAGGAGCAGATATGTAGACAGATTTTGGAAAGATGTAAAGGTAACAGGGTTGTAGTGGTGCGTGATTTTAACTTCCCCAATATTGACTGGGACTCACTTAGTGCTAGGGGCTTGGATGGGGCAGAATTTGTGAGGAGCATCCAGGAGGGCTTCTTGAAACAGTATGTAGATAGTCCAACTAGGGATGGGGCCATTCTGGACCTGGTATTGGGGAATGAGCCTGGCCAGGTGGTCTAAGTTTCAGTGGGGGGGCATTTCGGGAGCAGTGACCATAATTCCATAAGTTTTAAGGTACTTGTGGATAAGGATAAGAGTAGTCCTCGGGTGAAGGTGCTAAATTGGGGGAAGGCTAATTATAACAATATTAGGCAGGAACTGAAGAATTTAGATTGGGGGCGGCTGTTTGAGGGTAAATCAACATCTGACATGTGGGAGATTTTCAAACATCAGCTGATTAGAATCCAGGACCAGCATGTTCCTGTGAGGAAGAAAGACAAGTTTGGCAAGTTTCGGGAAGCTTGGATAACATGGGATATTGTGAGCCTAGTCAAAAAGAAAAAGGAAGCATTTGTAAGGGCTGGAAGGCTAGGAACAGATGAAGCACTTGAGGAATATAAAGACAGTAGGAAGGAACTTAAGCAAGGAGCTAGGACGGCTAAAAGGGGTCATGAAAAGTCATTGGCAAACAGGATTAAGGAAAATCCCAAGGCTTTTTACACATATATAAAGAGCAAGAGGGTAACCAGGGAAAGGGTTGACCCACTCAAGGACAGAGATGGGAATCTATGCGTGGAGCCAGAGGAAATGGGCGAGGTGCTAAATGAGTACTTTGCATCAGTATTCACCAAGTAGAAGGACTTGGTGGATGATGAGCCTAGGGAAGGGAGTGCAGATAGTCTCAGTCATCTCATTATCAAAAAGGAGGAGGTTTTTAGATTAGATTAGAGATACAGCACTGAAACAGGCCCTTCGGCCCACTGAGTCTGTGCCGAACATCAACCACCCATGTATACTAATCCTACACTAATCCCATATTCCTACCAAACATCCCCACCTGTCCCTATATTTCCCTACCACCTACCTATACTAGTGACAATTTATAATGGCCAATTTACCTATCAACCTGCAAGTCTTTTGGCTTGTGGGAGGAAACCGGAGCACCCGGAGAAAACCCACGCAGACACAGGGAGAACTTGCAAACTCCACACAGGCAGTACCTGGAATCGAACCCGGGTCCCTGGAGCTGTGAGGCTGCGATGCTAACCACTGCGCCACTGTGGGTGTCTTGCAAAGCATTAAGGTAGATAAGTCCCCAGGGCCTGATGGGATCTACCCTAGAATACTGAGGGAGGCAAGGGAGAAATTGTTGGGGACTTGACAGAAATCTTTGCATCCTCATTGGCTACAGGTGAGGTCCCAGAGGACTGGAGAATAGCCAATGTTGTTCCTTTGTTTAAGAAGGGTGGCAAGGATAATCCAGGAAATTATAGGCCGGTGAGCCTTACGTCAGTGGTCGGGAAACTATTAGAGAGGATTTGTCGGGACAGGATTTACTCCCATTTGGAAACAAACGAACTTATTAACAAGAGACAGCATGGTTTTGTGAAGGGGAGGTCGTGTCTCACTAATTTGATTGAGTTTTTTGAGGAAGTGACAAAGATGATTGATGAGGGAAGGGCGGTGGATGTTGTCTATATGGACTTTAGTAAAGCCTTTGACAAGGTCCCGCGTGGCAGACTGGTGCAAAAGGTGAAGTCACACGGGATCAGAGGTGAGCTGGCAAGATGGATACAGAACTGGGTCGGTCACAGAAGACAGAGGGTAACAGTGGATGGGTGTTTTTCTGAATGGAGGGATGTGACTAGTGGTGTTCCGCAGGGATCAGTGCTGGGACCTTTGCTCTTTGTAGTATATATAAATGATTTGGAGGAAAATGTAGCTGGTCTGATTAGTAAGTTTGCGGATGACACAAAGGTTGGTGGAGTTGCGGATAATGATGAGGATTGTCAGAGGATACAGCAGGATATAGATCGGTTGGAGACTTGGGCGGAGAAATGGCAGATGGAGTTTAATCCAGACAAATGTGAGGTAATGCATTTTGGAAGGTCTAATGCAGGTGGGAGGTATACAGTAAATGGCAGAACCCTTAGGAGTATTGACAGGCAGAGAGGTCTGGGCGTACAGGTCCACAGGTCACTGAAAGTGGCATCGCAGGTGGATAAGGTAGTCAAGAAGGCATACGGCATGCTTGCCTTCATCGGTCGGGGCATAGAGTATAAAAATTGGCAAGTCATGTTGCAGCTGTACAGAACCTTAGTTGGGCCACACTTAGAATATTGCGTGCAATTCTGGTCGCCACACTACCAGAAGGACATGGAGGCTTTGGAGAGGGTACAGAGGAGGTTTACCAGGATGTTGCCTGGTCTGGAGGGCATTAGCTATGAGGAGAGGTTGGAAAAACTCGGATTGTTTTCACTGGAACGACGGAGGTGGAGGGGCGACATGATAGAGGTTTACAAAGTTATGAGCGGCATGGACAGAGTGGATAGTCAGAAGCTTTTTCCCAGGGTGGAAGAGTCAGTTACTAGGGGACATAGTTTTAAGGTGCAAGGGGCAAAGTTTAGAGGGGATGTGCGAGGCAAGTTTTTTACACAGAGGGTGGTGAGTGCCTGGAACCTGCTGCCAGGGGAGGTGGTGGAAGCAGATACGATAGTGACGTTTAAGAGACATCTTGACAAATATATGAATAGGAAGGGAATAGAGGGATATGGGCCCGGAAGTGCAGAAGGTGTTAGTTTCAGCAGGCATCAAGATCGGCACAGGCTTGGAGGGCCAAATGGCCTGTTCCTGTGCTGTACTGTTCTTTGTTCTTTGTTCTTTATGCATCTCAGCCACAAGCCGAGATGAGTGAGCAAGTGAGCAGGTTGCCTCCACCTCCTCCAAGGCCACAAGGGGAAGTGGCCGAGCACAGAGGAGTGCTCTTACTGTCTCTGTCTACTGTTTTCCTCTCTTTGTGCTGTATAAATGATGACACTTTAAGACAGACGTCTGAGAATCCTTTTATTGCTGCCATGATAGGAAAAGTGGTCTGAGATTTTTTTTTATTCATTCATGGGATGTGGGCATCACTGTCTAGGTCTGCATTTATTGTCCTTCCCTAATTGCCCTTGAGAAGGTGGTGGTGAGCTGCCTTCTTGAACCGCTGCAGTCCATGTGGGGTAGGTACACCCACAGTGCTGTTAGGAAGGGAGTTCCAGGATTTTGACCCAGCGACAGTGAAGGAACGGCGATATAGTTCCAAGTCAGAATGGTGTGTGACTTGGAGGAAAACTTGCTGGTGGTGGTGTTCCCAATCATTTGCTGCCCTTGTCCTTCTAGGTGGTAGAGGACGCGGGTTTGGAAGGTGCTGTCGAAGGAGCCTTCGTGTGTTGCTGCAATGCATCTTTTGATGGTATGCATTGCTGCCAGTGTGCGTCAGTAGTGGAGGGAGTGAATGTTGGGAATGGGGTGCCAATCAAGTGGGCTGCTTTGTCCTGGATGGTGTCGAGCTTCCTGAGTGTTGTTGGAGCTGCACCCATCCAGTCAAGTGGACAGTATTCCATCACACTCCTGACTTATGCCTTGTAGATAGTGGACAGGCTTGGGGAGTCAGGAAGTGAGTTACTCGCCTCAGAATTCCTAGCCTCTGACCTGTTCTTGTAGCCACGGTATTTATATGGCTACTCCAGTTCAATTTCTGGTCAATGGTAACCCCCAGGATGCTGATAGTGGGGGATTCAGTGATGGTAGTGCCATTGAATGTCAAGGGGAGATGGATAGATTCTCTCTTGGAGATGGTCATTGCCTGGCACTTGTGTGGCGAGAATGTTACTTGCCACTTATCAGCCCAAGCCTGGATATTGTCCAGGTCTTGTTGCATTTCTACACGGACTGCTTCACTATCTGAAGAGTCGCGAATGGTGCTGAACATTGTGCAATCATCAGTGAACATCCCCACTCCTGACCTTATGATTGAAGGAAGGTCATTGATGAAGCAGCTGAAGATGGTTGGGCTTAGGACACTAAGCTGAGATGATTGACCTCCAACAACCACAACCATCTTCCTTTGTGCTAGGTATGACTCCAACCAGCGAAGAGTTTGGTTTTGCTCGGGCTCCTTGATGACATACTCAGTCAAATGCTGCCTTGATATCAAGGGCAGTCACTCTCACCTCATCTCTTGAGTTCAGCTCTTTTGTCCATGCTTAACCAAGGCTGTAATGAGGTCAGGAACTGAGTGGCCCTGGCGGAACCGAAACTGAGCGTCACGGAGCAGGTTATTGCTCAGCAAGTGCCGCTTGATAACACTGTTGACGACACCTTCCATCACTTTACTGATGATTGAGAGTAGACTGATGGGGAGGTAATTGGCCGGGTTGGACTTGCCATGCTTTTTGTGTACAGGACATACCTGGGCAATTTTCCACATTGCTGGGTAGATACCAGTGTTGTAGCTGTGCTGGAACAGCTTGGCTCGGGATGCGGCAAGTTCTGCAGCACAGGTCTTCAGTACTATTGCCAGAATGTTGTCAGGGCCCATAGCCTTTGCAGTATCCGTGCTTTCAGTCGTTTCTTGATATCACGTGGAGTGAATCGAATTGGCTGAAGACAAGCATCCGTGATGCTGGGGACTTCAGGAGGAGGCCAAGATGGATCATCAACTCGGCACTTCTGGCTGAAGATTGTTGCAAATGCTTCAGCCTAATCTTTTGCACTGATGGGCTGGGCTCTCCCATCATTGAGGATGGGGATATTTGTGGAGCCACCTCCTCCAGTTTGTTGTTTAATTCATGACTGGATTTGGCAGGATTGCAGAACTTCGATCTGATCCGTTGGTTATGGGATCGCTTAGCTCTGTCTATCGCATGCTCCTTACGCTGTTTGGCATGTGAGTAGTCCTGGCTTGTAGCTTCACCAGGTCGACAGCTCATTTTGAGGTATGCCTGGTGCTGCTCATGAAATGCCCTCCTGCACTCTTCATTGAACCAGGGTTGGACTCCAGCCTTGATGGTAATGGTAGAGTGAGGGATATGGCAGGCCATGAGATTACAGATTGTGGTTGAGTACAATTCTGCTGCTGCTGATGGCCCACAGCACTAATGGATGCTCTGTTTTGCATTGCTAGATCTGTTCGAAATCTATCCCATTTAGCACGTGGTAGTGCCACACAACACAATGGAGGGTATCCTCAATGTGAAAACGGGACTTCGTCTCCCACAAGGACTGTGCGATGGTCACTCCTGCCAATACTGTCACGGACAGATGCATCTGCAGCAGGCAGATTGGTGAGGATGAGGTCAAGTATGTTTTTCCCTCTTGTTGGTTCCCTCACCACCTGCCGCTGACCCAGTCCAACAGCTGTGTCATTTAGGATTCGGCCAGCTCGGTCAGTCGTGGTACTACCGAGCCACTCTTGGTGATGGACATTGAAGACTCCACCCAGAGTACATTCTGCGTCCTTGCCACCGTCAGTGAAAGAGATTTGGGAATCCTCCACGGTGAGGACAAAGCCTCTGGACAGATTTTAGTTTAGTTTAGTTTAGAGATACAGCACTGAAACAGGTCCTTCGGCCCACCGAGTCTGTGCCGACCATCAACCACCCATTTATACTAATCCTACACTAATCCCATATTCCTACCACATCCCCACCTGTCCCTATATTTCCCTCTTTCTTTCTTTTGGGCCTCCTTATCTCGAGAGACAATGGATACGCGCCTGGAGGTGGTCAGTGGTTTGTGAAGCAGCGCCTGGAGTGGCTATAAAGGCCAATTCTGGAGTGACAGGCTCTTCCACAGGTGCTGCAGAGAAATTTGTTTGTTGGGGCTGTTGCACAGTTGGCTCTCCCCTTGCGCCTCTGTCTTTTTTCCTGCCAACTACTAAGTCTCTTCGACTCGCCACAATTTAGCCCTGTCTTTATGGCTGCCCGCCAGCTCTGGCGAATGCTGGCAACTGACTCCCACGACTTGTGATCAATGTCACACGATTTCATGTCGCGTTTGCAGACGTCTTTATAACGGAGACATGGACGGCCGGTGGGTCTGATACCAGTGGCGAGCTCGCTGTACAATGTGTCTTTGGGGATCCTGCCATCTTCCATGCGGCTCACATGGCCAAGCCATCTCAAGCGCCGCTGACTCAGTAGTGTGTATAAGCTGGGGATGTTGGCCGCTTCAAGGACTTCTGTGTTGGAGATATAGTCCTGCCACCTGATGCCAAGTATTCTCCGAAGGCAGCGAAGATGGAATGAATTGAGACGTCGCTCTTGGCTGGCATACGTTGTCCAGGCCTCGCTGCCGTAGAGCAAGGTACTGAGGACACAGGCCTGATACACTCGGACTTTTGTGTTCCGTGTCAGTGCGCCATTTTCCCACACTCTCTTGGCCAGTCTGAACATAGCAGTGGAAGCCTTACCCATGCGCTTGTTGATTTCTGCATCTAGAGACAGGTTACTGGTGATAGTTGAGCCTAGGTAGGTGAACTCTTGAACCACTTCCAGAGCGTGGTCGCCAATATTGATGGATGGAGCATTTCTGACATCCTGCCCCATGATGTTCGTTTTCTTGAGGCTGATGGTTAGGCCAAATTCATTGCAGGCAGACGCAAACCTGTCGATGAGACTCTGCAGGCATTCTTCAGTGTGAGATGTTAAAGCAGCATCGTCAGCAAAGAGGAGTTCTCTGATGAGGACTTTCCGTACTTTGGACTTCGCTCTTAGACAGGCAAGGTTGAACGATTTCCCTACCACCTACCTATACTAGGGACAATTTATAATGGCCAATTTACCTACCAACCTGCAAGTATTTTGGCTTGTGGGAGGAAATCGGAGCACCCGGAGAAAACCCACGCAGACACAGGGAGAACTTGCAAACTCCACACAGGCAGTACCCAGAATTGAACCCGGGTCGCTGGAGCTGTGAGGCTGCGGTGCTAACCACTGCGCCACTGTGCCGCCCTTTCATGTGCTTCTTTCATTGGAAGTAAGTGATTACATGTACCAGGCTGCGTCTTCCATGCATGTATTAGCACAGGTATCTCAGACTTCCTTCCATGCCATGCCCCTCAACCTGGGTCAGAGGGGCTCAGTTGAAACATTCCTGAATCAGGAGATCCCTGAAATTCATGGCATTCTCACGTGTTCTTCGTTCCCCGAGCCGTGCCCGGCCAGCTTGTTGTGCAGACGGGGCACCTGTCTGTTCAGCATCATCTCCCTTCGCCTCCACTTCCTCCTCCTCTCTCATCTCTTGCTCTTGCTCCTGTTCCTCCCCTGATGAGTTGGCTCCTTCCAGATAAAGCCTGGAACCTGACAACCCGATCCGAACCGAACAAACCTGACTATATGTGTCAGGTTCAGGTCGGGTCAGGTCTATATTCTGTGTCCAGCATTCGGGCTCAGGTTGGGTCGGGTTCGGGTTGGCTGTGTTCGGGTTTTGTTTTGTTTTCTTTTCTTTTTAATCTACGTTTTGATGTGTTTTTTTTCTGTCCTATTAACATGTTTGATATTCTCGGGTCGGGCATGAAAAAAAATTGAAGGTCGTGGGCCTGGGTTGGGTTTGGGTTGGCTGTGGTCGGGTCAAGCCCGGGTCGGGTTTTAACTTTATACACGAGCCAGGGTTTTCTTCCAGGTTCTCACCATCCTCAAGGTCCACCTCTCTGGAGGGTTGCAGCAGACCATCATAATGACCAAGTCCCTTGCAGGAGGGTATTTGAGGGCACCAGAAGTGCATCTTGAGAAGCCCAATGACCTGCTCAATGGTAGTCCTAGAGAGCAGGTGGCATTGGTCGTATTTCCTCTGTGCCTCTGTCTTGGGTGCCTGTAGAGGGGTGAAGACAGTAAAAGACCCCCTAGTCACCTTCCTCACCTGGTCGTAACAACGTAAAAGGAAAGAAGGAAAACTGAATGCTGGAAATCTGAAGTAAAAACAGAAAATCTTGTCAATGTGCACAGGTCACGGAGCAAGAGAGCATCTGAAAGAGAGACATGCTAATATTTCTAGTGGGATTCCATCAGAACTGGGAAAAGGGTGAAAAGGGTTGCTGTTTATTGTGAGTAGGTTGACTAGAGAAGCTATCTGCCAAGCCAATAATGCTCAATCCAAATGCATAGTATTACGTCAGTCAACCATGAGTGTGTAGCCCATTGTTGCTGGATCACAGCCTAATGTATTCATTGGGAAAATTAAGTCTTCTTCTTAAACTTTGGTAACTTTGTGTGACATTTAGAGTCTTCTTTCGTTTGTTCCGCCTGTTCTCAACTTACGTGTGAAGTCCCAAGGTAAAATAATGGCCCAAAATTCTGAGGACTGTGGACACAGTTTTCTGGTGTAATGACTGCAGGAGGATGAATTTAGCAGGGTTACACCCCTTTCCAGACCTGTTGAAAATTCTGGCAGACATTTTAATCATCCACTGTAAATGAGGGAACTACTCCATATTTCCCTCAGTTATATCCTTAACAAGGCTGGATGCCAGAGAGCTGATGCAAGTCCATAGAGTCAAGCATTGCTAGGGCTTGTAGGCATGGGGGAAGAGTTTTAAATGTTGTGGGCCAGTTTCACAATGCAATAAATTACAGAGCTGAGATCAGCAGAAGAAGGAAGAGAAGGAAATTTCTTAAAATATGGAGCCACTACTTGAGCCCTGTGGGCTGTGAATGCTGCAGCAATATTCTGTAGTCCCCTGCTCAAGGAGGTTAGTCAGTTAGCTTAAGTCCTGTTCTGTCCCAATCCACTCACCTTCCCCAAGAAATCTGTAGGAATTTGAAGAATATGCTCACGCCACAACTAGAGTATTTCTTAGAAGTATCCATCTTTTAAAAATTATTTTATTTATAAATTTTCTACCCAGCTCAGTGCCAAAGTTGAAGCTTTGGACTCCAGAACCTTAATGTAATTATGTCACTATTGAGTGTTCCATCTCTCTAAAAATAATTCTAGTCAGACTCTAGCACACATGCTGATACATAGGAAAAAACTATCTTTGTAAGGAAAAATAAATCTAGCTGCAAGAAAACGTAAAGTTAAACTTTAATTTTCAAAGAAAGGACATGAAAAGTTGGAGTTGGGCCTATAAATATGATTCTTGCAAGCCATTGCTGCAGTATTCCTTTTTAACAACAGTAGTCGCACAATGTCCTTCATTTTATGTGAAGCTTTTTCACTCATTTCTGAGAAATTTGATAAGGCGCTCAACAAATGCAAATCCTTTCTTTCTAATCCCGAGAGATATTATACATGTGCGCGTGGATTATTTGTTCTGTCCTTCACACATGTGATTGCTTTAGTGCTAAAGAAAACCTCTCAGTTGTGAATAATAAAGGTCACAGAATTCAGCAGAAGTCTTTGTTTGGTGGGAAGTGGAAGCAATCCAAAAATACCATGCAGCTGTAAGAGCTTGGATAGCTGAAAAAAAATTACCTCTTGATATTTTACATAATTGTGTGACAGTGTGATAGAATCTATTCCATGTGCAGTGCAGAAGAAAATTCCACTGATAGCACGAGGGTGGGGGAATGTAAACTGCCTAAGAGCAGAACCACCCGTTCTAAAACAAAATCACCAAGAACCGTGAAATGTACCTTTTAGAGCTTCCCACACACCCATAGTTTCTTGAATCTATAAACAAATTAACAAGGCAGAGTAAGAAAAACAATTTCAAGGTAGCTGAGGAAGCATGTAATATGGTTTCTAAGTGCAGTATAATTGCAGCAATGACCTCAACTACTCAGGAACGTGGAATGTAAACTGAACAAAGTGGGATTAGGAAGTGGGAAGATTTTAGGTCAAGAAAGATAAACAGATGAAACACAGTGTTAGAGGTGTTCTTAGATTGAACAAGCAGAGACTGCAACTGTTTCATTCAATAAGCAATGCAATTGCACAGGTGGCACCATAGCTTCCAGTATCTTCCTTCGCCTTATGCATACATTCAAACATGTCTTCATTTTAATATTAAGCTTTATAATTGCTCTTTCACAAGGCACCGCCTTCATCTAAAAGCTTTTGGGACAACATTTTTTTGAGGGGAGAGGGGAGAAGCAGTAGAGCTGTACACTGTTTTTATTGTGATGCTCTCACACACAGGTGATTTAATGTGTACTTTTAAATGAATGAATGAAAACACACAAGCTGGTGCCCCTTTGAATATATAAAATACAGCTTTATTTCTTGAAAGGGGCTGCTGAGCAAATGGGATAATATTGTAAGTAGAAACAAAGTAATTGTGGGTCGGGGAGATTCACGCTACGGTGATATTAGATATTCATATGCAAATGATTTGTGCTACACCGTAGTAGCATATGGTTCTATATCCAATACAAATCCTGATTTTGGCTGTAATTCATCCTAACTATTCTAATATACTTCGTAGAAACTGACTGAAGAGGAATTGCTAATCAGATGGAGAACAGGTCTTGAAGTAGCTTCACAGCTTATATTTTTAGGTCTGGAAACTGATAAAGGACACCGATGGATGAAATAGTTTAAATTAGGCTGAAACATACAAATAAATTTGATCCAAGTGTTTGGCATAGAAGTAGGATTCCCAGCACTTTTCAAAGTACAGCAAGTTACATATCATTTAAATTTCATTCTATGCTACAGTCACCCCTACAATTCTTCACATACAAATTCCAGGATAATCATGGTGATTGGTCAAATCATATGTATAATCTATGCAATTACAAGATTTTTAGCCAGGTTTGGGGATCACATTCGGCAACTTCATTTTTCAGCAGAAGGTCAACTGTTATGACTTTATTTAGATTTGTTTGCTGTTATGATCACCTGGTTCATGGTTTGTATTAATTTGCTAGTGGTAACTTTAAATTTGTGAATTTAATTTTTTTAATGCAAGACAAATGAAAACACCTGATTTGAGAAGCTGGCAAATAAACCTAGGGAGGTTACAAATCAAAGGGTGCCCCATGTTTATTTAGTAAGGTCATAATGGGAAGTGTGAAGACCCTACAACATGGGAACCTCTCTTAACTTCTTGATGTAGACGGTGTGTCTGCAGCTGCATTAATCAGGGCTTTAAATTATTCATATGATTTCCCAGAACAAAGAGAACATATGGAGTTGGAAATAATTAGTTTAAGTTTCTGTCTGAGACATCTTACGTGTACCACATTGCTATGGAAATCGATGATGCAGGGGTGCCTGTGGTTTTTTGATCTGTGTGAGTGCTGACACACTAAGTTGGCTTTTGGAAAAGCAGTTGACATTTTGGACAAGCTGTTGGCTTCAGACAAGCTGTTGGCTTTTGGAGGTCAGCTGGACTCGGGAGCAAAGAGACCATCGGGAACTAGGGGTGTTTCTGTTTTGAGGCAGGCCTGTGCTCAAGCTGGGAAGTTCAGATTCAGGAGGTGATCTCATACCTTGGAAGACAGCTGAGAAATTAAGGAAATCAAAGTGAGTTCATAAGAGATGTGGTACACTTTGAATTGGTCCCAGGATAAGTGAACAAACCACCAAGATCCGGTAAAGTATAGGGAGCTCCTGGGGTGGAAGTAAAAGTCTGATGAAAGTGTTCTGTAAGATTTTAAGTTTACAATATAAATGTCTCAAGTTGTAGTGTAAAGTTAGTAGTGTTTTGCTTTGTTCAACTCTTGTACAGTAAAGCTTTTGTTTAAAATGTGAAATATTGTGGTGTAATTCTTTCAGTAATAATACCGCTTGAGATACAAGGCAAGATTTTAATTCACTCACTTCACTTACACACTTAACAGAACAGAACATTTAAATATGCTTTATAGATTATGAAAAAGCATTAGATCGTGTTTATCACCAAAAGCTAATAGATGTGTTGCTGAAATGTGACTTTGACAGTAAAGATGTGAGATTTATCCAGAGCCTCTGTTGGGACCAAATAGTCAGCATCAAGCTTGAAGATGGACAATCAGATATGTTTCAAGGGAAGAGAGGAGTATGACAAGGCTGTGTACTGTTGCCAAAATGATTCAATCTGTATACAGAACAAATATTCAGAGAATTAGATGTACTTCTAGGTGTAAAAATTGGAGGTAAGAACATAACAAACTTCCAGTATGCTGATGACACAGACCTACAAAATATCATAGATCAAGTAAAATCGAGAAGTTTAGAATATGGATTGAGTATGAATACCAAAAAGACAAAACAATGATAGTTAGAAGGAATACAAAAAAACTGGAGTGAAGATTGTAGTGGATGGTGTCACACTGGAACAAGTAGATAAGTTTGTCTATTTAGGCCAAATGATAACAGAAAATGGTAGATGTGATGCCGAAGTCAGAAGGACAGAGATAGCTAGAAGTAATTTTGTGAAGATGAAGGATGTGTTAACAACAAGAAAGCTCAAGCTTTTAACAAGGGAAAAAACTCATAAGATACTACATTCTATCCACTTTCCTGTATGCCTCAGAAATCTGGACAATAAATAAAGATCAGTGGAAGAAATAGAGGCCTTTGAAATGTGGATGCTAAGACGTATGCTTAAAATTCCTTATACAGCCCATAAGGCCAATGAAGAGGTGCTTGAAATTGAAGAGCAAAAAGAACTCTAAAAAGGGACATCCCGAAAAGAAAATGTCAGTATTTTGGCTATTTGATCAGAGCTGAAAAGTTACAGAGATCTCTTCTAGAGGGCGAAGTGGAGGGCAGCAGAAAGAGGGGTCGACCTAGGCGTAATTGGATGACAGACATCACAGAGCAGTCGCAGATGAGCTACAGTGGATGTGTGAGGATGGCACAAGATAGATGAGTGTGACATACCATGTTAGGAGATTTCCTGGTAGGAGTAGCTACAAGCAGCAGCAGCAGCATATTGTCTTTGGGCACTGGCTCCCATCTTATGCAACCAGTCACCACATCAAAATAACCATGCCAGGTTTTATATAAGTGATATCAAATTGGGGGTATAATGTGGAAGGTTTTCAGAATGGGGAGGACGAAAGGCAAATTAAATTCAATATAACAAAGTGCAAGGTGTAAGGAGGCCACTTATTCCTTGAAAGGCAAGGAACTAAATGGGATAGAGAAGCAAAGAGCTCTAAGAATACCAAACCATAAATCTCAAAAATTAGCAATGCAAGTTGATAAAACCAGAAAGAATACCAATGTGTTTAATTTCTAGAGGAATATAGTAGATAAGCAGAGAGATCATGTAAATGTTGTATAGAACCTTAGCTAGTTCACATCTTGGATTACAGTATGCAGTTCTAGACTTTATACTACAAAAGGGATATTGAAATGCTGGAGAAAATGCAGAAAAGATTTACAAGGATGTTACCAGAAATCAGAGAATGCAACAATCAAGAAAGGCTGAGTAGGCTGGAAAAGAGAAGATTAAGAGGAGACCTGATAGAACTCTTTAAAATAATGAAGAGGTGGATGTGAAGAAACTTGTGGTTGAGTACAGAACAAGAGGGCATAAAAATAATATAGTCGCTAACTGATCAAGATAAGAATTTAGGAGAAATTTTTGGGCACAGAGAGTGTAACTCGCTGCCACATGGAATGCTTGAAGGAAACAGCATTGGTGCATTGAGAAGAGGCTTGATGCATACATGAGGGTGAATGGAACAGCGGGGTATGGCTGTAGGATGGGAATACTTAGTTAGCATTGGAGGAGGCTGGTGTAGAATGTAAACACCAGCATAGACCAGTTGGGTCAAATGGCCCATTTCTTAGCTATATATTCTATAGAATTCAAATCAGCATTCTAAATTGCTTGGAGATTTCTGCAAGTCAATCCTTTCTAAACTCATTCCAACCATTTTGGCAATAGCATAACATGAATTAAAATAAAATCACTTACAAGTTAGAACCAAAATTTTAAACTGCTACGCTCAGTCTATGCCTTTTCCTTCATGCCCATGATGCCTTTCACTTGACATCCTATACACCCACATATTGGGAAACAGTGTGCAAAATGCCCCTGTCCCAATTTATATGTGCCAGTATTGACATGAGCTTGTGATGCTTATCCCAGTCTCAAACAAAAATCTGAACTGTGTGATTTATAGGCAGAGATCAGCAAGGACTGATGTCTAATCTAACATTGGTATAATTAGTTATTTCATGGTAAGAGTGTTAAAGTATATAATGCATGCAGAGTTATTATTTCAAAGTGTTTATGATTTTTACATGATGTTGTTTTACACCATTTATTTCAGGTGATGTTCTTGGCATATACCCAGTCGGTCAGAGTGCCCAAATGGTTGAAAATTAATAACCAGTCCAATTTGAACAATGCACTTTTGTACATTTTAGTCATAAGATTGATTTGAATATTATGGTGACCCTTGCAGCACTGCTATAAACAGTCAATATCATTGTGAACGCTGTTTACTGTTTGCACAACATAAGTTCTGTTAGTTTCAATCATTTGTGCTCCATCTATCCTGTTGTCCAAAGGCGACAGAGGAGATTGCAACAGCTGCAGGGGCATCTCACTCCTTAACATCACAGGGAAGGCCTTTGCTAGGGGCATATGAAAAATACTCCATTTACTTGCAGACCGAGTGTACTCGGAAGCGCAGTATGGTTTCTGCGCCAGCTGTGAATATGATCTTCTCCATACGCTAGTTACAAGAGAAGTATAGGGAACAGACTGTACCTCTTTACCTTACTTATGTAGATCTCATTAAGACATTTGACACTATCAGCAGAGCAGGGGTCTATAAGACTTTGGAAAAAATTGGCTGTCCACCCAAGCTCCTCAGTCTCATCCGCTCCTTCCGTGACAGCATGCACTGCACTGTACATTTTGATGGTTCCACTTCCACCAGTTTTGGAGTGAAACAGGGTTGTGGCCTAGCTCCCACTCTGTTTGGCATCTTCTTCTCCATGCTCCTGACCTTAGCCTTCCCTGCAGATATGGAAGGAGTCTACTTGCATACCAGGTCAGACGGCAAACTCTACAATCTATCAAGGCTGAAAGCAAGGACAAAAACACATCAAGTCCTCATCAAAGAACTCCGCTACAGTGATGATGCTGCACTAGTCACTCACATGGAAACTCAGCTACAAAGACTCATGGACTGTCTCTCCCGTCCCTGTAACTTGTTCTCCTTGACTATAAGCATCCAGAACGCTGTGGTCATGGGATAAGGTGTTGCATCTCTGCCCCTGATCACACTAAATACCCCACTGGAAGAGGTTAGCAAATTCTGCTACCTTTGGTCCATGGTGACAGACAATCTATCCCTCGACATATGCACAGGGAAAGCTTGTGAAATGCTCAAGGAATAACACCAAGTTGACCCTTAGGACCAAGCTCATGGTTTATAAGGCCTGTGTTCTCAGCTCCTTGCTGCATGGCTGTGAAACATAGGTGACTTACAGCTATCAGGAAAAGAAGCTCAATAATTTCCATCTTTGCTGTCTGTGGTCCATTATGGGTATATACTGGCAGGACAAAATCACAAATGTGGCAGTCTTCTCAAAGGCAGAGCTCCCAAGTGGCACTAATCAAACAAAGGTGCCTTCGCTGGATTGGACACATCCACAGGATGGAAGATGGTCGCATACCCAAGGACCATCTGTATGGTGAGGTAGCCAGGGCCAGACAACCAGTGGGGTGCCTAAAGCTCCGCTTCAAAGATACTTGCAAGTATGACATGAAGGCCCTAAATCAAAGAATCACAGAACAGTTTTAGTGCATAAGGAGGCTATTTGGCCCATCAGCACCTGGAAGTCACTAGCTGGTGAAAGAGGGAAATGGCGACACATCCTGTGGACTGGTGTGCACTACCACCATGACCAGTTGCTACAGCAGCTTGGCAACAGGCGCCAGTGGCAAAAACAACAACTCACAGCGTCACTTGGCAGCTTCATGTGCAGCACTTGTGGCAGAACCTGCCTCTCAAGGATTGGCCGTCACAGCCATCAACAAAGGTGCACCAAGAGAAGACACCCCACATAAATGGATTGTTTGCTGCGTGTCCATCATCTTTCGTCTTTCATAGATGGAAGGATGCCAATTATCACGTGTTCAGCAAACTGCCACTTTTAAAGCAAACGTATCACAAGATTGATAATGAGATGAGCAAGGCAATTGCGTCAATATCAAACCCAATACATTGGAGTGCAGTTATTGAAGTCATATGTCTATTAACCAAATCATAAAAAATTGATTAGAGGTATAAATCAATCTCCTATACATTATCATTCTGCAAAGTCAAGACCTTCCAGTTTTCAGTTACAAGTACAATTACATAAGGATCGCATACTCAGAAAGTCCTTCTCTGTTCTATAACTATTAAAATAATAAATAATATAAGCACTCCTAATACTCTATGATGTCATACACTTTCTGTTGGCTTCTGCTTGACACAATGTCATAATATAGTCATTCTAGAACTCCTCAGTACACCTGTCCCTTTAATCCTCCTGAAATCACAAAATAAGGCCTAACCTCAGAAGTGAATGCTACAATTGACGTCATCAACCCTCAATTCGGAAAAAAAAAGGACAATTAGACATGATTCCCAATACTGCTGATTATTCTTTGCCCCTGCTGGAGGTTCACATATGCGGCAAGGAACGCATCAGGCCCAGCAGTGATGCCCTACACTTTTGAATAAGCTACCAGCCCACACCATTAAAAATGCATGAATAGCAGCCAAAGGAGAAAATAACTTGCCATATAAACAGAATGCAGACAGGAAAGCATCAAAGTACAAGAAGGAAAGTACTCTTGATTATGCCTAGAAGAGCTCATTTGCACAGATATCACTCATGTGTTATATGACGTCCTATTTTATTTTCCAAAATTCAACCTGTATGTCCCCATTAGGGGAGCCATTGGTTAGTTCTTTTGCCCTTTTCAGTATCTCCAGTAACATAGGCTATTTTATTCCCCGGTTTGACTATTTTAGTCCAGGATCCAGAAAGTCAGAATAAGAGGGCACAGTTTGGTTGTGGACCCTAGAGTGGCTTCCTGAAGTTTGGTGAGCTTCTTAACTAAAACTGCAAAAATAGTTAATTGGCTGTGAAGCACTTTTTGCTCCTGAGACCATGCAAGATACTATATAAATGCAAGTTATGACTTTCTTAATCATTAGGGCATCCAAGAAACATAGAATGGGGTAGATTATGACTTTGTATGATAGTGTATAGCATTGAATGTAAATTGACAGCCAGTTTTACATCACTCCCCATATTTAGACTCATAGAGTCATCAACAGATACAGCACCGAAACAGGCCCATCGGCCCACCGAATCCGTGCTGACCATCAACCACCCATTATACTAATCCTACATTAATCCCATTTTTCCCTCTCACATCCCCACCTTCCCTCAATTCTCCTACTACCTACCTACACTCGGGGCAATTTTTTTTTACAATGGCCAATTTACCTACCAACCCGCAAGTCTTTGGGATGATTTACTTTGATTATAGTCAGGTTATTTAATTGAGAAATAATCAGCTACTGATTCCCGGGCAGTATTATATTTATGATGAGATATACCTTTCTCTTTTAATTAAGGTTATTTTCTTTACCATAATCTACCCAGGTCATGCATCAACTGTAGCTAAGAAGAAAAGTGACAACCTTTCACACTTCTTCCTGCGTTACTCTGTTGTCAGGTACCAGAAAGTATAAGTGAGGGACAGAATAATTGTTTATCTTCTAGTTTTCCACCCTCCCTCTCATGAGGAATTACCAGGTACTCTGCACCAATTCTGTACCTCTTTACAACAGCATGGCTGCCACTAGCAATGTAGTGAAGCGATGTGCAGTGAACACAAACAACCAATATTTAGAATATAAATGCTTAAATTTCAGCTACTACTGCACAGTGTTATCTACTTGTCAGACTTTTAATCAGTTTCTTCAGACAGTGCTTTACAAAAAAGGAAAATAATTATAAGCCAATATAAGTCCAGTCTATTGTAACATACAGTAACAACGTTCAGAAAAACACTAATTGTAACCTAACTCTTTGAAGGTCACGGTATTTTTCCAGTATATTGCCAAACAGGTGTGTAACCATGTGTTCACAACCAGTGGCTGATTGCATAGCAGACAAATGGTAAAGTATGTTACAACTGTCAGGACATTGGTCAGATTAAATGATAACACCTGTCTGCCATACTGTTTGCACCATGAGACCACAGACAAACACAAGCTTTCTCACGGTATTAAAACAGTCATTATGCTTTAAGAATTCTAAAAGAAAATTTGTTTTCCATAAAGGTGGAGTAGTAGCCAAAAATTGTGTTCTCTACCCCCAACTCTCATTGTTTGGAAGCATTACCTAGATTCTTTGTGGTATCGCAAATAGAACAAGAGGGTGCAAGTTCAGTTTCTCTTCCCTTCACCCCACCCAGTTGCTGAGTTCATAGTCTCGGCTACACTATTATGGAAGATGCCAAGTAGAGTTCAGGTATGTCTTCCTAGGACCGGCGAAAAGAAAAAAAGGGAAAGAAAGAAGCATTTATATATCATCTTTCATGTCCTCAGAATATCCCAAAATGGTCCACAGACAATTTATTATTTTTGACATGCAGTCATAGCAAATGTGACAGCCACCGTATGCACAGCAAGGTGGCACTAACAGCAAATGAGGTAAATGATCTGTTAATCTGCTTTGTGATGTTGGGAGGTCTCTCACTGGAATGACTCAGAGCTCACAAAATGGTGCTCATAGATCTCTTGTATAGATTTAGAAAAACACATAATTAATCACAGAACTTTCCCTCACAAGTTCTCACAGAGTTATTATAAATCAGAGATCTTCCCCTCAACAATGTGCTGTGCAGTTCTCACATGGACACTAAACATCAGAGATCGTCCCATCAGAAACATGGCATAAACTTCTCACACATACACTAGACATCAGTGAGCCTCACAATCATGACATCTGAGCATCCCTCACACTGATTTTAGGAATCAGAAAGCTGCATCTGAGAGGCACAGGGTAAACTACAACTTCTGAACATACAAAACTGTTTGCATTGTGTTAGCCTTCACAAGCATGACGTTTGAACTTTTTCCATGCATTCACAATTGTATGCCCACAGTGCAAGTAAGAATTACTCTCTCCTCCCTGACTTTAAAATTATTGAGTGCATTTCAGAAACTTATCAAGTCAGCGATAGAAATAAAGGGGTCAAAACAGAAGGAAATGTCTGTACGAGGATGGAGAATTCACAAAGATTGTACACATTTTTTTTCAGTGACCTAATTCTTCATTTGTTCTTTTCCAAGCTTCTATTTTTGTTTAAATGTAATTGCCATTATCTGTATGTATCTCTTTCCCTTGTAATTTAAATTTCCTTTTATATTTCTCCTGCTTCTTTCATCTTTCTGTTCTCTTTCCAATATTCAACACATCTAAAGAAATATTTTGGGTACGGTTCATAGAAAGATTTGGTGCCAGCAGTTTGAAGAATTTTAGGTAAAGTATGAATATGAAACTTACCTGTTTGTGTAAAATGAGTCATTGAGCTAGACGGTGCCAACTCTGCCAGGGAGGGGGCAATAAGTTAGAATACCATGATTGGCCTTTGTCTCCCCAGGCTAAAGAGTGGAAAAACCAGCCAAAGTTTGCATACCTGATCATTATCTGGTGATCTCCACTGAAAAGTGAGCTTGTATGGACATTGGCTAAGGATATTACTGCAGTTTTAATAACCTGCTGATACACATTGTTAGGCCATACACATAACGGGTGATGAATTGAGGAAAATACGAGAGAAAAAAGTCATACTTGGGGATGAATCACACTTCAAGGGGAAAAACAGAAATAAAGTGAAAAAAGGGATGGAACTGCATGGAAGTTCTTGGAACTACTAGTAGCCTAAGGTTTAAACAGGGAGTTTCAACATCAAGATCTCTTTTAAAGATGGACTCTTGCACCTTTGAATTACTCCAATATCTATTTTCTCTCTTTCATGACAGGAGTGGAAATGTGTGCCATTAGTAGTTAGAGCTATTCTCCTGGCAGACATTGGCTACTGGCCCAAGCCCAGGAGGTTTGATATGCATCTGGTTCCCATGGTGGCATTTGAGAACCTTCCCAGTCCCTGCCTGATAACCACGTGCTCACTTTTCTGATTTACCGAGAAGGGAGAGAGACATCTGATCCATGGTAACCTAGCACTGGAAAATACAGGTGTTGTTAATGGTGATATTACAAGTCAAATCAGCCAGAGACAGACAAAGTATCTGCATTCAGTCCCCACTATTGCCTAGGTGAATATGAACCAATTCTCTCCAGTGCAAGGAGACTGCAAGGTCGGGATTAGATTTCCAGACTTGGCTTCACAAATAGCCTAGATTGGTTGGACTTCCAAAGACAAACCCCTAAGAAGTCCAGATTTTTATGAAGCTATACAAAAATATCACAGATTATTGCTCTCCTAAACAGTTTTTCAAGCCAAAATAAAACTTTGAACTCATGGTTACCTTGCCGCCCCAATTTTAAAAGTTTAATTTTAGTCTCAGTATCATTGCTCTAATAGGAAGACAACAATGATAAAATCTCATTAGGTAACATTATAAATTATAAAAATACAAGCCACCCATCTCTACTCACCTTAATCAAATGGGGGGCAAAACAGATATGGTCACTAATTATTTTCAATCATAATTTCCTGCCGAGACAGATGATGTTTTCCCATCAGTCATATTGCGTTTGTGTGTGTATTTTTCCCAACATGCCCCAGAATCCAATCTTCACTCTGCCAAACTACAAGCCACCAAATTTAGTATTTTCTGATATCTGATCTCAGAACAATTGCTAATTAAGAATTCAAACAAAGCTATGCTCCAATAATCTGAGTAAAATAATTGCTGTGCTCATGTATGTGTTCATTCACAGGCTTTTTAATCTTTTGATTTTTCCTTTTCACCATTTTAGTTTTGACAGAAAGTGTTCCTTATACCAGAGAATGGAACAAATTTCAGGTATGTCATATGTGACATGTGTTATAAGAAGGGCAGTTTTGGGGAATTTGGATTATAACACGGCCTAGTACACATGCAATAAGTGCATTATGGCCATTGCTTTCCTGTGTGCTGAAGCATTTACTCCCACAATCGGTTCACAAATCCTTTTGCCTTCAGTAGGAAAAAGACCCATGCAGTTGACCCAGTGGCATTGGTACATGGGTTTTCATTTCTGCTGTTTCCTTGCCCTCCATCCCACATTTCAGACAGACCATGAAGAAGATGCATTGAGCCTAGGAAAACCATGGGATGGATGTGAGGCAGAAAATAAAGGCAAGGTGTCAGTGGTACTGATGTGGCAGGAGTCAGTAAAGAAGTGTTACGGTGGTAACGAACTTCCTCCACAAAAAGAAAAAAATATTACGTTACGAATTCATCCAGCCATCCCACTCACCTCCAAGCAGCCAGTTGTGGAGTGACATCGCTAGGTTTTTGGGACAGGTTGCCTGCCCAACCTATCAACAGCATAATGGTGCACAGCTCAAAGAGAGAAAATAAATCTTTTTTTTTAAAGAACCCCATATAAGAACTACCTTGCTGATCTCCATCAATTTGTACCAATGAGATTTCCCTATATATACATAACAGACATGCCTCAAACATGACAGTCCCACAAAGTCATGAATACCACTGCCATATAGGTGTTATACAATGATCTGTCATGATAGAAGGAAACCCCCTAAACAATGATCTTTAATATTCTAATTTAGTCAGTGGATTTCAAACATTCTGGAATGGGTTGCCCAGCGCATCTTATTAACAGTCGTTGAGGAACATTTTTGATGTAATTTCCAATGCAGTTGATTGTCACTTTGCCAGATACAGAAACCGTCACTGACATCCTTAGAATTTACAGAGGGGCTGGAGTGGACCAGGTGAAATACCTATTTGTATTTCCTTGGGAGGGTTGCCTCTAAACTCATGAGTGACACAGTCACAAGACATTTTTATAGCTGATCCGCACCAGTGAATGTCAATAAGTCTTTCACACTGATCCATTGCATATTCTGCTTTTATATGATGGAATGCATTGTTCAAACCATCAGATAATACCCTTGAGATATAATTTAAGTAAGGCTATTTTCTATTCATGTAGGGGTATTAGATTATCAAAATTTAAAGCACTATGTAGATCATATCTCACAAGTTAGATGGCTTGACTTCTTAAACATTCCCATGACAACACCCTAGCCACCAATGAAATCTATAATGTTGCGTCC
Organism: Heterodontus francisci; assembly: GCF_036365525.1. NCBI lineage: Eukaryota > Metazoa > Chordata > Chondrichthyes > Heterodontiformes > Heterodontidae > Heterodontus > Heterodontus francisci. Next base: position 80,349,679 of record NC_090382.1, on the reverse strand, counting down.
TGTAAGATCCTTTCAAGTACACCATGTGAATATTTATTGGCATGGCACACTAGTACAGGGTGTTGACCTGACATCAATAATGCACAGGTGGTGGGAAGTAAGTTCATATCCATGATTCTGCACGTGGTGATTTGTGATCTCAGCTATCATTGTGGGAGAAGGTGCACAATAAAGGTCAGACATTCTGAAAAGTACAAAGGAACTTAAATTTATATAGCGCTTTTCATGGCCTCAGGACACCCTGAAGTGTTTCACAGCCAATGAATTCTTTTTGAAGTGTGACTACTCTTGTTTCATAAGCAAGCAAGACAGTCAATTTGTATACACTGCTGTCCAATAAACAGCAATGAGATGAGGGCACAGGTAATCTGCTATTAGTTGAATGATGAATGTGCATCAGACCACTGGAAAAACTTATTTCTCTTCTTTCAAAAAGTGACACATGTCCTTTTACATGCATCTGAACAGGCAAAGAGGCCTTGACTAAACACCTCAATTGAAAAATGGACAGCAAGGGAGAATGTCACATCTGGAATCTCCTCATAGCTCCAGAATTAAACTCAGCATCAGGCAGAGGCTTAGGAGAAGACTGCTTGTCAATACCTCTCAAAAGGAGGTTTATTTAGGAAAAGGTGAATGGAAGGAAAGTAATATTCAGATAACAGAAAATTTGTTGGTCAATGCCCACCAAATGAATTTTGTTTCCAGCCTGTTACCAAATATGCATCATCCATGTCTTTGACTGTCAAATCATAGAGAATAGTGTGAAGTATTTTCAGGCTGAATAGCAGGCTGACAGGCCACAATGTGAACACTCCTTTCATGGTCCTAGCCACCATTATACCAGCCAATAGGAAGCTTGGTCCTATATGATAGAAGGGTTTTATGGGTTCCCAAACCACATACGATGGTGAGGGGGCACCCATACCTGTCCCGCAGCACTGAACATGCATATCCCACCAGATGTCATTCCAGAATTCAGAGCCGGAGCTCCAGTCACTAATCACTAAAACTGTCTGGAGCAGAGTTCGAGCTCTGTACCTTCTGACAGAAGAACCAAAGACAAAAGAACCAAAAGCAACAAGAGGAAAATCTTTTTTATGCAGTGAATGTTTAGGATCTGGAATGCACTGCCAGAGATTGTGGTGGAGGCAGATTTAATCTTGGCTTTCAAAAGGAAATTGAATAATTATCAGAATAGAAAAAATTAGCAGGGATATGGGGAAAAGGCAGGGGATTGGCACTAGCTGAGCTGCACTTGCAGAGAGCCGGCATGGACACAATGGGCCAAATGGCTTCCTTCTGCGTTATAACCATTCTATAATTCTATTAATGCTACCGCAAAACAAAGGTTTACGCTTATTGCAGTGTTTAAAAGATAGAACTTTAGATATTTTTGAATCAATCAAGTCAGCTATACTCAGCAAACAGGCCATTTATTTTGTTTTGCAACACCATTTGCAGAAAGTAGTGATGGGTTACATTCTTGAAGGGGTATTGCACTTTCAGAGTACTTTTCTACCCTCCTCCCCACCCCTCTCCATTGAGCGACACTTTCATGAAGTCCATATGCTAAAATCGCTGTGAACAGTTTGACATCTTTGTTTTTTTTTTAATTGTTTGGGAAGAGAAGAATGATGCATTGTTTCCATAAAAATGTAGTCACACATCACATGATCCCATGTTTTGATGTGATTTATATCACCAGTTCATGAAGATAGTACCTCTTTAAAGTATAAAAAATTCTATGTGTAAAAGATTCCAGTCCTGAGCTCCATAGAATCCCACCTTGCTTCTACTTTCTGTCCTTCCTATCCTCTTCCTGTAAAAGATAGGCACAAGAGGCTAGAAAAAAACTAAATTAAGACTTATTGTGTCATGAGTTTCTTTGTGTAATCTTAAGCAACACAGTGAGGTATGTGGATTCCAGTTCCTTGAAGATCTCTAGAAGGTGGTTAACAGCTAAACTAGTAAATACAATGCAGAGCAAACTATATACAGAACCTTTGACCAGGGTGTTGCTGTGCAGAGTGACTATGGCTTCTAGTCACATGACTACATCCTGCTATTTAGCTCATTAGCATACTGAGTTCTTAAAGGACATCACTCTTCAAGCAATCATACAACATCCCCTTTCTTTCCAAAGATAAGTCTCATACGCTACAAGTAAAAATGTATAAAACTGGATAATATCAAAATTTGTTATACAGGGATAGAGATTATAAAATTTGCAAGTATAAAAACAGAGATTGTGAAATTTATGAGTGCAGAAGGTTAAGAATCCATATATTATTTCGGTGGTTTGACAACTCTTCCAGATCTTGTTACGGTATAACCTTCTGGGGATGTGGATTTCACTCATGGTTGTTCTTGGCTTGCAGACGTGTTGTCAATGTGTTCATTGTTATCCTGGTGTTCCATCACACCATCATCGTTGGAGTCTGTTCTTTCGAGTCCACTGCACACATTTGGAGTATTGCACACTTATCTTAATTAGCTTTGGTTCCTCCTCAACACTGTCATAAGACTTAGGCTCACTGCATACTTTGGATACTTCTACAGGTAACCATGTTCTCATTGTGGGGTGTATGACCCTGACCTTTTGTCCTACTGTCTTAAGAGTTTTGTTTGTTTAAAAAGAGGTCTGTGTGCCTTTAAGATTGAGAAAAAGGACTTTCTGTGAACAGTGACTGCAGAGACCTGTTGTGATATTTGAAGTGCAGGCTGCAAGGCAATTTGTATCTAAGCAACCAGAAAGTTTTACAACAATCTTGTGACTCCTGTGGAAAGACTTTAGTTTCAGTTATGGCTGGAGACTGGTCAGGAATACAGCCCAGAAAACTCTTTCTCTTGAAAAATAATTCCTGTATCCAGTAAAATTCTAATTTCTTCATTAAGTTAAAAGAAATTTGAAGGAGTTGCAAATGTAATGTATGGGAGCTAAAACCCTTGTTGCCGTTTATGCCTGAAGAGAGGAAAAGACCCAGGAAAAGAGGAGTTGCTACATTCTGTGGAGAAACACTGCTTGCTGAGAGGAAGCCTGCATTGTTGAAGGTAGCAAAATTCCTACTGTCTCCAGTCTCTGGAAAATCTTTGCCTCAAGTCTGAGTCCTGTGGCCTTTTGTATTTTTGGAAGTTTCTGAAATCTCAAGTAAGTTTCTGCTATAAGACTGCTACTTTAAAATCTAAGTAGACCTGTTACTACAACCTATTGCTGAAAGATCTATAAGATGCCTGCTGCAAACGAATTGCCTTGAATGCCAACCCATCACAGACTATCAAACTTGCCTGGAGAGACTTTGAGTGGCATATGAATATTTGACTCTGGGACACCACACTGATCTGGAAATAACCTACCAGAAGTTTTTTTTCATTTCTAAGGAACTGTTGTAAAATCAATATATCCGTTTTCCCCAGTTAACTGTTGGTAATCTTCATTCTCCCTTGTTTATTGAGCAGTGTCCCCTGCATCTCGGAGAATTTGGACAGATGATGGCTTAGCAGAATCGTTCTCCCTTGGCTGCCAAACATGAGCTCTGCTGGTGACAGTAAGCCATATCCATAGGTGTAGCTCTGAGGTGTAACATGGCAATACGAAAATATTGTTTCGTTGTCCTGCACTTCAGGATACACGATTCAACTGTGCAAATCATTTGCTTGGCAAGACCATCTAGGGTAATGTGGTGATAACATCACATGGTATATGCCCCATTTGGCACACATATCCCTGAAAGGTCTGCCGTATACTGTGGCTCATTGTCAGAAATAATTTCTTCAGGTGCACCAGACATACTGAATATGGCACTCAGTGTGTCTGTGACAACTGCACTTGAAGTGTCTTTTACCGGTTTGACAATTAGAAATTTGGAGAAATAATCAGTGACTAAGCTAAAGTCATCTCCATTCACAGAAAATGGATCAGTAGGTGATGCCTCTTAAGATACCGAGTTCATCTCTATAAAGCCAAAAGCATCTGAGGGTTTCTGGCAACTCTTTTACCATATCTGGCCAACCTTCTATAATGATTCTCCACAGTGCCTTCAGTTGTGGGTCATTGGCTGTTTATGATTGCAGTTGGTCACATCTGTGCTGACCAAAATCCAACAAATTGATTTTGAACGCATCTTCCACCTTGATGTCCATGCTCTCTATGTATTCATCCAGTGGAACATCTTCATTCTTGTTCGGATTTGGCAATCAGCTCAGCATATCCGAGGTGACCATTTTGGTACCTGGTTTGTAGCAGATGTTGAAGCCGTACCCCTGTACTTTCACTAAAAGTCGCTGTAGTCAAGGTGGTGCGCTTGTCAATGGTTTGCGCCAGATCATCTCCAGTGGTTTATGGTCGGTTTCCACCATGAACTGCTTACTGAACAGGTAGGTGTGGAACCTTGTGATCCCAATCACCAGAGAAAGTGTTTCATGCTCTATGTTCGAGTAATTGGATTGTGCTGAGGATAAACGTTTGGATCCGAATGCAATTGGTTTGCCATCCTGCAGGATGCACGCTCCATGCCCTTTCTGTGAGGTGTCAACTTCCAGGATTGTCTTCTTCCTTGGATCATAGTACTGCAGGGTACAGGTTTCTGCTGACAATGCTTGTTTGAGAGACTCAAGCATATGCTGATGGTCCGCCTGCCATACGTATGGTACGTCTTTCTTTAAGAGCTCTCTCAGTGATGATGCTTTGTCAGAAAAATTTGGAATGTATGGTGCCAAGAAGTTGAAAAATCCAAGACATCTCTTAGATCTTCTTTGTCTTGTGGGGTAGGCATATGCCTTACATCTTCAATTTTGCCTGGGTCAGGTCGGATTCCGCAACCTGAATAGATGGAGCCAAAGAAATTGATCTGACTTACATTCATCTGGCACTTTTTCCTGTTAAAAATGAGCCCTTCATGACTTGCTACTGCCGTCAGTGAATGAAGATTTTGATCATGCTCTTCTTTGGTTTTGCCCATTACTGCAATATAATCGGCAATGCATATACATCCAGGCACATTTTCTATAATTCTGTCCGTATGCTGCTGAAACAGATCTTGGCTGACAGATAAGCTGAAGGATAGTCTCTGGATGAAATATATTCCAGATGGTTTTCTGACGGTGGTGATTTCCTGAGATTCCTTAGCTAGGTGTACTGACCAATATCCATGTTTAGCATACAAATTGGAGAAGAACTTGGCTCCTGTGAACTTGGGATTCAGTTTCTCTAGTGTTGGAATCTTGTGGGGGCTTCTCTTTAGGAAGAGGTTCTAGACATACCCTAATTGCTCCATCTTTCTTTCATATGCACATGATTGAGCTGCACCAGTCTGTGTGATGATGCACATGACAGATGATACCATTGCATTCCATGTCATCCAACACCCGCCTAAGCTTTTCTTGTATGTGCACGCTGCACTTTCTGGGAGTGTCAATTGATGGAATTGCATCCTCTCTGAGGTGCAGTACAGCATTGCCTTTGAAATCTGCTATGGCATCGAACCTGTCCGGATACATTTATTGTAGGTCACGGACTGACTCAATGGGGGTACCCTTGGTCTCTTCTGTTGTACTGGGTACCTTGGTGATCTCGTGGATAGTCGTTATGTTGAGATCCATGCAGCTGGTGGTCCTGCCACTGCTGGTCCGCTCCTGTCTACCAAGTAAAATATTTGTGGTTTCCATGCCAACTTGCTATAGCTGCATTGCATTGTTAGTGTGCCACTACAAGGCATGTGTGACCCATTGTATGCAGCTAACTTTGCAGTTGTCAGTTGTATCATTAATTTCCAACAGCCCTGGTACATATCCTTCAAGATTCGGATTGGTAGGATATTTGCAGTAGCTCCCATGTCAATCTTAGTCCTGAGTGTGTGTTTGCCAATATTCCTTGGGCACATGATATTAGGTAGTAGCAAAAGCTTCCAGTTGTTTGACTTAATCAACACAATATGTCAGGTTCACAATGTGAAACGCCTGCTTGTCTTCTGGCTGAGAATTGCTCCACCCGAGTCTTGTCTCAGGTATATTTTGTGTGGACTTCATGCGTCCGCTTGCATTTACGCAGGTCTCTGGCATTCTCCTTGCTGCTGTTGCCATGCTGCTGTGCCTGTCTTATGTTTGCTTGTGTCCTATTGTGACTTCCGGCTGCGTCTTTGAAGCCAGATTTCTTGCATAAGCGGGCCCAGTATCCTTTTGCACCGCACGCCTTGCACAGATCTTGAAATGCAGGGCAACTTCACAGTGAGTGGGACAAACCACACTTACCACACAGCGGCGGCACAGTGGCGCAGTGGTTAGCACCGCAGCCTCACAGCTCCAGCGACCTGGGTTCAATTCTGGGTACTGCCTGTGTGGAGTTTGCAAGTTTTCCCTGTGTCGGTGTGGGTTTCCTCTGGGTGCACCGGTTTCCTCCCATATGCCAAAAGACTTGCAGGTTGATAGGTAAATTGGCCATTATAAATTGCCCCTAGTATAGGTAGGGGAATATAGGGACAGGTGGGGATGTGGTAGGAATATGGGATTAGTGTAGGATTAGTATAAATGGGTGGTTGATGGTCGGCACAGACTCGGTGGGCCAAAGGGCCTGTTTCAGTGCTGTATCGCTAACTAACTAGCTTGCTTGCTTTTTGTGACCTGGTTGCTGTGTTGATATTGTCGGCTGCACCTAGTGCTTGCAGATGCTTTTGTCCAGCTACAATGGCTTCGTATTTCCTGCCATCTTCTACCGGCACATCAATGCTGTAATGTTTCTTTTTCCCTAAGAGGTCTTTCTGAAACGCTTCAATAGGTGTTGAGACAATCACCAGTTCCATTATTCGCTCCAACAGCTCAGTTTCTGAAAAATCACATTTGTTGCCCTTACTATGGCACCTACTGAGGAATTGATCTGTTGATTCCTGTGGCTGTTGCCTGTAAGACATCAATTCCAGGCGACGAATTCTAAAATTCACTCTTACCCGAAGTTGATCTTCCAGCACTTTCCATACCTTTGCAGAATCTTTCTGGTCCTCTTCAGATAAGCCAGAGGTATTGACTCTGTATAACCCCTAATTTTCAACTGCTATCAGTATTTTCACATCCTGCTTCTCCGGTTCTGCAACCGCTTGGTCTATGAAGCATAACTGCATTCTTTGTTTAAAAAGTTTGAACGCAGATAGGATATCAATGGTCTTCCAGATCATACTGGGAAATTTGATGTCCTTCTGTTATTTTGCCTTCTGCTTTATATTTAAATTTGTTCAGCTCTGTGTGTGCCTTCAGCATTGTACTTATTATGACTTTTCTATTTGTGGCTTAAAACTTGTTTTAAAACTTGTTCTATTAACTCTGCGCTGTTCGCCTTTTAAGAAATCTTTTTTTAGGCTAGCTGCTTTGACAGAATATAACAGGTACTTGACAGTGTTCTCTGTTTTTTCTCTTTCAGTACTTCACTTGTATGTTTACTCAGCTGTTCGATATGCAGTTCAAGGGCTTTCCCCTTTGCTTTTTTTTTGCTCGGGTTTATGTATCTTCTTCACACTTGACTGGTTTAATGATTTTTTTCAGCTTGACTGCTTTAATGGAGACTCTGCTGCATTGTGGGGGGGGGGGGGGTTTCCCGTGCTTTTTTTTTCACTATTGAAATTTGGGTTTTTTTCCGTTCACGCACTTTTCAGGGTTTTCCCCTTTTTTCACTCACACAGAGCCTTTAGAAAATGAATCTTTTAAAACTCTTCAAAGGCTTTTTTTTAACCAGGATTTCTCCATCATTGGCAAATGACTCATCCGATTGTTTGTTTTTTAGCCACACTTCTATTCTATGGAGCTTTTATCAGCCTCCTAAGGTATGTAGCTTTCTTTCACTCTTTTCGTGTACTTGTTTTAAAGTTTTTTCACTTGTTGCTTCAAATTTCCTCTTATTTTCTGTACTGCTTTAAAGTCTTATTTTTTGTTTGCTGTTTTACCCGTGGTCTTCAAGCATATATTTTGTTGTTTCACCACTGCTGTGACCATTTCACTAGTTTAATTGTGTTATCTTGAGGTGCGTGGATTTCATTTCCTTGAAGATCTCCAGAAGGCGTATTAACAGCTAAACTACTACATAAAATACAGAGCAAACTATATAAAGAATCTTTGTCCAAGGTGTTGCTGTGCACAGTGACTATGACTTCTAGTCACGTGTCTACATTCTGGTATTTAGCTCATTAGCATACTGAGTTCTTAAAGGGACATCACTCTTAAAGCGATCATACATCACAATTGTGTATTTGATCACTATTTGTGCTTGGTTAAATATAGCTCCGTCCAATGGCATGAAAGTCATCTCTCACTGCCCAGTGAGGGTCCTACGTGAAATGAGTTTGACTATTTATAAATATACTGATACAAACACACAGCATAAAACTGTCCCTAATCCAGTAACAATTGTGATTAAACTGCTAATCTCACTCAGAGCGTTGAAAGTGGCGAGAATAGAATATAAAATGCTGCACTTGTGCAACACAGATTGCACGGAATAGAGAGGGAACTTTACACTATAACTTCATTCAGGGTTCAGCTTTGGATTTGTGCTAACATGCCAGTCTATGAAGCAGAAGATCATGAGTTTGAGCCCCACTCCAGAGACTTCTGCATGTAATCCAAGATGACATTTCAGTTTAGTATTGAAGGAGTGCTATGCTGTCAGAGGTTCTATCTTTTGACTGAGACATTAAACTGAGGCTCAGCCTGCCCCCTTAGGTGGAGGTAAAAAGATTCCATTGATGGAATTTTCAACTTTGGCATGGGTTTAAACTGAAGATAATGTTACAAATGCACAGATTTAGGTACAAGTGGAAAAGTTCAATGTAGCTGGCTTGATTCACAATGTAGCCTGGCAGTCCAAAACTGCCGACTACATTTAGAGCATGTTTTACCCTTTCCAACCATGGACACACGCTGGAGCCTTTAAAAAGCAGAGTGTTTCACTTTAGGGAATGCGAGGTGGGGAGGAGTTGGAAGGCCTTTTGCTAAAGATGGTTGATTACAGTCAGGGAGAAGTCTGACACAACGGGCTGGATTTTACCAGCCCTCTAGGGACAGGTCAGGAGGCAGAGGGTGCATAAAATGGTGAGGGAAGGCAAGGGATTGACTGCCCTTTGCCTTCCTGATGCCATGGAATTTTACCAGAGGCATGGAAGGTCAAGGACAGCGTTCCCATCCAGAAGCCAATTGAGGCCCTTAAGTGCCCAATTAAGGGCCATTTAAGGGCCTCTTTCCACTGCTGCTGGTAAAATACTGTGTGCAGAGGCTGCCCAGTAAAAGCTGTCAGTGTCCCTTTGGGCTCAGTGGCAGGGGCCCTCCCAATCAGGCATTCTGTGGTCATGTAGTGTGCCCCCTCAGGAAGACCCCAGCCGCCCTCATGACCTATACCCCATTATTTCCCCACCCCACCTGGGCATGTCTGACTGGCCCAGCGTGCCCCACAAATTTACCTTGATTATCCTCCATGCTGGCTGGTCCGGGCTGGCTGCTGTCCCAGCAGTGGCCACCGCTCCCACTGACACTACTGAGACTGAAGAGCTGCCAGCCCAGCCCTCTGATTGGCTGGCAGCTCTTGGAGGCAGGCTTCCATCCTTTAAAGGGACGGGAGCCCAGGTGCCAAGCAGTTAATTGCCTGAGTGCCAGAAAATGCGACTTGGAGGGTCCCCAAGTCGGCTGAGGCGGAGTTGCCCCAGGCTTTTCGGCTCAGCCCTGGGAGCCCCGCCGTAGGCACAAAATTCAGTCCGTGATTTGCCTTGGTCCACTGAGCCATCATGAGGAAACAAGAAGCAGAAAGATCAATATCACTTGTGTGAAAAATATGTGATTTCAGTGTTTGATGTCTGTTGCAAAATATCTAAAGCTCATAGGGTGTTTGAAATATAATTTTGGATAATATGCTGAACTTCAAAAATAGAATAACAGTGTGGGCTACTGCATGTTTAAGTTGTTGCTCATTTTCAATGGAGTTAGTGAATAGTTTACAAATTATGGCATTTTTCTTTCTTGCATAATCATTTATAATGTTATTTTTCTTTCTTTGAATTTGCACTACAAAGAAGTTCAGGATCCATTGAAGCGGTACTGTGTGATTGCTTTCTGCTTCAAAGCTATTCTGAATTGGAGTGGTGCTTGGTGGGTTGCACCAAGTGCCAAAGTGTGACTAAAAATGTTATGGCAGGATGGGAGTGGAGCATATTGGAGCATCAAGCCATTGCATAATGAAGTCGTGGGAGCAGGTTTAAATTCCCCCATGCCACTAAGTTGTAATTTTGGAAAACTGTCACAGTGTTGGGTTGACAGAGGATAGAGGTGGGGTGAAAATCAAAAATCAGAGAAAAAGGGGGGTTTCAGAGGGTCTCTGTTGTATACCTCATACTGGTTGGAACAGCAGCATTGGTAGACACCTTGCAACTTGGCCATAGGCATTATGAGACCAGAGAGATTAAGGAGAAAAGAGAGGGATTTATACCTTCACAATAATAAAAGCTCTGCCTGATCTGAGGTGTGGCAACAAAGATATTTTGGTGCCATTTCTGCTGCTGACAGTGATTCACAAGTCAATCAATTGATCAAAAGGCTCAGATGCAGTGACTAATCATCAACTTAAGTGGCTTATGAAGCCCATCTGAACGGGAAATGAAATTAATGCCTTTAACTCACTTCTTGTATTTCAGGATGAATTTTGTGCTCATCAAGGTAAAAATATTAATGCTGTGGAATGGAACATTTTTTCCCCATGTTACGACCAGGTGACGAAGGTGTCTAGGGGTCCTCTCAGCTTCACCTGGTCTTACCGTAACAGGGTTTAATTTGAAACACACTGTTTTTAGCTCCCCTTTGGTGAATCCTTGCTCACCACTTTTCAATTATAAGGCAAAGAAACCAGCACAAACAGGTTTTCTTAGGTTTAAAGAAGAAAGATTGAAATTTATTAAACTTAAGCTCTAATTCGGTTGACGCCTACGGATACACGACACGCCCACGCTAGCATGCATAAATGATACACATGCAAATAGAGACAGAACAGAGCAGAAGAAAAATAAAGTGGAAAAGTTTGAGGCAATATCTGAAGAGTTGTTGTTCTGGTTCTTTGGGCTCACTGTAGAGTCCTTGATTGTAGGCAGATCTTGCTTTTCGTCGGGGCCCAGTATTCTTCTTAAACCTTGTTTGCTGTAGGAGACTTTTCTCCCTGGGATTCATGTGTCTTCAGTGGATTCAGAGGCTTGTGAAAAAGAGATGGGAGCAGACAGGAGGGATCTTTTCAGTCCAGGAGCAAACAGACACTCTGAGTTCAAACTGTTTGTACAATTCAGAAAAACCCAGGTTGCCAAGCAGGTCAGTCATGTGACTAACTGGTCTGACCATGTCTTGGATTGTATCACCTTAGCAGTCTCTGAAATGTTCCTCTTACACACAATACCTGGTGATCAAGGTCCATTGTGGGTTGAATGTGTTAGGGAATGGTCCTTTGTCCTTCCAAGCACTGTCTATTAATAAGCAAATGTCTTTTCCAGCCACGGATGATCTGTTTAACAAGTCCTTTCTTCACTCCAGTAACAGTTCAAAATCGCTCCTTGATGCCACATTTGATATCAAGGGCAGTCACTCTCATCTCACCTCTGTAATTCCACTCTTTTGTCCATGTTTGGACCAACGCTGTAATGTGCCAGGTGGCCCTGGCAGAAGCCAAACTGAGCATCGCTGAGCAGGGTATTGCTGAGTAAGTGCCACTTGATAGCACTGTCGATGACACCTTCAACCACTTTGCTGATGATTGAGAGTAGACTGATGGGGTGGTAATTGGCTGGATTACATTTGTCGACAGTATGTACTGCTGCAATTTTCCACATTGTCAGGTAAATGCCAGTGTTGTAACTGTACTGGAACAGCTTGGCTTAGGGTGTGGCTAGTTCTGGAGCACACGTTGTCAGTACCACAGTCGGGATGTTGTCAGTGGCTATGCCTTTGCTATATCAAATGCAACCAGCCATTTCTTGATATCATGTGGAGTGAATCAAATTGGCCGAACACTAGAATCTGTGATGCTGAAGGCCTGAGAAGGAGGCCGATATTAGATCATCCACTTGGCACACCCGGGTGAAGATGAATGCAAATGCTTCAGCCTTGTCTTTTGCACTGATACACTGGGCTCTGCCATCATTGAGGATGGGAATGTTTGTGGACCCTCCACCTCTAGTTAGTTTTTTAATTGTCCACTAACATTCACAATTGGATGTGGCAAGACTACAGATCTTTGTTCTGATACTTTCGTTGTGGGTTTGCTTAGCTCCATCACATGCTGCTTCCACTGTTAACCTGCATGTTGTCCTGTGTTGTAGCTTTACCAGGTTGGCACCCCATTTTTAAATATGCTTGGTGCTGCTCCTGGCAACTCTCCTATACTCCTCATTGAACCTGGGTCAATCCCTGGCTTGATGGTAATGGAACCATCTTCAGCCAGAAGTGCCAAATGGATGATCCATCTCAAACACTCCTGTGGTTCTGAAGAAGGGTCACTGACCTGAAACATTAACTCTACTTCTCTCTCCACAGATGCTGCCAGACCTGCTGAGTATTTCCAGCATTTCTTGTTTTTATTTCACATTTCTCTGCATTTGCAGTATTTTGCTTTTATTACTCCTGTGGTCTCCACCATTATAGATGACAGTCTTCACACGTAATATCAAAAAATAGCTGAAGGCACTGGATACAGGAAAGGCTATGGGTCCTGACAACATCCCAGCTGTAATTCTCCCAGGCCCTATCAGTAAGCCAGGCTAGCTGGTCAAATCATCAACAGTGCCCAGCAGTGCTGCATGGCTTCAGTGTCAATTCGTGTGCCTGGTACAGAGTTAACATGATTTCAATTTACCAATGGCAGGCATCTCATCTACTTCCACCAAAGAAGATAATCATTTATTTTGTCATCATTTTTGAACCTTCTCGAAGTTGATGGCAAGAACCACTAACTCATCTCAATAATATTGAAGTTTATATAATTTTGCTTGATTTGTTCTGTGTGTAAATGATGGGGATGATTTTCAGCTGCCATCTGCCTATTTCTCATCTCAAAAACAGACTGCAAAAGTGGAAAATCATGGAATGGTGTGTGTTCGGTTGGGGGTGTTGCCACCTTGGTCACCCCTTGGATGGCCATGGCCTGCTTGATGCAATTTTCAGGTGGATTAGTAAATGGAGGCACAGCGTACAACAACAACTTGCATTTATATAGCACTTTCAAAGTAGTAAAATGATCCATGAAGCTTCACAAGAGTGTAATCAGTTAAAAATTGACATTGAGCCAAGGAACACATTAGGACAGGTGACCAAACACTTAGTCAAAGGGGTAGGATTTAAGGAGTGTCCTAAAGGAAGAGAGAGAGTTGAAAAGGCTTGGTGAGTAAGTCCAGAGCTTTGTGCCTGGACAGCTGTAGGCATGGCTGCCAATGGTGGGCTAAAAGACATGGGAGATGCATAATGCTCACAAGTTGGTTGGTGCATTGTTTTAGAATCATAGCATGTTACAGGTAATGCAGAATATTCTGGTCTATGTTTAAATAGCTCGGTTCCTTTAAGGCTTATTAGCACTATATAAACACAGCCTGAAGTTAATCAAAGTTTAATTGCTATTAAGTGAAAGAATTTTGTAGATTTAAGGTGTTTGTAAGTTTCTAGCTCCAGGTCAAAAAAAGACATATAAATGACCAGGTTACATAAATATATATACCGACACTGAGATAAATCGTATGAGTGGGGGTCGGTGGGGGAAGGTACAGTGACAGAGTTCAACAGGGTTCTGCAACTGAGAAGCCTGAGCCAGCCGAAGTCCAAATTTTACTTGTTCTGCCTCAAAAATTACTCCTGCTTTTCCTGATCTCACAACAAAGATATTTGTTTACTTATCTTTTAGGGATTCTGTTTGGTTTCATTGGTTGGTATGCCATCAGTAGTCACTCTGGGTAGTAGGCTGTCCAAATTGCCTTGGGGTCCTACCATCGCATCCTGATTAACATATATTAATGAGGTGTTTGCCTGGCTTAGGTGGACGCCTCAACCAGCCAGCATCAAAATCTCCTCAGATTGGTCAATCAGAGCCACTCAATTTTAACGACCATTTCCACTGGGGAAGAGGAAATTAAAATCCCCCCTTTCAGTTTTCAATTTTACATACTTTTGCCTGGATACAGAAAGCAATTAACAACCAGATTTAAGCTGCAATTTAGAAAGAGAAAGTACAATGTTTGAACAAATTCATTAATAGCAAAACCTGCTGAGCTTATCATCAGCTCTCAGGGCAAATAGAGGAATTTAGTCAGAGGATCCAACCCAGCAGTAAGATGGTAATTACATTATTTTTTTAATTCCATAATATTAACAAAATTAAAATTCATATGAATATTAAGAGTTTCACAGAACATAAATATTCAAGCCATCAGCAGATTCAGAGAGAAAATCCTGCACATGAATATAGTGTCCTACAATAAAATGGTAACAACCTTTCAACTGATCTTATTATTATACTTTCCTGCCGTTTGATGTATTTGCACAGTATTGTCACACTAAACTTCTGAAAAGGTTTATTGTAATCCTTTAAAGGCTACATTTCGCTTGCATGTAAACGGTAAACTTTCCTATCTGTTGGTTGATATTTCTGACTAAACTGTGGTGTAAAGAGAATGAGAGTTGAAGAGTTGTGGGATGTGATCTGTTTCCTGTTTGTGGTGATGACCGTAACTCACTGGCATCTGGCCTGTGAATTATCAGGTCAGCAAATTTATGGGACATAAATCATCTCATACAATTCATGTATAGAGCACGTGAGATATGAAAAACTACGAGTCTCAGACACTGGGGCTGATAATGTGATGGTGGGTGGCCTGCATTATCCAGCACAGAGGCCTGAGGCCTACCACACATATCATGTGCTCAGCTCCCATTCCCCCTCCCACCCCCACCACCAATATGAACCCAAAGTGTTGTCAAAGCTCAGAACTTGCATAAAAATTGTGCACGATGCTCATTAAGGTCCTAAAAATTATGCAAATGAAGGAACCTCTTTACAATGTTATTGGAGTTCCAGAGTGGTGTTCCAGATCCAAAGCATCCATTTTCAAAAATTGCTCATGGAATGCCTGCCTCAATAATTTAACATTTTGATGCACAGTAGCCCTCTCCTTCTTAAAGGGATACTCTTTCCTTCTTCCTCCCTTCTTTTGGTCTTCGACAGTCAATGATCTACAAGGACCAGAACAAGAGGGCACAATTTTTAAATTAGATCTAGGCTATTTAGGAGTGAAATTAGGAAGCACCTGTTCACACAAAGGGCAGTGGAAATACCAAGATCTGCACGAACATACAAATTAGGAGCAGGAGTAGGCCATTCAGCCCCTCGAGCCTGCACCACCATTTGATAAGATTATGGTTCATCTGATTGTGGCCTCAACTCTACTTTCCTGTCTACCTGCTATATTCTTTGACTCTCTTGTCAATCAAGAATCTATCTAACCCAATCTTTAAAATATTCAATGACCCTGCCTCCACTGCTCTCTGGGAAAAATAACTCCACAAACTAACAACCCTCTAAGAGAAAACAATTCTCCTCATCTCTGTCTTAAATGGGAGACCCCTCATTTTTAAACTCTGTCTCCTAGTGCTAATCTCTCCCATCAGGGAAAACATCCTCTGAGCATCCACCCAGTCAAGTCCCCTCAGGATCTTATATGCTTCAATAAGATTACCTCTCACTCTTCTAAACTCCAATGGATACAGACCCAACCTGTCCAACCTTCCCTTATAACATAACCCCTTCATCCCAGGAATCAGTGAAGTGAACCTTCTCTGAACTGCTTCGAATGCAATTATATACTTTCTTAAGTAAGCAGACCAAAACTGTACACAGTATTCCAGATATGATCTCACCAATGCCCTGTACAACTGTAGCAAAATTTCCCTACTTTTATATTCTATTCCCCTTGCAATAAACAACAACATTCCATTTGTCTTCCTAATCACTTGCTCTACCCGCATATAAATTTTTGTGAATCTTGTACCAGGACACCCAGATCCCTCTATACTGTAGAGTCCTGCAACCTCTCTCCGTTTAAATAATATATTGCTTTTCTATTCTGGATCTATCTCCTCCAAAAAGCTGTGCATGGTCAATAGAAATTTTCATGACTGAGACTGATAAAGTATCAAGGGATTTAGGGCAGAGGAGGATAAATGGCATTGAGGTACAGATCAATCAAGATCTAATTGAATGATGGAACAGTCTCAAGATGCTGAATGGCCATGTCTGTTACTAAGGAACCTGAGGTTATATCGCATTTGCAGCCCAAAAATATAAAAAGCCTGGTTGCTGGCTGCTGGCCTGTTAGCAGCTGGCACCAGAAGCGTGGTCCCAACACCACTGATAACGGCATTCTTTAGAATGTCAATAGCTGTGCCGGTGCTTGCCAGCAGGTCGACAACTACAGAAATTGTGGAATGTCAAACAGGGCAACCAAATTTGTTATGGAGCAATGCTTCTATTTTAAAAGCTATCAAATAGGAGACCTGGGACTGTCCTACTCCATCATTTCCTGCAATCCACAGACTGCACTCATGCCTTTATTGGAATTTCTTTCCCTTGCTTATGTCTATCCACTTTTTCCCACCTCAATGCAGCCTTTGGAAAGGCCATCAAATGTGTATGGGAATAAAATTAAATACAAACTAAATAGAGATGGAAACAATGTTCAAGGCTAAGGAAGAGGTGCCATTGCAAGAGAGTAAAATAAAAGGAACAGAGAAATCTACAGGAGAAAGAGGACATAAATTAACCACAAGAACCAGAAATCCAGAAGAGACTATTGGGATTTAATGGGTAGTGTGGCCAAGAAATTCAGCTTGACAGCATTTAATACCATAGATTCTTATTAACAGTACTTTTGAAGCATTTGAGGAGTATGGTTTTTGTATCTGCGTTTTATTAGTGCAAAGACTAAACATTCCCATTGCTCCTATATTAACACAATCAGCATCAAAATATCAATGGAGATCTGAGAAACCTCTGCTCATTCAGCAACCAAGTCACAAGATTTTCTTTTTGAACAGAGACCAATATTCTGAAAGGGTCACTTCTCCAAATATTGTTAGCTATGTTTTGAGAGATGAAACCTTAGGATCAGAAAGAAGCCTACGAGACACCTACCAGATGGAGAAGAGATGCTCAAATGATGAATGTGACATTTGTCAGATGTCACTATGTTCAGGTGGGATTGGCATTCTTCCTGGTCCTGGGTATTGATGCCAATATACCGGTGAAATGCTATGAAGGTTAAGTGTTACATAGGGCTCTAATTTAGATGGAAAGGACTTTTGCACAGTCTTTCTTGAAAACCTATTACAGGAACCCCACTTGTGTCTCTAAACTCTTTGTCACTTGCATACATAATGGTTGTGCTGTGCAATTTAGTAGTGAAAAGCAGCTTAAAAGTCTGAATCTGAGCTTAAAATCACATTTTAAAAAGCTGGTGATATGTATGCTTGGTCATCTCACTACCAATAAGCAAGTTCCAAATTGTTACTTGGATCATAGCTGAGCTGGCTTCAGATAAATACATATCTGATCCAAGCATAGAATTCCATTCCTATTCACTCTTATTGTATAGTACTCTGGTAGACAAAATCGCTTTCTATTTAGCATCATTGTGTAGAATTACAGTTGATCAATTGCCTTCCAAATCATTTATATTATAGGACTGTAATGGGCAAAATCAATTTTTATTCTAGATTTAAGACTGTTCCAACACAGGCTGTATTGTTCACATTTGTATCAATGTAGATTGGTTGGTCCTCTGTTCTGTTGATTCTTGATTAGTTAGAAATTTTGAAGCAGTCTGTATTTTGTAGATTGAAGGCTATTGTTGCAATTGGAAGTACAGTGACACATTCCTGTCAAAGCCAGAGGGGATGCATAGAAGTGTGTGTGAACTATGGATAAGGTATTGGTACTCCTGGTTGGCGATGACGATGGTCAACAGAAAGCTAGAGGTACAGCTGAGCCATCTGCTGCTTGGACGCCTGAAGCTACCATGCACAGTAGGGCTGGCAGAGTCAATGACAGTATCAATCAGCTGTGACCTTCAACCTGTCTCCACTCCCTTGCAAGCACCCTGCAAATTTAATTGTTGAGGATGGTGCAGTGGAGTCATAAACAGGGCCACGCTCCTCATAATTATCTCATGTAGCACCACTTCACTTCCACTTCAGCAGTCATTAAAGAGGGGGTCACGTATTGGATTGCATTGTTATTTGCCTAGTTTCCTTTCCATTTATTTTTGTCCGTCAACCCCTTCAGTCTTGCAAAAGCTGTGGTGGGTTCAGAATTTTGTGCTTATGAAATGCTCTAAGTAATTTTTTTCTGCCATTCTGAAATTTCACTTACACACAATTTTCCACTCTCACCAGTAGTACACCCCCATATCCGTCCAACTTGCACCTGTTGCTATTTTACTCAGCTGACCTTGGAAAATTGTATACAAACAGCTCACTTCCAGTGCAGTATGCCTAAAACCCTAGCCATTCAGGTCTAAGTGGCATCCATATGGCAAAATTCAGGCCATGCTGTCCAGTGGTGATGTCTAGGTGTTTTCTACCCCTCCTCTCATAAGTTCTTTGTTGACATTGGAGGAAAAGCCAAAGGAAAGGTAGCTCAATGCAGACTGCTTATTCCCAAATATCCACAACTTTGCAGGGAAAACTGCAGCTCACAAGATTTTTTTTAAAGTTCGTTGCATTTTACCTTTTGAACCACTGGACATTAAACATTTGGTGAATGCAACAGTCAGACAGAAACAATAAAATAAAATCATATACTTTCATAAAGTCTTAGCAACTGATTTATCTGACAACTGCAGTTACAATGGTGGAATCTATATAAATGCAGACCTAATCCAATGGAAGGACTCCAGAACACCATTATTATTCACTTCCATGTATGCAGGACATCTAATCCAAGGAGAACATTGTTTGCTAAATTCATTGCATGTTCAACAGGTGTGAAGAATGCAACAAAAAGGACAACTTTTGCAGCATGCTTCCTGTGGGTACTAGGCAAACAGAAGCAGGGAAAGAAAATAGAAAATAAATATATCAAATTATAGGATAAGATTTTAAAGGCCTTCATGATAAAAGTGATTGGCAAACTTTTTGCTCATCAAGTATGCATCCATTTAAATCCAGCACACTGAACTGACATCGTAGCATGCAATAAAAGTGCAAAGGCACAATGGTTTGTAGCTCAAAATTATTCAAAAAGTCCTGTTCACAAGTCAGTGGCAAGAGGCAACGTGATGTCACCACAATGAGGAATATAATACACAATATATGGGAAGGCACAAAAGAGTTAGACACAATTATACAAAAATCACTGGAACTATATATATAGAAACAAAATAAATGGAACAGAATACTATTCGTGCCAATCGTGCCGTGGTATGTACAGATCTTTAAAATCTCACAATAACTGAAAGAACTAGAGCAAATTGTCATGGCAACACATAAAAGAAAACATTCATGGAAAGCTATGTGGAAAGAAAAACTGGGCAATCACTCACCCTGCTATATGATTAACAATTTGACTTACACTGACACATGCCTTACTTCAAAAGGAGAGGCTATCCAGAACCAAGAGATTGACAGCGAGATGATAAAATATTTGAGGAAAGATGAATTAAGCACTGAAAATATGTATCCGATGTTCTGCCGAATGTCAAAATGAAGGCACCAGACGGATATAATGTCAGAGACACAAGCAATAAAACTAAGGCCCACACAAATGAAAACAAAGAACAAAACTTCCTGTCTTCCTCCATAATGGCTCATGTTATATAAAAGGAGAAGAAAAGGAGATAGCATGAAAGCAGATACCTCACACCTTTTCCTTTGAATTGGCACAAACACAAGCGTACCACAACATGGACAGTAATGACACAGAGGCCTAACCACTGGGTGTCAAGAAACTAGAGCAAATAAGAAAAAAAAACAAACACAGTGCTCGCCAGTGCAGATGTAGAGCAGGTGCATGTCTCGCCAACCACTTTGTGAGAAAACATTTCTTACAAAAACCCTTGCAGGTGGTAAGCATTGCACCAAACCACATCATACAGATACCAGGACATAAAGGCACAGAAGGCTTCAACTCACACAGTAAACTCAATAAACAGTGAAAAAACAAATGTCACAAGTAGCCTTAGTGCACAGCCTGAAACCCGCTGTACCGCTCATCAAGCAACTATACACTAATACTGAAATAAATATACATACACATAACAAAAAGCTGATCTTAACTACACCACAAACTTGTACCCAGCAGATGTGCCAGGCAATAGGTTTAGTGATCACATTTACAGCTCACAAACTGAAACATTTTGGGGTAGAAATTGGAACTCGTTGCACCCAATTTATCACAAGAATGCCTGAGAAATGCCCGAAGTGAAATTGGGTTGAAATATTTTTCAGGCGTCCCGAATGACTGCCTAACACAGTGCTATGTTCCTTAAATATGTAAATGAGGGGCTTCCCATCTGTCTTAGGATCCCTCACAGAAATTGGGCAGTGATGATGGGATAGGCATCGAGCCGAGTCCAGTTAGGACTCTGCAGTAGCTGCCGCAGCCACCAACAAAAGGTAAGTTTTTATATAATTCTTATGGGAAACTTTCCCATGGATGCAGGAGGAGCAAGAGTGTGTTGTTGTGGTATTTTGTAGCGTAACAGGGACGAGCCAACTGTGTAACATGCCCCGACAACCAATTTTTTCTGCAGCACCTGTGGAAGAGTCTGTCACTCCAGTATTGGCCTTTATAGCCACTCCAGGTGCTGCTCCACAAACCACTGACCACCTCCAGGCGCTTACCCATTGTCTCCCGAGACAAGGAGGCCAAAGAAGAAGAACAGGGACGTTCTGGACAAAGTTTCAGACCCAGGATAAGGTCAACTAAGAACAGTTTATTATTTACATGATACTATATACACTCTCATCAAGCCTCCCAAGTTAGCATCTTTTGCGCTGCTCTCTCTTCTGTCCAGCCTAACCTCATGTGATTATGACATCATCACTCTTACAGTGGGAGAGGTTGCTTTTACTGTCTTCAGTATTAACCCTTTACAGTCTTATACTACGGAATCTTGTTGTCCCATCGCTGGGAGCGGTGGCAGGTGCAGAAATGGTGGCCACCCCACACGGGACACGTGCCGCCTCGCTGCCGCAATTCTGCAGCAGGCAGCCACTTAAAATACTGATGTTGGCCGCACCCCTCCAATCACATAGTGGAGGCGGCATCGGCGACACCGTGAACAGCATCACCTGATGCGGGAGCAAGTACTGGTGCTATTTCTAAAAGGCTGACAGCCTTGCAAACAAAATGCAGGGTTGCCCCCATTCCACCCATCCATAAAATAATGCAAAGTTGACCCTTCCCACCCATCTATACACAGAATGCAAAGTTGACCCCTTCCCCCTCCCCCCATCTATACACAGAATGCAGAGTTGACCCCTTCCCCCTCCCCCCATCTATACACAGAATGCAGAGTTGACCCCTTCCCACCCAGCTATACACAGAATGCAGAGTTGACCCCTTCCCACCCAGCTATACACAGAATGCAGAGTTGACCCTTCGCCCCCCCATCTATACACAGAATGCAGAATTGACCCCTTCCCCCCCCCCATCTATACACAGAATGCAGAGTTGACCCCTTCCCCCCCCCCCATCTATGCACAGAATGCAGAGTTGACCCCTTCCCACCCAGCTATACACAGAATGCAGAGTTGACCCCTTCCCACCCAGCTATACACAGAATGCAGAGTTGACCCCTTCCCACCCAGCTATACACAGAATGCAGAGTTGACCCTTCCCCCCCCCCCCATCTATACACAGAATGCAGAGTTAACCCCTTCCCACCCAGCTATACACAGAATGCAGAGTTGACCCTTCCCCCCCCCCCCCATCTATACACAGAATGCAGAGTTAACCCTTTCCCTCTTCGGTGGCACCAGCTTTTTGTGGATGGGAAAGTTAAGGCGCATGAGTGCCGCATATCGAGTTCAAGATCGGGAACTGATGGGACGATTGCGGCGGATGACGTTGAAATTTATGCAGAGAGGTAGTTTAAATATTTAAACTAGGGTCCCGTTGTAGATCGGCGGAGTGCCGCCACGGAGCTTCCCCACCCCCGGGAAGACGGGCCCGGCAATCCTGGCGTTGGGTTCTGTGACGACCACTGCCACTCCAATTGTCCACCAACCTCCCACCCACCGCCCCCACCTACCACCCCCGCCATGGAACCTGGCGCGGGCCAAGCACACGATCCAGCCCTGCATCGCCCAAGACTTTATCCAACGTTTTAGCAAACATATTGACATACCTGACTTTTCTACTACCCACTCTCCCCCAAAGTCTCTGACTTCACAGATTTATTCGATTAGGAGGTTTGACAACTCTCTCTGATCTGGTTATAGTCTGACTGGAATGATCAGTAGTCTTCCTTGTAAGTTTGGATCGCTGACTTCGTTGCTCTTTACTACGGATTGTAGCCTTCTGTTCAGATTGGGTTTGTTCCTCTTCATCTGAACCATAGAACCATAGAAAAGATATGGCACAGAAATTCAACCCATCATGTCTGCGCTGGCTGAAAAACTAGCCGCCCAATCTAATCCCACCTTCCAGCGCCTGGTCCATAGCCTTGCAGGTTACAGCATTTCAGGTGCAGGTCAAGGTACCATTTAAATGAGTTGAGGGTTTCTACCTTCACCACTGATCCGGGCAGTGAATTCCAGACACCCACCACCATCTGGGTGAAAAGTTTTTCCTCATGCCCCTCTAATCCTTCTACCAATCACCGTAAATCTGTGCCCCCTAGTAATTAACCTCTCCGCTAGGGGAAACAGGTCCTTTCAGTCTACTTTAACTAGGCCCCTCATAATTTTGTACACCTCAATTAAGTCACTCCTCAGTCTCCTCTGTTCTAAGGAAAACAACCCTAGCCGATCCAATCTTTCCTCATAGTTGCAATTTTCAAGCCCTGGCAAAATTCTTGTAAATCTCCTCTGTACACTTTTCAGAGCAATTATGTCCTTTCTGTAATGTGGTGACCAGAACTGTATGCAATACTCCAGCTGTAGCCGAACCAGCGTTTTATACAGTTTCAGCATTACATCCCTGCTTTTGTATTCTATACCTCAACCAATAAAGGAAAGCATTCCATATGCCTTCTTAGGTCAGAAACAAGTGAATTTATTATGGGGAATAAAGAAATGGCTGACCAACTAAATGCATACTTTGGTTCTGTCTTCACAAAGGAGGACACAAATATCATACCAGAAATGTTGGGGAACACAGGGCTTAGTGTGAGAGGAACTGAAAGAAATCAGTATTAGTAGAGAAATAGTGTTGGGGAAATTGATGGGATTGAAGGCTGATAAATCCCCAGTGCCAGAGTACTTAAGGAAGTGGCCCTAGAAATAGTGGATGCATTGGTGGTCATGTTCCAAGATTCTATAGACTCTGGAACAGTTCCTACAGATAGGAGGGTAGCTAATGTAACCCCACTATTTAAAAAGGGAGGTAGAGAGAAAGCAGGGAATTATAGACCAGTCAGCCTGACGTCAGCAGTGGGGAAAATTCTAGAGTCCATTATCAAAGATTTTATAGCACAGCACTTAGAGAACAGTGGTAGAATCGGGCAGAGTCAGCATGGATTTACAAAAGGGAAATCATGCTTGACAAATCTATTAGAATTCTTCGAGGATGTAACGAGTAGAGTTGATGAGGGGAGCCAGTGGATGTGGTTTATTTGGACTTTCAGAAGGCTTTCGACAAAGTCCCACATAAGAGATTAGCATGTAAAATTAAAGCGCATGGGATTGGGGGTAGTGTATTGCGATGGATAAAAAATTGGTTGGTGGACAGGAAACAAAAATTAGGGATAAATGGATCTTTTTCCGAATGGCAGGCAGTGACTAGTGGGGTACCACAGGGATCGGTACTTGGACCCCAGCTATTCACAATATATATTAATGATTTAGATGAGGGAACTAAATGTATTATCTCCAAATTTGTAGATAACACAAAACTGGGTGGGGGGGGTGAGTTATGAGGATGATGCAGAGAGGCTTCAGGGTGATTTGGACAAGTTGAGTGAGTGGGCTAATGCATGGCAGATGCAGTATAATGTGGATAAATGTGAGGTTATCCACTTTGGTAGCAAAAACAGGAAGGCAGATTATTATCTGAACGGCTATAAACTGAGAGAGGGGAATATGCAGCGAGACCTGGGTGTTCTCGTACACCAGTCGCTGAAGGTAAGCTTGCAGGTGCAACAGGCGGTAAAAAAGACAAATGGTATGTTGGCCTTCATAGCGAGAGCATTCGAGTACAGAAGCAGGGATGTCTTGCTGAAATTATGCAGGGCCTTGATGAGGCCACACCTGGAATATTGTGTGCAGTTTTGGTCTCCTTATCTGAGGAAGGATGTTCTTGCTATAGAGGGAGTGCAGCAAAGGTTTACTGGACTGATTCCTGGGATGGCGGGACAGACGTATGAGGGGAGATTGAGTCAGTTGGGATTATATTCGCTGGAGTTCAGAAGAGCGAGGGGGGAATCTCATAGAAACCTATAAAATTCCAACAGGACTTTACAGGGTAGATGCAGGAAGGGTGTTCCCGATGGTGGGGGAGTCCAGAACTTGGGGTCATAGTCTAAGGATACGGGGTAAACCTTTCAGGACTGCGATGAGGAGAAATTTCTTCACCCAGAGAGTGATGATCCTGTGGAATTTGCTACCACAGAAAGTAGTTGAGGCCAAAACATTTAAGTTTTCAAGAAGGAGTTAGATATAGCTCTTGGGCTTAAAGGGATCAAAGGGCATAGGGCGAATGCGGGAACAGACTACTGAGTTGGATGATCAGCCATGATCATAATGAATAGCAGAGCATGCTCGAAGGGCCAAATAGCTTACTCCTGCTCCTATTTTCTATGTTTCTTCACCACTTCATCTACCTGTCCTGCCACCTTAAGGGACCTGTGGACATGCAGTTCAAGGTCTCTCACTTCCTCTACCCCTCTCAATATCCTCCCGTTTATTGTGTATTCCCTCATTTTGTTTGGCCTCCCCAAATGGATTACCGCACACTTCTCTGGGTTGAATTCCATTTGCCACCTTTCCTCCCACTCAATCAAACCATTGATGTCATTCTGGAGTCTACAGCTATCCTCTTCACTATCAACTACACAGCCAATTTTTGTGTAATCTGCAAATTTCCCCACGTTTGAGTCCAAATCACTAATATATACTACAAACAGCAAGGGACCTAACACTGAGACCCACCTTCCATATGCAAAAACATCCATCGACGCTTACCCTTTATTTCCTGTCACTGAGCCAATTTTGGATCCAATTCGCCATGTTCCCCTGTATCCCATGGGCTTTTACTGCTGGATCTTCCAAATGATCGCTGGTAGTTCAACTGGCTGTTGCTTTTGAGGAATAGGGATGATAGTTCTCCCATTTCTTCTAACGTTTCCTTCAGTCGTGTGTATAACATATGATCGCTGGTAGTTCTCGTGTCTATGGATTACTGTACCTTCTCTTTCCAGGTCACGTATCCATACTCTTTGACCATTTTTTAGTTCAGGTAAGTTTCTTGCTTGAAATCTTCTATTATAATTCCAGTTTTGTTACCTTCTGTAAGAGTTCTCCCTGTCTCTTACATTTTCGTAATCCTGGACATTCAATCGGGGAAGCACAGAAACATAGAAAATAGGAGCAGGAGTAGGGCCTGCTCTGCCATTCAAAAAAGATCATGGCTGATCGTCTAATTCAGTACCCTGTTCCGGCTTTCTCCCCATATCCCTTGATCCCTTTGGCATTAAGAAATATATCTATCTCCTTCTTGAATATATTTAATGACTTGGCTTCCACTTCCTTCTGCGGTAGAGAATTCCACAGGTTCACCACCCTCTGAGTGAAGAAATTTCTCCTCATCTCGGTTCTAAATGGCTTACCCCGTATCCTGAGGCTGTGACCCCTGGTTCTGGACTCCCCAGCCATCGGGAACATCCTCCCTGCATCTAGCCCGTCCAGTCCTGTTCAAATTTTATTGGTTTCTATGAGATCCCCTCTCATTCTTTAAAACTCCACTGAATGTAGGCCTAGTCGACCCAATCTCTCCTCATACGTCAATCCCAGGAATCAGCCTAGTAAATCTTCTTTGTACTCCCTCCATGGCAAGAACATCCTTCCTCAAATAAGGAGACCAAAACTGCACACAATACTCCAGATGTGGTCTCACCAAGGCCCTGTATAACTGCAGTAAAATATCCTTGCTCCTGTACTCAAATCCTCTAGCAATGAAGGCCAACATACCATTTGTCTTCCTAACTGCTTGCTGCACCTGAATGCTTGCTTTCAGCGACTGGTGTACAAGGACACCCAGGTCTCGTTGCACCTCCCCCTTTCCTAATCTATCACCATTCTGATAATCATCTGCCTTTCTGTTTTTACAGCCAAAGTGGATAATCTCACATTTATCCACATTATACTGCATCTGCCATGCATTTGCCCACTCACCCAACTTGTCCAAATCACATTGGAGCTTCTTTCCATCCTCTTCACAGCTCACATTCCCCTCTAGCTTTGTGTCGTCTGAAAACTTGATAATGTTACATTTAGTTCCCTCACCCAAGTCATTAATATATATTGTGAATAGTTGGGGCCCAAGCACTGATCCCTGTGGTACCCCACTAGTCACTGCCTGCCACCCAGATAGGGACTCATTTATTCCTATTCTCTGTTTCCTGTCTGTCAACCAATTCTCAATCCATGCCAGTATATTACCCCCAATCCCATGTGCTTTAATTTTGCACACTAACCTCTTATGTGGGACCTTATCAAAAGCCTTCTGAAAATCCAAATACACCACATCCACTGGTTCTCCCTTATCTATTCTATTAGTTACTTCCTCGAAATACTCCAGTAGATTTGTTAAGCATAATTTCCCTTTCGTCAACCCATGCTGACTTTGTTCAATCCCGTTTATGCTTTCCGGGTGTTCTGCAATCACATCTTTTATTATAGACACTAGCATTTTCAACAGTATTGATGTAAGGCTAACTGGTCTGTAATTCCCTGTTTTATCTCTCCCTCCTTTTTTAAATAGTGAGGTTACATTTGCTACCCTCCAATCTGTAGGAATTGCTCCAGATGCTATAGAATTTTGGAAGATGACCACCAATGCATCCACTATTTCCAGGGCCACTTCCTTTAGTACTTTGGGATGTAGATTATCAGGCCCTGGGGATTTGTCAGTCTTTAACCCCATTAATTTCCCTAGCACTATTTTTTTACTAATACTGATTTCTTCCAGTTCCTCCCTCTCATTAGACCCTTGGTTCCCTAACATTTCTGGAAGGTTATTTGTGTCCTCCCTCGTGAAGACAGAACAAAAGTATGTGTTTAATTGTTCTGCCATTTCTTTGTTTCCCAATATAATTTCTCCTGTTTCTGATTGTAAGGGACCTACATTTGTCTTCACTAATCTTTTTCGCTTGATATATTTATAGAAGCTTTTACAATCAGTTTTTATGTTGCCTGCAAGTTTACTCTCAATCTCTATTTTCCCCCGCTTAATCAACCTCTTTGTCCTCCTTTGCTGAATTCTAAACTGCTCCCTAGCCTCAAACTTGCTGCTTTTTCTGGCAATTTTATAGGTATCCTTTTTGGATCTAATACTATCCCTAATTGCTTTTGTAAGTCACGGTTGAGCCACCTTTCCAGTTTTATTTTTGCGCCAGACAGGAATGAATAATTGTTGTAATTCATGTGCACGTTCTTTAAATATTATCCATTGCCTATCCACTGTCAACCCTTTTAATAAAATTCCCCAATCTACCATAGCCAACTCGCGCCTCATTCCTTAGTAGTTTCCTTTATTTAGATTCAGGACTCTAGTTTCAGATTCAACTACTTCACTCTCCATCTTAATGAAGATGTTATAGTCGCTCCTCCCCAAGGGACCCCGCACAACAAAATTGTTAATTAATCCTTTCTCATTGCACAATACCCAGTCTAGGATAGCCTGTTCTCTAGTTGGTTCCTCAACGTATTGGTCTAAAAAACCATCACGTACCCACTCTAGGAAATCCTCCACCACAGTATTATTGCTAATTTGGTTTGACCAATCTATATGTAGATTAAATTCACCCATGATTACAGTTGTACCCTTATTGCATGCAACTATAATTTCCTGTTTAATGCCATCCCTTACATCTCCAATACTGTTTGGGGGCCTATAGACAACCCCCACCAACGTTTTCTGCCCCTTGGTGTTTCTTAGCTGCACCCATACAGTTTCTATGTCATGATTTTCCGAGCCAATATCCTTCCTCACTATTGCATTGATTTCCTCCTTTACTAACAATGCTACCCCACCTCCTTTCCCTTTTTGCCTGTCCTTACAAAATATTGAATACCCCTGGATGTTCAGTTCCCATCCTTGGTCGCCCTGCAGCCATGTCTCCATAATTGCAACTATATTATAACTGTTTATATCTATTTGTGCTGTGAATTCATCTACATTATTGCGAATGCTCCATGTATTAAGACACAATGCCTTTAGACTTGTCTTTTTAACATTGTTAGTCATCTTAGCTTTATTTTGCACTATGACCTCATTTGTTTCTCGCCCTTGTATTCTCTGCCTTCCACTTTTGCTTCTTACCTTTCTGTCTTTCATTTCTATCCTTGTTTCCCCCTCCTCTGTCTCCCTGCTCAGATTCCCATCCCCCTGCCATTCTAGTTTAAACCCTCCCCAACAGCACCAGCAAACACCACCACCCCCCACCGAGGAAATTGGTCCCGTTCTTGCCCAGATGCAACCCGTTCAGCTTGTACTGGTCCCGCCTTCCCCAGAACCGGTCCCAATGTCCCAGGAATCTGAATCCCTCCCCATACACCATTTCTCCAGCCACATATTCATCTGATATATCCTGCAATTTCTGCTATCACTAGCACGTGACACTGGTAGTAATCCTGAGATTACTACATTTGAGGTCCTACTTTTTAACTTACGTCCTAACTCCCCATATTTAGCTTGTAGGACCTCACCCCTTTTTTTTACCTATGTTGTTGGTACCAATATGTACCACGACAACTGGCTGCTTGCCCTCTCCCCTCAGAATGCGCTGCAGCTGCTCAGAGACATCCTTGACCCTAGCACCAGGGAGTAAACATAACATCCTTAGTCTCTTTTGCAGCCACAGAAATGCCTATCTGTTCCCCTTATGAATTAATCCCCTATCACTATAGCCCTGCCACTCTTCTTCCTCCCCTCCTGTGCAGCATAGCCACCCATGGTGCCAAGAACTTGGCTCTTGCTGCTTTCCCCTGAGCCATCTCCCCCAACAGTATCCAAAACTGTATATCTTTTAGAGAGGGGGATGGCCACAGGGGACTCCTGCAATACCTGCCTTCCTCTACTCTGACTGGTGGTCACCCATTCCCTTGCTGCCTTTGCAGCATTTGCCTGCGGTGTGACCACCTGGCTAAACATGCTATCCACGACGATCTCAGCATCGCGGATGCTCCACAATGAATCCACTCGCAGCTCCAGCTCCGTAATGTGGGTATCCAATAACTGCAGATCGATACACTTCCTGCACACATGGTCGCCAGGGACACTGGAAGCATCCCTGATTTCCCACATAGGGCAGGAGGAGCATATCATGGGTGCGAGCTCTCCTGCCATGACTTACCTTTAGATTACTTAGTTACTCTCTTTAATTAAAAAATACTAATTGCACTCGGGGCGTTGTTCTATTCCAAACACTACCCACTACAATCTAAAGTCCTTACCTTTACTTTTGAAGCTACTGATAAATCCTACTAAAAATCAGTACAGCTCACTGGTTAAAATAAACCTTACTCCAAAAAAAGTTACTCACTTGTTCCTTATTATTAAGCTATTTACACATGCATCATAACACTGGTGTACAACTCAGCTATTTAGAGTTATTCCTAACAGAAGTTACTCACCAACCAATCACCTTGCAGCTTTCCTGTGATGTCACTGCTCACTTTGTTTTCAAACTTTGGCGCACCTGGACTCCTCTCCGCTGCTCTCCCAGAAGGTAAGTGATCTAGGCTGCGATGTTCGGGCTCTATTTATCCGCTCCTCGCTCCGTGTTCTTCCCACAGGTCTGCTCCTCTCTGTTGCTCTCCTGGACGGTAAGTGCTCTCGGCCATGATCCTCGGGCTCTATTAATCCGCTCCTCACTCCATGTTCTTCCTGCAGGTCCGCTCCTCTCCACTGCTCTCCCCAAAGGTAAGTATTTCAGCAATATGGTAAGCTACTGTCATGCAGGTCCCCACCTGCCAAGAATGAGGCACTTAAATTTCGCCACATGGACATTAAATTTCAAATTGTTGCTGGGAAGAAGAGAAGGCCTGTGACAAGGGGTTGCCAGGCCCCTGGCTGGAAAGACATTTTTGCATATTAACAGACAGTGTTTGTAGTCAAAGGACCATTCCATGACACACGCAATACACAGAGCCAAGACATGGTCAGACCAGTTAGTCACATGATTAACCTGCTGGGCACCTGGGGTTTTCTGAATTGTACAGTTTTGAACTGAGAGCTTGCAGAAAGCTGTTTGCTCCTGGATTGAAAAGACCTCTCCTGGCTGGCTCGCCACAGCCTCTCCTGTCTGCTCCCATCTCTTTCTCACAGAACTCCAAAACCCACTGAAGACACATGAATCCCAAGAGAGAAAAGCCTCCTACAGTGAAAAAGGTTTAAGAAGAATACTGGGCCCTGACGAAAAGCAAGATCTACCTACAATCAAACAGTCTACAGTGAGTTTGAAGCACAGTTACAAAAAACCCTCTTCAGAGATTGCCTCAAACTTTTCCACTTTATTTTTCTTCTGCTCTTTCTGTCCCTTTCTGCATGTGTGTATCGCCTATGAATGCCAGCGGTGCGTCGTGAATCAGTAGGCGTTAACCGAATTGGAGTTTTAAGTTTAATAAATTTCACTTTTCTTCTTTATACCTGAGAAAATCTGTTGTGTTGGTTTCTTTGCCTTATAATTGGAAAGCAGTGAAAAAGGATTCACCAAGGGGGAGCTAAAAACACGGTGTGTTTAAAATTAAACCCTGTTATGGCAAGACCAGATGAAGGCTGAGAGGGAACCCGAGACCTCTTTCTCACCGGGTCATAACACTGTGTTCTTATCTTGCTGCAGTAGTTCTGCTGATGCACAGAATTCAGTCTTCTCTCTTCTATCCACCTTGAGAAGTAATCGATGATGATCATGTATGACATCCCACTGGACGTAAGTAAATCCATACCCAGCCTTTGCCACGGTCTGGTTGGAAATTGTGCGGTTAACAGGGGTTCATGTAGTTCTGGTCTCTGTACTGTGCATGTCTGACAGTTCTGCATCACATTCTCGATACCCTTAGATATCCCAGGCCACCATACCGAAGATTGTGCCCTCACTCTGCACTTGGTTATACCCAAATGGCCTTGGTGCAAACAATCTAAGATCTATGATCTCAGTGGACTAAGAATGACTAATCTGTCATTGTATAGCAATAAGTCAATAATGGTAAAGTATTTCCGATACTCATAAAACAAATTCTTTGTTCACCCAACCAGGCGTTCTTGTGGCTACCCTTGTATGCGATATTGCCTTAAGCGACGACAGTCCTCATCACTCTTTTGGGCTTGGTATATTTCCTGCAACTTCTGTGTGCTTGCTAGCCAATTTTGTGCTGTATGTTGGGAATATGACTCTGTCTCACATACAAAATTCGAGGAACAGCATCTCATCTACCGATTAGGCACACTACAGCCTGCCGGACTGAACATTGAGTTCAATAATTTCAGAGCATGACAGCCCCCCACTTTACTTTCATTTTTAGTCATTTTTAGTTATTTTTTCTTCCTTTTTTTTGCATTCCTTTTTACATTTTTTGCATTTATTTCATTTCATCTTAGTTTGTTCAGTTTGCTTACCCACTGTTTTTTTCAGGTTGTTTTTCTTCAGGTTTGCACTTGTTGATGTTCTATATTCAGTATATTCACACCTAATCTGTACTAATGCTTTGTCTTTCAAAACACCATTAACATATTGTTTGCCTTTGCTCCGTGACCTTTTGGTCAGCTATGTGGCCTGGTCCAATCTGCACCTTCTCCTTTGTTATCTCTTGCCCAACCCCCACCTCACTTGTTTATAATCTGTGACTTTTCTAATATTTGTCAGTTCCGAAGAAGGGTCACTGACCCGAAACGTTAACTCTGCTTCTCTTTCCACAGATGCTGCCAGACCTGCTGAGTGAATCCAGCATTTCTTGTTTTGGTACAAAATTCACATCCTGCTGTGTTGGATTGTCTACTGTCGCTCTAGAAAGTGCATCAGTTGATGATAGCAACTTTCCTTGGACGTATACTGTCTCACATGTATACCACATCAATCTTAGACAGAATCTTTGTATTCGTGGGAGCATTTTTTGCAATTTCA
Source organism: Heterodontus francisci (assembly GCF_036365525.1). Lineage (NCBI taxonomy): Eukaryota > Metazoa > Chordata > Chondrichthyes > Heterodontiformes > Heterodontidae > Heterodontus > Heterodontus francisci. The sequence goes on along the minus strand of NC_090382.1, from coordinate 80,317,130 downwards.
TTCTCATGTAGTGAAAATACCAAAGGTTTCTGGTCTGTCTCGATGATGACACTCAATCCAACGATGCAGTTGGAAAAATTTTCACATGCCCAAGTAATACCATGGCTTCTTCTTCAATGACTGCATACCATGTCGCAGTGCATGAGTGACTCTTGATGCATAGAATATCGGTCTACGGGTGCCAGGGTCAGGGATGTCTCGGATCGAGTCTACAGGATTCTTAAGGGGGAGGGGGAGCAGCCAGAGGTCGTGGTACATATCAGTACCAATGGCAGAGCGAGGAAAAGGGATGAGGACCTGAAAAGCGAATATAGGGAGTTAGATTGGAAGCTGAAAGGCAGGATGAGCAGAGTAGTAATCTCAGGATTGTTACCGGTGCCACGTGCTAGTGAGGCTAGAAACAGGGAGCGAGTGCAGCTGAACACGTGGCTACAGAACTGGTGTAGGAGGGAGGGATTCAGATATGTGGATCATTGGGATACCTTCTGGGGAAGGTGGGACCTGTACAAGAAGGACGGGTTGCATCTGAACTGGAGGGGCACCAATATCCTGGGCAGGAGGTTTGCTAGAGCTCTTCGGGAGGGTTTAAACTAGTTTGGCAGGGGGATGGGAACCAGAGCCACGGATCAGTGGATGGGGTAGCTGTTGAACAGGCAGATACAGAGTGCAGAGAGTCTGTGAGGAAGGTTAGACAGTTGACAGGGCAAAGTTGCAGCCAGTATGATGGGTTGAAGTGTGTCTATTTTAACGCAAGAAGTGTCAGGAATAAGGGTGATGAACTTAGAGCATGGATCAGTACTTGGAGCTACGATGTTGTGGCCATGACGGAGACATGGATATCACAGGGGCAGGAATGGATGTTGGATGTTCCAGGGTTTAGATGTTTCAAAAGGAATAGGGAGGGAGGTAAAAGAGGTGGAGGAGTGGCATTGTTAATCAGGGATAGTATCGCAGCTGCAGAAAGGGAGGTCGTCAAGGAGGGTTTGTCTACTGAGTCATTATGGGTGGAAGTCAGAAACAGGAAAGGAGCAGTCACTTTGTTGGGAGTTTTCTATAGTTCCCCCAATAGCAGCAGAGACATGGAGGAACAGATTGGGAGGCAGATTTTGGAAAGGTGCAGAAGTAACAGGGTCGTTGTCATGGGTGACTTCAACTTCCCTACTATTGATTGGAACCTCCTTAGTGCAAATAGTTTGGATGGTGCAGTTTTTGTCAGGTGTGTCCAGGAGGGTTTCCTGACTCAATATGTAGATAGGCCAACTAGAGGGGAGGCTATGTTGGACTTGGTGCTTGGCAACGAACCAGGCCAGGTGGCAGATCTCTCGGTGGGAGAGCATTTCGGTGTTAGTGATCACAACTCCCTGACCTTTACTATTGTCATGGAGAGGGACAGGAGCAGACGGGATGGGAAAATATTTAATTGGGGGAGGGGGAATTACAATGCTATTAGGCAGGAACTGGGGAGCATAAACTGGGAACAGATGTTCTCAGGGAAATGCACGACAGAAATGTGGAGGTTGTTTAGGGAGCACTTGCTGCGACTGCTGGATAGGTTTGTCCCGATGAGGCAGGGAAGGGATGGTAGGGTGAAGGAACCTTGGATGACAAGAGATGTGGAACAGCTAGTCAAGAGGAAGAAGGAAGCTTACTTAAGGTTGAGGAAGCAAGGATCAGACAGGGCTTTAGAGGGTTACAAGGTAGCCAGGAAGGAACTGAAGAATGGACTTAGGAGAGCTAGAAGGGGACATGAAAAAGTCTTGGCGGGTAGGATTAAGGAAAATCCCAAGGCGTTCTACACTTATGTGAGGAACAAGAGGATGGCCAGAGTGAGGGTAGGGCCGATCAGGGATAGTGGAGGGAACTTGTGCCTGGAGTCGGAGGAGGTAGGGGAGGTCCTAAATGAATACTTTGCTTCAGTATTCACTAGTGAGAGTGACCTGGTCGTTTGTGAGGACAGCGTGGAACAGGCTGATATGCTTGAACAGGTTGAGGTTAAGAGGGAGGATGTGCTGGAAATTTTGAATGATATGAGGACAGATAAATCCCCGGGGCCAGACGGGATATACCCAAGGATACTACGGGAAGCGAGGGAGGAGATTGCTGCGCCTTTGGTGATGATCTTTGCGTCTTCACTGGAGTAGTACCAGATGATTGGAGGGTGGCAAATGTTGTTCCCTTGTTCAAGAAAGGGAATAGGGATAATCCTGGGAATTATAGACCAGTCAGTCTTACGTCGGTAGTGGGCAAATTATTGGAGAGGATTCTGAGAGACAGGGTTTATGATTACTTGGAAAAGCATGGTTTGATTAGAGACAGTCAGCATGGCTTTGTGAGGGCAGGTCATGCCTCACAAGCCTTATTGAATTCTTTGAAGATGTGACAAAACACATTGATGAAGGAAGAGCAGTGGATGTGGTGTATATGGATTTTAGCAAGGCGTTTGATAAGGTTCCCCATGGTAGGCTCATTCAGAAAGTAAGGAGGCATGGGATTCAGGGAAAGTTGGCTGTCTGGATACAAAATTGGCTGGCCCATAGAAGTCAGAGGGTGGTAGTAGATGGAAAGTATTCAGCATGGAGCTCAGTGACCAGTGGTGTTCCACAAGGATCTGTTCTGGAACCTCTGCTCTTTGTGACTTTTATCAATGACTTGGATGAGGAGGTGGAAGGCTGGGTTAGCAAGTTTGCCGATGACACGAAGGTTGCTGGAGTTGTGGATAGTGTGGAAGGCTGTTGTAGGTTGCAACAGGACATTGACAGGATGCAGAGCTGGGCTGAGAAGTGGCAGATGGAGTTCAACCTGGAAAAGTGTGAAGTGATTCATTTTGGAAGGTCGAATTTGAATGCGGAATACAGGCTTAAAGACAGGATTCTTGGTATTGTGGAGGAACAGAGGGATCTTGGGGTCCATGTCCATAGATTGCTCAAAGTTGCCACCCAAGTTGATAGGGTTGTTAAGAAGGCGTATGGGGTGTTGGCTTTCATTAACAGGGGGATTGAGTTTAAGAGCCGCGAGGTTATGCTGCAGCTCTATAAGGCCCTGGTTCGACCACACTTGGAATATAGTGTTCAGTTCTGGTCACCTCATTATAGGAAGGATGTGGAAGTTTTCGAGAGATTTACCAGGACGCTGCATGGACTGGAGGGCATGTCCTACGAAGAAAGATTGAGGAAGCTAGGGCTTTTCTCATTGGAGCGAAGAAGGATGAGAGGTGACTTGATAGAGGGGTACAAGATGATGAGAGGCATAGATAGAGTGGATAGTCAGAGACTTTTTCCCAGGGTGGAAAGGGCTATCACCAGGGGGCATAATTTTAAGGTGATTGGAGGAAGGTTTCGGGGAGATGTCAGAGGTAGGTTCTTTACACAGAGAGTGGTGGGTGCGTGGAATGCGCTGCCAGCAGTGGTAGTAGAAGCAGATACATTAGGGGCATTTAAGCGACTCTTGAATAGGTACATGGATGATAGTAGAATGAAGGGTAGGTAGTTACTTAGATCTTAGAGTAGGTTAAAGGTTCGGCACAACATCGTGGGCCGAAGGGCCTGTACTGTGCTGTACTGTTCTATGTTCTATGTTCTATAAGGCCTGCTACCCAACCTGAACCTGACGGGCTTTGGATCGAATTGGGCCCTTCTTCCTGGTCCGGCTTTCGGACTCGTGTTGGGTTGGGCTGAGTCCAGGTTGGACTCGGTCAGGTTGGGCCAGACACACACAGTAAGTGCTCTGCTGGTAAGTATTGAAATTAAAAAACTTACCTGAGCTTGGAGTTCGGGATGAAACTGACTGCACAGTGAGCAAGTGATGTCACTACGACATCATCAAGCATGCGCTGCAGCTTCGTGGAGCTTCCCAGTCGGAAGATAAGTAAAGGGATGGTCGGGTCGGGCTCGGGTTAAATCGAGTGGGGTTGGGCACGGGTCAGCTTGGGCTTGGGGCGAAATTGGAGGGACTCGGGCCAGGTCAGGCTCGGGTCCGCTGTGGATCAGTTGGGTTCTTTTTCCTGACTTAAGCAGGCCTTTAACGGGAACCATCAGGTTGGTCCTAAAAAAGAATGGCCCCAACCCAATTGAGGAGGCGTCTGCTGCTATCGTCGTAGGTAGTGTAGGGTTGTAGTGTGCCAAGATGTCCAGTGATATAAGCATCTCTTAATATTCTGGATGTTTGTTCCTGGTGGGAATTCCAACACCACTCTTGCTGTTGTCTGAGGAGTTGTCTCAGTGCGTCAGTTATCTGCGCTAAGTGAGGTAGAAACTTTGCTGGTTGGTTTGCCATTCCCAGGAATCTCTGGATCTGCTGAATGGTAATAGGACTAGGAAATTCTTTAATTGCTCTTGTCTTCTGTGGATCTGCCATTATGCCTTCGTTACTCACTATGTATCCCAAGAAATGAATTGAGGTCTTGGAAAATTGGCACGTCTCATGTAGAGTAAATCCTGCATCTTGAAGTCTCTGTGGAACCTTTCGAACTCTTTTGTCATGTTCCTCTACTGACTGCCCATCTATCAGGATGTCATCCATGTGACAAATAACTCCTTTGAGCCCTTCTAAGATGTTAAACATAGACCTTTAAAATATCTCTGGTGCAAAAGTTATTCCAAATGGTAACCTGTTAGCACAAAAACTCCCGAAAGGCATTATAAATATAATCAGTAATCTTGAGGTCTCATCTAGAGGTATCTGCCAAAACCCACTATTGATATTGAGCTTTGTAAACATGGTGCTCTCCAAGAGTTTCGTTAAGCAGTGATCAACTGTGGACATTGGGTGAACTTCACGTGCTACTGAGCTGTGTTAAATCCACACAAATACGCAGAGTTCCATTCTGTTTTGTGACAGGAACCATGGCCGAACACCACTCCTTTGGTTGTATTACTGGAGAGATAATGTCATCTCTTCCAATTGGCCTTGAACTTGGCTTAAAAACAGATGAAGTATCTTTCTGAGTGATACACACTGGCCTGGCCCCTTCCTTGAGTGTAATTCTACACTCCGCTTTGAGTAGTATGAGCCCTATAAACAGCTTCAGGTATTCTGCTTGAAAGCTATTCTTTCCCTCTGTTTGCTTGTCTTTGTTTATTTTCTTGATCAAATTCAGGTCTAAGCATGCTTTTCTACTCAGTAATGAAAATTCTTGATTATGCAAGACATTTAAGGTCTCCACAATTTGTCTCCCTCCATGTTGGAGAGTTCCTTGCCTTTTACTCTCAGTTGTGTCCCGCCTGGACCATGAAACTGTGTATCTGCTGTTTGTAGGCAATGTCTCACCAACCATGGCTCTTGGTCTGACAGAACTGTGACACTTAGCATCTGTGTCCAGATTAAAATTCATGAGGTGTCCATTTACATAGTTGTCCACCATCCAGAATCCTTGATTTGGGTCATTTATTTCTCCTCGGAAATCTTCTGGTGTTTTATCTTCTGGATAATGATGCACTTGATTCATTGCTCTTTGCGTGAAAGTCTTCTGCTTTGCACCTTAGGTGAAGAAGTTTTGCCCAAGCACATTTTTCTCTAATGTCCAGTCTTTTTACAATTGAAGCACTCAGTTTTATTTGCTGGACACTGCTCCCTTCTGTGGGTCTTCCTGGCTCCAAAGTGTTGGTACGGTTTCCCAGTGTCTTGCACCTTCTCAACTGTGTGTGTCTTCTTTTACACAAAGTGTTTCTCAGACCATGGCTTCAAAAACTATACAGTCAATGGATTTCTTCTCATCCACAGCTTGTCTTCAGCCCACAGAATAGCCCAATTTTGTTTGCGAACTTTAGCCTGCCTTACAATCTGAATGGCCTTTTCAAGTGTAAGGTCCTTCTTTGACTGCCAAAGGTCTGACAAAGATTCATCAGCTCTGCTGACAACTATTCGGACTCTGATTAGTTCTGCCTTTAATTCACCATATTTGCATCCCTCTGTCAAACGCTAAAGATCATTGATATAAGAATCTACAGATTTGCCTATCTTCTGCGCCTGTTTATTAAATTTGGCCCTTTTGTGGATTTTATTGCTGCAAAGATTAAAATATTTATCAAAGGCTTGAAGTACATCTTGAAATTTATCAGAACCCTTGTTTATCCCTTGCCTAACAATTACATTGTCTGCAATCGCACCAACTGAATATAAAAGGGTGTTGATCTGTTCAACTTCTGATTTTGTATGGAGTTGGGAAGCAATCCTAAACCTTTGGAACCTCTTCATCCAAATAGACCAATTTTGAACCTGATTGAGTTCTTTTAGATCTTGAAAACTTCCTGGCATTCTGAATTTTGAATCCATATTACTTTCTTCGCTTTAGTAACGCATTCTCGGGTGTTCTGCGTTGTTTTAAAATTTTGCAGCCTTGAATGGAGGTTTTTGCGGTCTTTTGGGGATTTCCCGCACTTTCCGACCTTTCCTGTGCTTTCTCTCTGTGGCCTGGCTGAGCAATGGCTGCCAACTCCACCCAACGCCTGAGTTGTCTCTTCGCCCGAGATCGACTTCTCTACTCATGGTTTTGACCCAGTGCGCTGTTAACCGTTACCATACCATCACCCGACACTGAAACGCGGACCCGATCACTGGACCTGGATGCACCAATGCAGAACCCCCACGTTTCTGTGGTGTGGTCTGAGAGCTATAGGGCTTTCTCACTGACTGTCCACGTCGTCTGTGGCACCGGAGCAGCTCCTGAGTTCGTTGCAGTCCCCCGACCAGATCTGCTGTTTTCCTGGCACTTATCCATGAGGTAGGGAGAACTTCAAATTTTCTTGGTTGTCAGAACTGGTGCAATCATGTTGTGCATTGCTGTTGTATTTAGTAGCATAACAGGGACATTCTGGAGAAAGTCTCAGACTCAGGATAAGGTCAACTAAGAACTGTTATTATTTACATAATACTATATACACTTTCATCAAGCCTCCTAAGCAAGCATCCTTCGTGCTGCTCTCTCTTACAGTCATAGAGTCCTAGAGTTATACAGCACAGTAATAGGCCCTTTGCCCCATCGTGTCTGTGCTGACCATCAAGCACCTAACTATTCTATTCCCATTTTCCAGCACTTGGCCCGTAGCCTCGTATGCTATGGCTCATCTAAATACCTCTTAAATGTTGTGAGGGTTCCTGCCTCTACCACCTCTTCAAGCAATGTGTTCCAGATTCCAACCACCCTCTGGGTGAAAAATATTTTCCTCAAATCCCCTCTAAACCTCCTGCCCCTTACCTTAAATCGATGTCCCCTCGTTATTGACCCCTCCACTAAGAGAAAACGTTTCTTCCTATCTAACCTATCAATGCCCCTCATAATTTTGTGTACCTCAATCATGTCCCCCCTCAGCCTTCTCTGCTCTAAGGAAAACAACCCTAGCCTTTTCAGTCATCTCTTCATAGCTGAAATGCTCCAGCCCAGGCAACATCCTGGTGCATCTCCCCTGCACCCTTTCCAGTGCAATCACATCCTTCCTATAGTGTGGTGCCCAGAACTGAACACAGTACTCCATACCTCCCTGCTCTTATATTCTATGCCTCGGCGAATAAAGGCAAGTATCCCATATGCCTTCCTAACCACCTTATCTACCTGTGCTGCTGCCTTCAGTGATCTATGGACAAGTACACCAAGGTCCCACTGACCCTCTGTACTTCCTAGGGTCCTACCATCCATTGTATATTCCCTTGCCTTGTCAGTCCTCCCAAAATGCATCACCTCACACTTCTCAGGATTAAATTCCATTTGCCACTGCTCCGCCCATTTTACCAGCCCATCTATATCATCCTGTAATCTAAGGCTTTCCTCCTCACTATTTATGACACCACCAATTTTCATGTCATCTGCGAACCTACTGATCATCCCTCCTATATTCACGTCCAAATCATTAACTACAAACAGCAAGGGTTCCAGCACTGATCCCTGTGTTACACCACTGGTCACAGGCTTCCACTAGCAAAAACAATCCTCGACCATCACCCTCTGCTTCCTGCCACTAAGCCAATTTTGGATCCAATTTGCCAAATTGCCCTGGATCCCATAGGCTCTTACCTTCTTAAACAATCTCCCATGCAGGACCTTATCAAAAACCTTACTGAAGTCCATGTAGACTACATCAACTGCTTCACCTTCATCTACACATCTAATTACTGCGAAAATTCAATCAAGTTAGTTAGACACGATCTCCCGCTGACAAAGCTATGGTGACTATCCCTGATTAATCCCTGCCTCTCCAAGTGGAGATTAATCCTGTCCCTCAGAATTTTTTCCAATAATTTCCCAATCACTGATGTTCGCTTCTCTCCAGCCGAATCTCATGTGACTATGACATTATCACTTTTACAGTGAGATTTAGCATTAACCCTTTACATCCTTATACTACAGAGTACTCATTGATTCCACTGTTGTTGTGATGTACCCTACCTCATAGCTTGCTCAAATATTGCTCCTGGGATTACCCTTCAGGCTGATGCCAATGAGGCAAGGGGTTCTGCATTCATCATCTTCAATTTGCGCAAATGGGCCCAGATGAATTTCCACCCCTATCTATGAGTCTTTCTGTGTTCTACAGGACGTGGTTTGTGACTTTCCTCCATTGGCAGAAGTGAAAGGATAGATTGTCACTCACTTTGGAAGGAGGAAAGAGCCCAAAAAGCTGAACATCCTGCTGTCATGTATCATTATAATAGTTCTCTGATATTATTATGTTAATGATGCCATTGTGCCCCACTTTTGTAACTATAGCAAATAAAATGGTATGGTAAGACCTTACACAGAAATCAATACAACTTTAACACATTGGAATCATGAGGTCATAAGATCATTAGAAATAGGAGCAGGGGTAGGCCATTCAACCCCTAGAGCCTGCACCTCCATTCAATAGGATGATGGCTGATCTGATTGTGGCCTTAACTCAACTTTCCTGCCATCCCCCGATATCTCTTGACTGTTGTAGATCAAAATTCTGTCCAACTCAGCCTTGAATATATTCAATGACCCAAACTCGACTGCTCTCTGTCTTAAATGGGAGATCCCTTATTTTGAAACTGTTGCTCCTTGTTCTAGGTTCTCCCATGAGGGGAAACATCCTCTCAGCATTTACCCTGTCAAGCACCCGGACAACCTTCTCATTCTTCTAAACTCCAACGAGTATAGGCCCAACCTGCTCAAACTTTCCTCAGATGACAACCCCTTTATACCAGGAATCAGTTGATTGAACCTTTTCTGCACTGCTTCCAATGCAAGTATATCCCTCCTTAAGTAAGGAAACTAAAACTGTACGCAGTACTCTAGGTGCAGAATCAGCAATTCCCTGTACAGTTGTAGCAAGATTTCCCTACTTTTATACTCCATCCGCCTTGCAATAAAGGCTAACATTCCATTTGCCTTCCTGATTACTTGCTGTTCGTGCATGCTAACATTTTGTGATTCATGTACAAGGACATCCAGGTCCCTCTATCGCAGCATTCTGCAGTCTCTCTCCATTTAAATAATATTCTGCTTTTTTATTCTTCTTGCCTAAGTGGACAACCTCACATTTTCCCATATTATATTCCACCTGTTAAATTTTTGCCCACTCACTTAACCTATCTATATCCCTTTGCAGACTCTTTGGACTGAATTTTGTGGATTCGGCGGGGCTCCTGACACCCGGCCTAAAAAGTGAGGGGAACCTTTCCTCAGCCTTTTGGAGACCCCCTCCTGGCTCTATTTAATGCTGCTTGGGCAATTAAATGCCCAATGCTGTGATCCCCATCCTTTGAAGGATGGGGATCCTGCCCCCAACAGCTGCTGGCCAATCAGAGGACCAGCAGCACCACCAGGAGAGATGGTCACTGCCAGTACTTCAAGAGACCTGGGACTGGGACCAGCACTGGAGCTCCAGACCCCAGCTCAGTGTGGTGGGGTCATCGGGGCCAGTCCGGCAGGGCCTGGCGTGGTTGGGGGCGAGGGCGGTCATGAAGACAGGGATGTGTTGCCATGGGGGAAGCCTTTGCCACCATAAGCCCTCCCTGAGCCCACGGAGAAGGCCCCCCCCCCACAAGATGCAGGGAGACGGCCTTCTTTCATTGGGCAACCTTCCCACATGGCGGAGGCCCTCCTGATGGTGGTATTCTACCTACGGCAGCAGGAAGGGGCCCTTAAGTGGCTATTAACTGACCACTGACCACTTGTGGTCCTCAACTGGCCTCTGGCTGGGAAGGCTGGTCACGGCCTTTCCCACCTCCAGCAAATCGCGTGGAGATGGGATGGCGACAGGCACTCCACCCGCTGTCTTCCGTTGCTGTTCTATGGGGCCTCGCCTCCGTTCTAGTCCGTAGAGGGCCAATAAAATTCTGACCTTTGAGTCCTCACAACTTGTTTTCCTACCTATCTTTGTATCGGCAGCAAATTTGGCTACAATACACTTAGTCCCTTTAACCAAGTCATTAATATCGATCACAATTAGTTGAGGCCCCAGCGCTGATTGGGAGGTGGTGGCGTAGTGGTAATGTCACTAGACTTGTAATCCAGAGCCCCAGGCTAATGCTCTGGGGCCATGGGTTCGCATCCCACCACGGCAGATGGTGGAATTTGAATTCAATTAATAAATCTGGAATTAAAATCTAGTCTAATGGTGATCATGAAACAATAGTCGATTGTTGTAAAAATCTATATGGTTCACTAACGTCCTTTAAGGAAGGAAATCTGCCGTCCTTACCTGGTCTACATATGACTCCAGATGCACAATAATGTGGTTGGCTCATAAATGCCCTCTGAAATGGCCTAGCAAGCCACTCAATTGTATGAAACTATTATAAAGACTAAGAAATGGAATGAAACCAGATGGATCAACCGGCATCGACCTAGGCACTGGAAACGACAAAGGCAAATCCAGCTCGGTCGACGCTGCAACGTCTTCCTTACTAACATCTGGGGGTTTGTGCCAAAATTGGGAGAGCTGTCCCACAGAGTGGCCTAACATAGTCATACTCACAGAATCATGCCATGCAAACAATGTCCCAGACACCACCATCACCATCCCTGTCCTGTCAGTGGGACAGGACATACCCACCAGAGGTGGTGGCACAGTGGTATATAGTCGGGAGGCAGCTGCCCTGGGAGTCCTCAACATTGACTCATGAAGTCTCATGGCATCAGGTCAAACATGGGCAAGGAAACCTCCTACTGATTACCACCTACCATCCTCCCTTAACTGAAGAATCAGTGCTTCTCCATGTTGAACACCAAATTGAAGAAGCACTGAGGGTAGCAAAGGCAAAAAATATACTTTGGGTGGGGGACTTCAATGTCCATCACCAAGAGTGGCTCAGTAGCACCACTACTGACCGAGCTGGCCGAGTCCTAAAGGACATAGCTGCTAGACTGGGTCTGCAGCAGGTGGTGAGGGAACCAACAAGAGGGAAAAACCTACTTGGCCTTGTCCTCACCAATCTACCTGTCGCAGAGCCGTCTGTCCATGACAGTATTAGTAGGAGTGACCACCGCACAGTCCTTGTGGAGACAAAGTCCCGTCTTCACACTGAGGGTACCCACCATCGTGTTGTTTGGCCATACCACCATGCTAAATGAGATAGATTTCAAACAGATCTAGCAGTACAAAACTGGGCATCCATGAGGCGCTGTGGGTCATCAGCAGCAGCAGCAGAATTTTATTCGACCACAACATCATGGTCTGGTATATCCCCCACTCTACCATTACTATCAAGCCAGGAGACCAAACCTGGTTCAATCATGAGTGCAGGAGGGCATGCCAGGAGCAGCACCAGGCATACCTAAAAATTAGGTGTCAGCCTGGTGAAGCTACAACACAGGACTACTTCCATGCCAAACAGCGGAAGCAGCATGCAATAGACAGGGCTAAGCCATCCCACAAACAACGGATCAGATCTAAGGTCTGTAGTCCTGCCACATCCAGTCATGAATGGTGATGGACAATTAACCAACTAACAGGAGGAGGAGGCTCCACAAATAGCCCCATCCTTAATGATGGGAGAGCACAGCACATCAGTGCAAAAGACAAGGCTGAATCATTTGCACCCATCTTCAGCCTTTTCCTGAGGTCCCCAGCATCACAGATGCCAGTCTTTAATTCAATTCACTCCGCATGATATCAAGAACCAGCTGAAGGCACTGGATACTGCAAAGGCTATGGGCCCTGACAACATTCCGGCAATAGTACTGAAGACTTGTGCTCCAGAACTAACCACGCCCCTAGCCAAGCTGTTCCAGTAGAGTTACAACACTGGCATCTACCCGGCAATGTGGAAAATTGCCCAGGTATGTCCTGTGCACAAAAAGCAGGACAAATCCAACCCGGCCAATTACCGCCCTATCAGTCTACTGCCAATCATCAGAAAAGTGATGGAAGGGGTCATTGACAGTGCTATCAAGCACTTACTCAGCAATAACCTGCTCAGTGATGCTCAGTTTGGGTTCCACCAGGGCCACTCAGCTCCTGACCTCATTGCAGTGTTACGACCAGGTGAGAAAGGTGTATAGGGGTCCCTCCCAGCCTTCACCTGGACTTACTGTAACAGGGTTTAATTTTTAAACCGTGTTTTTAGTTCACTCTTGGTGAATCCTTGTTCACCACTTTCCAATTATAATGCAAACAGGCTTTCTTAGGTTTAAATGAGAAAAGTTTAAATTTATGAAACTTAAATTTAAACTCTAATTCGGTTAATGCCTATGGATACACGACGCGCCCACACTAGCATGCATACGCGATACACACATGCAAATAGAGACAGAAAAGAACAGAAGAAAAATAAAATGGAAAAGTTTGAGGCAAGAGTTGTTGTTACGGTTCTTCGAGCTCACTGTAAAGTCCTTGATTGTCGGTAGATCTTGCTTTTTGTTGGGACCCAATATTCTACTTAAACCTTGTTTGCTGTAGGAGACTTTTCTCTCTTGGAGTTTATGTGTCTTCAGTGGATTCGGAGGCTTGTGAGAGATGGGAGCTGGCAGGCAGGAGGGGCTGTGGCGAGCCAGCCAGGACAGATCTTCTCAGTCCGGGAGCATTCTGTTTACCCAAACTGTTTGTACAAATTCAAAAAACTCAGGTTGCCCAGCAGGTTAGTCATGTGACTGACAAATGTCATGTGTTCCGATGAAAGGTCACTGACCTGAAACGTTAACTCTGCTTCTCTCTCCACAGATGCTGCCAGACCTGCTGAGTATTTCCAGCATTTCTTGTTTTTATTTCACATTTCCAGCATCTGCAGTATTTTGCTTTTATTTTAGTGGGAATCAGCAGGTTTCCTTGCCCATGTTTGATCTGATGCCATGAGACTTCATGGGGTCCAGAGACAATGTTGAGGGCCCTTCCTCCTGACTGTATACCACTGTGCTGCCACCTCTGGTGGGTCTGTCTCGGCAGTGAGACAGGACATACATAGGGATGGTAATGGAGGGGTCTGGGACCTTGGTTGAAAGGTACGATTCGGTGAGTATGACTTTGTCAGCCTGTTGCTTGACTAGTCTGCAGCACAGCTGGCCCAATTTTGGCACAAATCCCTGATGTTAATGAGAAGGATTTTGCAGGGTTGACTGGGCTGGGTGTGCCTTTGTCATGTCTGGACCCTTCGTCCATGCTGGCTGGACCATCCAGTTTTATTCATTTCAGAATTTTTCCCAGCATTTTGATACAACTGAGTGGCTTTTTAGGCTATTTTAGAGTCAACCACATTCATAATGGTCTGTATTCTAATATAATTCAGACCAGGTAAGGACAGCAAATTTCCTTCTCTGAAGAACGTCAGTGAACCAGATGCGTCTTTAACAACAATTTCATATCTTCATGGTCACCATTATTGAGACTAGCTTTTTGTTGCAGATTAATTTAATTACCTGAATTTAAATTCCCCAGCTGCCGTAGTGGGATTTTAGATAATGTCTCTGGATCATTTCTCCAAGCGTCTAGATTATTAGTCCAGTAACTTAAACACTATGTTAATGTATTGGCCATTGAATCAAGGAAGTTAAGTAAGGAACAGTGATGAAGAGAAAAAAATCAATTAAAGAAATAATTTTTATCAATATTATTGATCTGGCCTCTTTTTGTATAAATCATATGATTGCACATTTAGTGCTTTGACTTGGACAGAGATCAATGAAACTGACTACACCCAGCACTTAGTACACCCAACCAATGTTGAGCAGTAATCAACAGCACCAACAGATTATTGTATCACATAGCCAAAACAGTACAATACAAGTCAAAGGAATTCATGACCAAACTGTATAGTGCCCTGGTCAAACTTCACCTTGAGTATTTTTATAAATCAATCTCAGGATGTGGACATTACTGGCAAGGCCAGCATTCATTGCCCATCCCTAAATTGAATGGCTAGGCCACTCCAGAAGACAATTAAGAGTCAGCCACATCGATGTGATACCAGCATTACACAGAGACAAGACAAGGTAAAGATGGCAGGTTTTCATCTTTAAAGGACATTCGTGAACCAGTTCAGGTTTTACAACAATCCAATAGCTTCACAGTCACTTTTTATTTTCAGATTTGTTTTTAAACTGAATACAACTACTCAAACTGCCAGTATGGTATTTGAACTCATATTCTCTGGATTGTTAGTCCAGGTCGCTGGGTTACCAGTCCAATAACATAAACATTATATTTTACTATTTTTCAGTTCTGTCTACTAAGACTTAAAGGAAACATTCAAGCACTAAAGGCAGTACAGAGAAGATGCACAAAGCTGATCCCTAATATCAGGGATCTGAGTTATGAGGAAAGACTGGAGAAATGTGGACTTTTCAATCTCGAAAGAAGACATCTAAGATGTGCTTTTAGAGAGGCTTACAAGATGGTCAAGGGACTAGAAAAGGTGCAATATGACTTTAGATTAAATTATGACAGTATGCCAAGAAGTCACAAGTTCAAACTAATAACAGTAAATTTAGAACTGATGTCAAGAAATTTTCCTGCATATAAAGAGTGATCAACATATAGAATACACTTTTAGGAAAAAATAGTGGAGGCAAAATACTCAGAATTTTTAAAGAAAAAAAAATGGATGCTGAAATGGGGTCCTTAGAATTTTTCTGGATGGATGAATCAAAATGGGCTGAATCGCCCTTGTCATCTATAATTATCTTGTGATCTAGTAATAACAGGACAGGGAGCTCAGATTATCAGCATCAGCGCTGCCTGCTGCTTTTAATCGAGTTCATGGTTTTAGTGCAAGGTAACGGTTTGGATATATGGTTGATTCATGACTGAAAATCCCACACCTAAGAAAGCTGAATGTCAACAGCTCTAGGTTAAGATAAGCTATGTTTATACCAGCAACACAAGAGCTGTTGTAGCTGTACCTTAATATCCAGGCCTGGATTTTTCAGAAGAACTAGGCCTCTGTGTTAATGTACAAAAAGTCTACATGGCATACCAGGAGAAAAGCTTCTTAACTGTGGAACACTCTCCCAAATAGTGTAATTGCCTGAAACTCTGCCCCTTCTGTATATAGATTCAAACACAAGAATAACCATTCCTTGCTGATCCAGTGTTGCTGGAGTATATGTTAATCCATGTTTGCTGGAGCACATATTAAACAGGAAGTCTGTTGCTAGTTGGATTCCTAGTACAACCTCCTCAAGTTGTTGTGCCCCCAGCAATTACAATTGCTAAAATGTGAACATGGAATTTAACAACTCAAATTGCCACAGATATCAGAGCATATTTCCCCCAAACCAAAAGATTTATTTTTCTGTAAACTGCAGTCTCCTAATGTTTATTTAAAAATCTTTTATTCAGCAAAAGCTTCAATTAATTTTTCCATTTTCTTACTGATTTCCTTCACGTTGAAGCTTCAGTTGCTTCACGTGATTTCATGATATGTGTCACATTCCAGCACCGCAAGCTGAGAACTCTTCACAGGGCCTGTTTAAACTAAAGGGAAAATTAATTTTGAACCTGTAAAAGATTTTATTTGTGATAGTTCATCAAATCTTCTAAACAATCATTAGTGAGTACTGGCCTGTGGGTGTCATAATTATGCAGCGAGCACCATTCAGTTTATCTTGCAGTAAGTCTGTGTTCTTAAGATGTATGCCTCAGTATGCCAGAGATGGAAAAATCTCACTCACCAACTCACTGGGTTTGGGACACATAGCCAGGTCAATGAGCTGGAAAACAAAGCAGCTCCCTGTCTGCACCAAAGGTGCATTTTACTCCTTTTATAAGATTTATTTCCTTTGGTTCAAGTTCAAAAACATTATTTGGCGAACAAAAAGGTTAATCCAGGTGAGTTTAAACAAAAGTGCATCTAATCAAGTGATAAGCAAGTCTTTATGTTTTCCCCATCGCTGACTGTATTATAATCTCAGCAAGGATTTGGACAAAGACTATAACAATGAGTTTCCCAGATGGCTCAATGGGTAAAGAGATGGCTTGGTTTGGTTCCACTCAAGAATCTCAGTCTTTTCTTTAGTTTACAGCAAAGGTGGGAGTACTATATATGTCCTTGGACAGGGACGAGAAAGATCAATCAGGGCTCCTGATCCTGATCACCGTCCAGTAAATGCTCATACCTTATTTTAAAGAGTAATAAGCTTACCAAAATATCAATGAAAGAAATGAATTTGGTGACTTTTTCCATTTTCTTCACTCTAATTTTGATCGGAATTCCATCTACTGGACACTGAAGTACTTATTTTAATAATAAACCATAAGCATGCAAAAAAATTAAGTCCTGCGATAAAATCACTGCCTCCACACCATAGTATAAATGTAAAAACTTACAACAACATCGGGACATGACATAATAATTCAATAGGCGACAATGGAGTCGGACATCGGCCAGGGAATTACACTGTGGTGCGCTTTTGCAACATTTCTTTTCGCTTGTCACCTGCGATTCTCTTGACCTGAGAGCAGCACGCTGACCTGGAACGGCGAAAGGATCGGCCGCTTAGTCAAACATGCGGCTGTAGAGAGCAGCCAATCAAAACCGCTCTTTATCCCTACCTGGCATCTAACAGTAAATAACTTCACTGGCTACAGTAAATAGTATTTTTAAAAAACACAAGCGCAATAAATCCTGTTTTATGTCGAAATATAATTTACTCCTGAGACTGATTACAAAAGAAAGTACACGGTGTACCTGTCCTTATTGCAGATCACATGGTTGCAGCAGCAAAGGGTGCATAATTCACCACCTCCAAGTTCCAGTTTGTGTAACCCTTTCATTTGGTTATTTTCTTCCAATAATCTTGTCCCCTTCACTGTAAGTTGAATTTTCGTTGTACGATAAATAGGATTAGCCAAGTGACTTACTGATAACCTGGCATGTCACCTAAAGAGGAAGGGTTACCATTGGATACCATACAATAAGAGAGCCAAGAAATCAAGGTCTCAGTTAAAGAGGTCTCATTATCTAGTACACTTTTAAATAGAACATCATTGTTGGAAACCCCTCAAAAAGTGAGTCTCACCATTTGGACACAACTTAGTCACTATTGGAAACTCTTGTCAGGAGAGGGAGTCTCAATATCAGGGACGTTTTTAAATGATCCTTTCCCCTTTGCTTTTATGGCATTGTTGCTGGTGTATAGTTCAACAGCTGCTAGCAACAAAGTACTTCAGTCCTTTGCCTCACCTTCATTACTCTATATCTGTCTGGGGAAGAGAGACCCTGAAAACTGGTGAACCATTGATTTTGCCATTGCAGCCGGGGTCCATCTGCTGGTGACCACCCACTAAAGTTGCAGAGGGGTCGGCTAATTTAAATGTTGGGGGTGAGTTTCATTGCCACTAGGAGCATATCCTGACTGCCCTCCTGGAAAAGAAGGCCAGGCATTGTAGCCTAGGGTACTGGAGTGTTAAGACCCACCTGAAAATATAATTTAGATACCCATAGGCCCCATTGAAAAGAGGCCATTTTGGTGCTTTAAACCACAGTCCAGGGCTGAAGGCATAGATGGGCCCATTTTCACCAATCAGAAGACAACTAAATCTCTGGTTAGCCTTCAACTGGAGTATTGTGTCCAATTCTTTTATTTAGGAAGGATGTCAAGGCTTGGAGAGGATGCAGAGGTGATTTACTAGAATGGTACCAGAGATGAAGAATAGCAGTTATGTAGAGAGACTAGAAAAGCTGGATTGTTCTCCTTAGAACGGAAAAAGGTAAAAAGGAGGTTTAATAGGGTTGGTCAAAATTATGAAGGGTTTGTTAGAGTCATTGAGTCATACAGTTATACAGCACAGAAACAGGTCCTTTGGCCCACTGTGTCCGTGCTGGGCATCAAGCCTATCTATTCTAATCCCATTTTTCAGCACATGGCCCATAGTCTTGTATGCTATGGCATTTCAAGTGCTCATCTAAATACTTCTTAAATATTGTGAGGGTTCCTGCCTCTACCACCCCTTCAGGCAGTGTGTTCCAGATTCCAACCACCCTGTTGGTGAAAAAATCTTTCCTCAAATGCCCTCGAAACCTCCTGACCCTTACCTTTAATTTATACCCCCCTGGTTATTGACACCTCCACTAAGGGAAAAAGTTTCTTCCTATCTATGCCCCTCATAATTTTGTATACCTTAAATCAGGTCCCCCCTCAGCCTTCTCTGCTCTAAGGAAAACAGCCCTAGCCTTTTCAGTCTCTCTTCATAGCTGAAATGTTCCAGCCCAGGCAACATCCAGGTGAATCTCCTCTGCACCCTTTCCAGTGCAATCACATCCTTCCTATAGTGTGGTGCCCAGAACTGTACACAGTACTCCAGCTGTCGCCTAACTAGCGTTTTATATAGCTCCATCATAACCTCCCTGCTCTTATATTCCATGCCTCGGCTAATAAAGGCAAGTATCCCATATTCCTTCCTAACCACCTTATCTACCTGTGCTGCTGCCTTCAGTGAACTATGGACAAGTACACCAAGGTCCCTCTGACCCTCTGTATGTCCTAGGGTCCTACCATCCACTGTATATTCCATCGCCTTGTTAATACTCCCAAAATGTGTCACCTCACACTTCTCAGGAATAAATTCCATTTGCCACTGTTCTGCCCATCTTACCAGCCCATTGATATCGTCCTGTAATGTAAGGCTTTCCTCCTCACTATTTATGACACCACCAATTTTCATGTCATCTGCAAACTTACTGATCATCCCTCCTATATTCATATCTAAATAATTAATGTTCACTACAAACAGCAAGGGTCCCAGCACCGATCCCTGTGGTACACCACTGGTCACAGGTTTCCAATCGCAAAAGCAACCCTTGACCATCACCCTCTGCCTCCTGCCATTAAGCCAATTTTGGATCCAATTTGCCAAATTGCCCTGGATCCCATGGGTTCTTACCTTCTTGCCCAATCTCCCATGCGGGACCTTATCAAAAGCCTTACTGAAGTCCATGTAGACTACATCAACTGCTTTACCCTCATCTACACATCTAGTCAGCGCCTCGAAAAATTCAATCAAGTTAGTTAGACAGGATCTCCCCCTGACAAAGCTATGCTGACTATCCTTGATTAATCCCTGCCTCTCCAAGTGGAGATTAACCCTGTCCCTCAGAATTTTTTCCAATAGTTTTCCGACCACTGATTTTAGACTCACTGGCCTGTAATTACCTGGTTTATCCCTACTACCCTTCTTGAATAATGGCACCACATTCACTGTCCTCCAGTCCCCTGGCACTTCTCCTGTGGCCAGAAAGGATTTGAAAATTTGTGCCAAAGCCCCTGCAATCTCCTCCCTTGCCTCACATAGCAGCCTGGGATACATCTCATCTGGGCCTGGGGATTTATCCACTTTTAAGCCTGCTAAAATAGCTAATACCTCCTCCCTTTCAATGCTAATTTGTTCAAGTATATCACAATCCCCCTCCCTGATCTCTACACCTACATTGTCCTTCTCCATAGTGAACACAGATGAAAAGTAATCATTTAAAACCTCACCTACGTCCTCTGGCTGCACACACAGATTGCCACTTTGGTCCTTAATGGGCCAAATAAGGAGAAACTGCTTCCAATGACAGGAGGATCAATAACCAGTGGACATACATTTAAGACAATTGGCAAAAGAACCAGATGTGACATGATCTGGAATGCATAGCTTGAAAGGTTGGTTGAAGCAGATTCAATAGTAACTTTCAAAAGGAAACTGGATATGCACTTGAAGTGGAAAAGAATTGCAGGGCTATGTGGAAAGAGCTTTGGAAAAAGCTGTGGAGTGGGACAAATGGCACGTAACTAATTGGAAAGCTCTTTCAAAAAGTCAGCACAAGCACAATGGATTGAATGACCTCCTCATGTGTTGTATGATTCTATGAGGTATGCCTGTTTCACTTAGTTTACTGGCTCTCCAATGGTCAGCCAGGCTGGCGATGAAGAATCTCCCAGCCAGACTCCTTTCACCTGACTTCATGCACGCTTATTTCACTGAGCTTTTTTGAGGCAGGTAGAGGCTGTGGTCACTAACGAAGCCCTGTGGAAACTCCACGGTGGAGTTGGGAGGGTATAGTGGGCAGGGAAGTGGGGAGGCCATGACATCTTATACCTGGATCTCGACCTAATGTGTGCCATTCAGCCACTCAAGCTCCAGACTTACAGTGGGAGTGCAGAGTTTCAGTCCAATGTTTCTGTGAGGAGGTGGGGGAAACCTAAGAGGAAGAATGTCTGTAAACTCAGGGGCATTTGGAGGTGGATGATGACCCTGTGATCTGGGCTGAGGGTTTGCAAATGAATACGTTTCTCTGAAATGGGGGAATCAGGAAGTTAGGGAGGAAAGAAGTACCCCTTTTGGTGGGAGAATGATTGCTGAGGCAACGTTTGGGGTAGTGATGGTCAAATTGATCTGCATAGGTAAAACCAAATGTTACTTAATTTTTCTACGGTACTTGCTAAATTAAAAATATATCAATTGCGAGTTAAAAATCTTTAAAGTGAACCAGAAGCAATTTTAATGTAAAATTTCTAAGTTTTCTAAGGTAGTCTGTCCCTGCACCAGCAGAGGCACATCTCAAATTCCCTCCTACCAAAGACCGAATTTGGGGATGGGAAAGGATTGTGTAAATTTACAGTGAATGTCCCTGTGTAGCCTTAAGGATATTGAGGTTAATTCTAGAACCTCTTGTTCAATCCCAGGTGAGATTAGTTAAATCAGCTCTGAATAGGGATTAAACCCAGAACCTTCCCAATTTATATATCAGTATCGGATCATACAATGGCTCTGAATTTCTTGGAGGGTTGCACTGAACTCTTACAATGACTCCAGTGAGAGCCCAGTGGAGCCCATTAGAGAATGGCAGGGGCCCAGTTATGCTAGATCCCTGCAGATTTGAGATTTCCAGTTGGCCTTGCAAGGGACAGAACCTCTGCAAGATTGCATTGCAAGACCTATCACACCAAGGGCGGGGAGCTAGGGTGGGTGCTACCTATTCTCACATTTACCACTTCCCTGACTCAGTAGGAACCCAACACCTTACTGGAGACCGGCACACTGAATTGGCAGCAAGTGGGGCAAGCCCGCAATGGAAACAGCCTCGACCCCCAATGATCAAACAGTGGAACCAGCCCCTTACTCAAGGGCTGAGGGTAAAACAGTGGGATCACAAGGGGATGAACTGGGCAACACTCCCCCGACTACTGAAAAGGACCTGGATTGACCAGCTGCATGCTCTCCACCACTGTGGTTTTCCTTGTGTCATGTCTGTGTTGGTTGTCGATGAATTGGTGCAGAATGATTGCTATGATTAGTCAAAAATTCCATTATCATTGTATTGTGTGACTACCAATAGAAAGTGAACTAATTGGACTGTGATTTTTTTTTGTCTAGCAATTTTCATTAACTCTGCAAACTCTGGCAGGGTCACCAGTGGAGGGAACGATGGGTATGATCCCACCCCAACTACCAGGATTGTGATCAGGGAATCGACGTACTTACGGCTGTGCCTTCAAGGTTATTGGCTCGTTAAATGGTAAAACTTTAAATTTGTAGCAATTTGTAAATTATTTACACATTACATTAAGTTTGTTGTTAAGTCTGAGTGCCGCTGCTGGCATTGCAGTGGCCTGACATTTGAGTCTTCCTGTCTGCTGAGTTTCCTGGGGACACCCACTAGGTGTCTGTGGCTCAGCAGCCCAATATAACTTGTGCTTCAGGTCTATGTATTCAGGCATAAGGATTGTTCCCTGTGCCCCTGCAGCATGCTTGAATTTCTAAGCCTGTTTTCCCTCCCATGTCATCACTTACATTTAAATGGCCACATCCTTGAATTTTCTCAGTAACCCTTTAAGGACACATGGTGTGTACTATTTCCCACTCCTCTCCACATTGTCCCTTTGGTGAGCTCCCAACTTTTCCTGGAGTTCAGTATAAATATGAACAGGGTGAACCACTGGAAATCCTGTGTCAGTAACGCTACTGAAAACTGACAGAGATAGAGATAGACACAAAGACAGAAAGAGTAAGAGACAATGAGAGATGTGCACAGAGATATAGAAAGAGACATACAGAAGGAGAAATAGTGACAAGAGATACAGAGAGAAAGAGGCAGATAGAAAGACAAAGGATGACGGATAGAGAAGGATGACGGATTGAGAGGGATTTTGCCATTGAGAGAAAATTATTTATATACAGAAAGAGACAGAAGAGGGAGTAACACAGAAAAACAGAGACAGAACAGAAAGAATAAAATAACAATTTTCCTTTTGCCTCTTCTTCATTCTGGTACCTTTTCAGATCCATGGGTGATTTGAATAGATTTGAGCTGAGCTTGGTATTGATATGAGGATGAAGATTAGCCAAGTAGCAATGTTCAATAGGGAGAAAGAATAAAATATAAGTTACTGGTATTTATTAGGCATCCGTCTACAAATTAACAGGAACATTGGGGAAAAGTAATTCAGGTATTTTGGGGACTTGTTTCAGTTCCTGTGTTGCACTATCAAGTGTTAATATCATATACTGTTGTAACCTAATTTTATTTTGTTGAGTTTATTAACAATGTAGATTTTTTATTACGTTTCAAAAAACACGTGTAATATTTGCCAAGAATAGTAGAAAATCAAGAGGCAAAAGGGAGGGTGGAACATAAAACAATCACTATCACTAGAGAAAGAGTACCAGGAAAAGTAATGGGACTAAAGGCTGACAGATCCGTTGGACCTGATGGTCTGCGTCCAAGGGTTGTAGAAGAAGTGGCTGCAAAGATAGTGGATGCATTGGTTGTAATCTTCCAAAATTCCCTAAATTCAGAAAAGGTATCAGCAGACTGGAAAACAGCAAATGTAACACCTCTATTCAAGAAAGGAGGGAGACAGAAAACAGGAAACTATAGACCAGTTAGCCGAACATCTGTCATTAGGAAAATGCGAGAATCTATTATCAAGGAAGTAGCAGCAGGACATTTAGAAAATCATAATACAATCAGACAGAGTCAACATGTTTTTATGAAAGGGGAATCATGTTTGACAAATTTATTAGATATCTTTGAGGATGTAACAAGCAGGCTGGATAAAGGGGAACCAGTAGATGTAGTGTATTTGGATTTCCAAAAGGCATTCGATAAGGTGTCACATAAAAGATTACTACACAAGATAAGAGCTCATGGTGTTGGGGGTAACGTATCACCATGGATGGAGGATTGGCTAACTACCAAGAGAGTCAGGATAAATGGGGCATTTTCAGGTTGGCAAACTATAAGTAGTGGCATGCCACAGAGATCAGTTTTTTTTTCATTCAGGGGATGTGGGCGTCGCTGGCTATGCCAGCATTTATTGCCCATCCCTAATTGCCCTTGAGAAGGTGGTGGTGAGCTGCCTTCTTGAAACGCTGCAGTCCTTGGGGTGTAGGTACACCAACAGTGCTGTTAGGAAGGGAGTTCCAGGATTTTGACCCAGCGACAGTGAAGGAACGGCGATATAGTTCCAAATCAAGATAGTGTGTGGCTTGGAGGGGAACTTGCAGGTGGTGGTGTTCCCATGCATTTGCTGCCCTTGTCCTTCTAGGTGGTAGAGGTCACGGTTTTGGAAAGTGCTGTCCAAGGAGCCTTGGTGAGTTGCTGCAGTGCATCTTGTAGATGGTACACACTGCTGCCACTGTACGTTGGTGATGTCAAGCGCTGTCACTGGAATTCACCTCTTTTATCCTTGTTTGGATCAAGGCTGTTGTCACGAAGGCCCCCAATCTACCTGCCAAGCATGAGGCATATTAATTTTGCCACATGGACATTAAATTTCAAACTGTTGTTGAAGTAAAGAAAGGACTTGCTTTAAAAAATTGCCAGATCTTGGCTGGAAAGACATTTGCATATTAACAGGCAGTGTTTGGAAGGACAAAGCAGCCATTCCCTGACACATTCAACCCACAATGGACTCTTGATCACCAGACATTGAAGGTGGCGGAGCTCACATTCCAGGTTGACTGCGAAGATGGCCAGATACACAAACAGACATGGTCAAACCAGCTAGTCACATGACTAAAAGCAGAATACTGCTGTTGCTGGAAAACTGAAATAAAATCAAGAAATGCTGGAAATACTCAGCAGGTCTGGCAGCATCTGTGGCAAGAGAAGCAGAGTTAACGTTTCAGGACAGTGACCTTTCATCAGAACTGGCAAAAGTTAGAAATGTAATAGGTTTTAAGCAAGTAAAGCAGGGGTGGGGCAAAAGTTAACAAAAGAGAAGGTGTTGATCGGACAGGGTCACAAAGAATGTTCTGATGAAAGGTCACTGACCTGAAACGTTAACTCTGCTTCTCTCTCCACAGATGCTGCCAGACCTGCTGAGTATTTCTAGCATTCCTTGTGACTGCTGATTACCACCTTCCACTCTCCCTGAACAAATAAATCAATACTCGGTCATGTTGATCACCACTTGGAAGAAGCACTGAGGGTAGCAACAGCACAGAGTGCACTCTGGGTGGGGATTTCAATGTCCATCACCAACAGTAGTTCAGCAGCACCACTTCTTACTGAACTGGCTGAGTCCTGGAGGACATAGTTGCCAGACTGGGCCTGCAGCAGGTGATGAGAGAACCATCACGAGGAAAAAACCTACTTGACCTCATCCTTACCAATCTACCTGTCAACCGAATGCATCTGTCCGTGACAGTATTAGTACAAGTGATCACGTCACAATCATTAAGGAGATTAAATCCCATTTTCACATTGAAGACGCCCTTCATAGTGTTGCATGCCATTACCACCGTGCTAAATGGGATAGATTCAGAACAGATCTAGCAGCTCAAAACTGGGCAGCCATGACATGCTGTGGGCCATCAGCAGCAGTAGAATGTGTAACCTCAAGACCCAGCATATCCCTCATTTTACCATTACCATCAAGCCAGGGAGCCAACCCTGCCTCAAAGAGGATTGTAGAAGGCCATGCCAGAAGTACCACCAGGCATACCAAAAAATGAAATAAAAACCTGGTGAAGCTACAACACAAAACTACTTGCATGCTAAACAGCAGAAGCAGCATGCTATAGGTAGAGCTAAGTGATCTCACAATCAATGGATCAGAGCACAGCTCCGCAGTCCTGCCACATCCAGTCGTGAATGGTGGTGGACAATTAAACAACTAACCAGAGCAAGAGGCTCCATGAACTTCCCCATCTTCAATGAGAGCCCAGCTTGTGAATGGAAAAGACAAGGCTGAAGCATTTGCGACCATCTTCAGCCAGATCATCCATCTTGGCCTCCATCTGAGGTCCCCAGCATCATAGATGCCAATCTTCAGCCAATTTGATTCACTCCATATAATAACAAGAAACGGGTGAGTGCACTGGATACAGCAATGGCTATGGACCCTGACAACAGTCTGAAGACCTGTGCTCCAGAACTAGCCATGCCCCTAGCCAAGCTGTACCTGTACAGCTACAACACTAGCATCTACCTGACAAAGTAAAAAATTGACCTGTCCACAAAAAGCAGGACAAATCCAAACCAGCTGATTAGTGGCCAATCAGTCTCCTCTCAATCATCAACAAAGTATGGATGCAAGGTGTTGTTGACAGTGCAATCAAGTGGCACTTACTCAGCAATAACCTGCTCACTGATGCTCAGTTTGGTTTTTTTTAGAACATTACAGCGCAGTACAGGCCCTTCGGCCCTCGATGTTGCGCCGACCTGTGAAACCATCTGACCTACACTATTCCATTTTCATCCATATGTCTATCCAATGACCACTTAAATGCCCTTAAAGTTGGCGAGTCTACTACTGTTGCAGGCAGGGCGTTCCACGCCCCTACTACTCTCTGAGTAAAGAAACTACCTCTGACATCTGTCCTATATCTATCACCCCTCAACTTAAAGCTATGTCCCCTCGTGTTTGCCATCACCATCCGAGGAAAAAGACTCTCACTATCCACCCTATCTAACCCTCTGATTATCTTATATGTCTCTATTAAGTCACCTCTCCTCCTCCTTCTCTCCAACGAAAACAACCTCAAGTCCCTCAGCCTTTCCTCGTAAGACCTTCCCTCCATACCAGGCAACATCCTAGTAAATCTCCTCTGCACCCTTTCCATAGCTTCCACATCCTTCCTATAATGCGGTGACCAGAACTGCATGCAATACTCCAGGTGCGGTCTCACCAGAGTTTTGTACAGCTGCAGCATGACCTCGTGGCTCCGAAACTCGATCCCCCTACTAATAAAAGCTAACACACCATATGCCTTCTTAACAGCCCTATTAACCTGGGTAGCAACCTTCAGGGATTTATGCACCTGGACACCAAGATCTCTCTGTTCATCTACACTACCAAGAATCTTCCCATTAGCCCAGTACTCTGCATTCCTGTTACTCCTTCCAAAGTGAATCACCTCACACTTTTCCGCATTAAACTCCATTTGCCATCTCTCAGCCCAGCTCTGCAGCATATCTATGTCCCTCTGTACCCTACAACATCCTTCGGCACTATCCACAACTCCACCGACCTTAGTGTCATCCACAAATTTAATAACCCACCTTTCTACACCCTCTTCCAGGTCATTTATAAAAATGACAAACAGCAGTGGCCCCAAAACAGATCCTTGCGGTACGCCACTAGTAACTAAACTCCAGGATGAACATTTGCCATCAACCACCACCCTCTGTCTTCTTTCAGCTAGCCAATTTCTGATCCAAAGCTCTAAATCACCTTCAACCCCATACTTCCGTATTTTCTGCAATAGCCTACCGTGGGGAACCTTATCAAACGCCTTACTGAAAGCCATATACACCACATCCACTGCTTTACCCTCATCCACCTGTTTGGTCACCTTCTCGAAAAACTCAATAAGGTTTGTGAGGCACGACCTACCCGTCACAAAACCGTGCGATTCCAGACCAAACTGGGATATAAAGAGCTGAGGCCCGAGACTAGAAGCAGCGAGGGCGGTGAGGGCATTCTGTTCTGTTCAGTGGACCTGCTTGACCAGCAAAATCGAAGTGTGACGTAACAGGAGAGCTGGTAAGTGAGTAGAGGGTATTTCTTCCGTGTCTCTTTTTGTGTTTTTTTTTGTTTTGGCC
Organism: Heterodontus francisci; assembly: GCF_036365525.1. Classification (NCBI taxonomy): domain Eukaryota; kingdom Metazoa; phylum Chordata; class Chondrichthyes; order Heterodontiformes; family Heterodontidae; genus Heterodontus; species Heterodontus francisci. The sequence continues at coordinate 80,289,707 of NC_090382.1, read as the reverse complement.
AAGTGATTTAAATCAGGAAACATCATTACAGGTTAACAGTACACTTAAATAATTCTTTTTTTGAAATACTGAGATCCAAATTAATTAATTAAATAGAATAGAGATGGCTGGGCTGGTGATGTGTTGCAGCTGTAGCATGTGGGAGCTGGTGGACGCCAGTGCAATCCACGGTGGCCACAACTGCAGCAAGTGTTGACTGCTCGAGGAACTTCGGCTCAGAGTTGATGAGCTGGAGTCGGGGGTGGGAGAGTTACCTGGGCACTGTGTTTCAGGAGACAGTCACACCCCTTAGATTAATTACATTCAATTTGGACCGTGGTCAGGGACAGGAGGATGTGACTGCGAGTGGGCAGGTATGGGGATCCAGATTTTAGCTTTGGAGGAGCCTCAGCCTGTGCCCTTATCCAATAGGTACGAGGCTGTTGCTCCCAATATGGACGAGGGCACAGACTGCAGGGAGGATGAGCGAACTGACCACAGCATTGTGGTTCAGAGCGCCATTCAAATGGGGGGAGAAAAGAAAAATGTAATAGGGGATAGCATAGTTAGGGGAATAGATACTGTTCTGTGCAGCAAAGATAGAGAGTCCCGAAGGCTGTGTTGCCTACCTGGTGTCAAGGTTAAGGACATCTCTTCTGGGCTGGAGAGGAACTTGGAGTGGGAGGTTGTTATGGTCCACTTAGGTACCAACGACATAGGTAGGACTAGGAAAGAGGTTCTGCTGAGGGACTATGAGCAGCTCGGGGCTAAAAAAGCAGAACCACAGGGTAATAATCTCCATATTACTACCTGAGCCATGAGCTAATTGGTATAGGGCAAATAAGATTAGAGAGGTAAATGCGTGGCTCAAAGATTGGTGTGGGAGAAATGGGTTCTGATTCATGGGATGCTGGCACCAGCACTGGAGAAAGAGAGAGCTGTTCCGTTGGGATGGGCTGCACTTGAACCATGCTGGGACCAGTGTCCTGGCGAATCGTATAATTAGGATTGTAGATAAGACTTTAAATTAAAAAGTGGGGGGGAGGGTTCAATTGATGAAAAGTTTAAAAAGGCGAAAAGTAATGAGAGCGCAGAGGTGCAGGGTAATGAAGGGCATACATTAATCAGAGTGTGACAGGAAGGGACAGAGAATACAAGCATAAGAGTACAGCAGAAATTAGAACCAGAGTAGGTAAAAATGATAAAAAGTCAAAGCTTAAGGCTCTATCTGAATGCACGTGGTTTGGAACAAGATAGATGAGCTGACGGCACAGATAGAAATAAATGGATATGATTTTTTTGCTATCACAGAGACGTGGTTGCAGGATGACCAAGACTGGAATCTAAATGTTCAAGGATATTCAACGTTCCGAAAGAATAGGCAGAAAGGAAAAGGAAGTGGGGTAGCTTTGTTATTAAAGGAAGGGATCAGTGCAGTTGTGAGTGATGATATAGGTGGAACAGATCATGATGTAGAATCAGTTTGGGTGGTAATAAGGAAGAGCAAGGGAAAGAAATCATGGGTGGGAATGGTCTATTGGCCCCCTCTCTGTAGGACAAAATATTAATCAGGAAATAACGGAGGCATGTAAGAAGGGCACTGCAATTATCATGGGTGATTTTAATCTGCATATAAACTGGACAAATCAAATTGGCAAGGGTAGCATGGAAGACGAATTTGTAGAGTGCATCAGGGATTGTTTCCCAGAACAATACGTTGCAGAATCTTTCTGGGAACAAGCTATTTTAGCTTTGGTAATGTGTAATGAGGTAGGATTAATAAGAGATCTCATAGTTAAGGATCCTCCAGGGGGAAGCGATCATAACATGGTAGAATTTCAAATTCAGTTTGAGGGTGAGCAACTCGGCTCTCAAACCAGTGTCTTCAACCTAAACAAGGGGAATTACAGAGGTATGAAGAAAGAGTTGTCTAAAGCGGGCTGGGAAAATAAACTACAAGGGAAGTCAGTAGATGAGCAGTGGCAGAGTTTTAAGCAGATATTTCATAACACTCAGCAAGCATTTATTCCGGTCAGAAGGAAGGACTCGAAAAGAACAATGAACCACCCGTGGATAACAAAGGAAGTTAAGGAGAGTATCAAATCAAAAACAAAGGCGTACAAAGTGGCGAAAGCTAGTGGTAGGCCAGAGGATTGGGAATCTTTTAGAAACCAGCAGCGGATGACTAAAAAACTAATAAAACGGGAGAAAATTGATTATGAGAGTAAATTGGCAAGAAATATAAAAACAAATAGTAAGAGCTTCTCTGGGTATCTAAAAAGGAAGAGAGTAGCTAAAGTAAGTGTGGGACACATAGAGAATGAGACTGGCGAATTAATAACAGGGAAATGGCAGATAATTTAAATCAATGTTTTGCATCAGTCTTCACAGTGGAGGACACTATAAACATCCCAACAATAATAGATGAGCAAGGTGTAAATGGGAGGGAAGAACTTGTAACAATCTCTATCATGAGGGAAAAGGTGCTTGACAAACTGATGGGACTAAAGGCAGACAAGTCACCAGGGCCTGATGGCCTGCATCCAAGGGTTTTAAAAGAAATAGCTGCAGAGATAGTGGAGGCATTGGTCATAATATACCAAAACTCACTGGATTCCGGTAGGGTACCAGCGGATCGGAAAACCGCTAATGTGACACCCCTATTCAAGAAAGGATGGAGATAGAAAGCAGGAAACTATAGAACAATTAGCTTAACATCTGTCATTGGGAAAATGCTAGAGTCCATTATTAAGGAAGAAATAGCAGGACATTTAGAAAAACATAATGCAATCAAACAGAGTCAACATGGTTTTATGAAAGGGAAATCATGTTTGACAAATTTGTTAGAGTTCTTTGAGAATATAACAAGCAGAATGGATAAAGGGGAACCAGTAGATGTAGTGGATTTGGATTTTCAGAAGGCGTTCGATAAGGTGCCACATAAAAGGTTATTGCATAAAATAGGAGCTCAGGGTATTGGGGGTAATGTGTTGGCGTGGATTGAGGATTGGTTAACACACAGAAGGCAGAGAGTAGGGATCAATGGGTCTTTTTCAGGTTGGAAAGATGTAACTACTGGGGTGCCACAAGGATCAGTCCGAGGGCCTCAACTATTTACTATCTATATTAATGACTTCGAGGAAGGGACAGAATGTAATGTATCCAAATTTGCTGGTAATACATAAATAGGTGGGAAGGCATGTTGTGATGAGGACACAAAGAATCTGCAAAGGGATATGGACAGGTGAAGTGAGTGGGCAAAAACTTGGCAGATGGTGTTCAATGTGGGAAAGTGTGAAGTAATCCACTTTGGTAGGAAGAATAAAAAGGCACATTATTTAGATGGAGCAAGACTACAAAATACTGTAGCACAGAGGGATCTGGGTGTTCTTGTACATGTAAACACAAAAGGTTAGCATGCAGGTGCAGCAAGTAATTAGGAAGGCAAATGGAATTTTGGCCTTTATTGCCGGGGTGGGGGTGGTGGGGGTGGTGGGTGGTTAGAGTTTAAAAATAGGGAAGTTTTGTTACAACTGTACAGGGTGTTGGTGAGGCCACACCTGGAGTGCTGCGTACAGTTCTGGTCCCTGTATTTAAGGAAGGATACACTAGCATTGGAGGCAGTTCAGAAAAGGTTCACTAGGCTGATTCCTGGGAGGAGGGGGTTGTCTTATCAAGAACAGCTAAACAGGTTAGACCATTATTCATTGGAGTTTAGAAGAATGAGAGGTGATCTTATTGAAACATATAAGATTCTAAGGGGGCTTGACAGGGTAGATGTTGAGAATATGTTTCCACTGGTGGGGGAATCTTGAACTCGGGGACATAGTTACAGAATAAGGGGGCACACGTTAAAACTGAGATGCGAAGGAATTTCTTCTCTCAGAGGGTGGTGGAGGAATTCTCCACCTCAGAGAGTTGTGGAGGCTAGGACACTAAATGTATTTAAAGAGGAGGTAGATAGATTTTTGAAATCTCGGGCAGTCAAGAATTATGCGGAGCAGGCCCGAAAGAGGAGTTGAGGCCTGGGACAGATCAGCCATGATCTTATTGAATGGAGGGGCAGGCTTGAGAGGCTGAATGGCTGACTCCTGCTCCTATTTCTTATGTTCTTATGTTCTCATTACAGCCTTGGTCCAAACATGGAACAAAGAGCTGAATATCACAGCTAAGGTCAGAGTGACTGCCCTTTAAATCAAGGCAGCATTTACCTGACTGTAGCTTCAAGGAGTCCGAGTAAAATTGAAGTCAATGGAATCGGGGGAAAACTCTCCGCTAGTCGGAGTCATACCTAGCACAAAGTAAGATGGTTGTGGTTGTTGGAGGTCAATCATCTCAGTCCCAGGACATCACTGCAGGAGTTCATCAGGGTAGTGTCCTAGGCCTATCCATCTTCAGTTGCTTCATCAATGACCTTCCCTCCATCATAAGGTCAGAAGTGGAGATGTTCGCTGAGGATTGCACAGTGTTCAGTTCTATTCGTAACTCCTTAGGTAATGAAGCAGTCCGTGCCCACATACTGCAAGACCTGGATAACTTCCAGGCTTATGTTGAAAAGTGACAAGTAACATTCATGCCACACAAATGCCAGGCAATGACCATCTCCAACCAGAGAGAGTCTAATCACCTCCCCTTGACATTAAATGACATTACCATTGCTGAATCACCCACCACCAACATACTGGAGGTCATCATTGATCAGAAACTTAACTGTAGCAGCCAAATAAATACTGTGGCTACAACAGCAGGTCAGAGGGAAGGTATTCTACCATGAGTAACTCACTTCCTGACTCTCCAAAGCCTGTCCACCATCCACAAGGCACAAGTCAAGATTGTGATGGAATACTCTCCGCTTGTCTGGATGAGTGCAGCTCCAACAACTCAAGAAGCTGAACATCATCCAGGGCAAATAACCCATTGATTGTCACCCCAATCACCACCTTAAACATTCACTCCCTCCACTACTTGTGCACCATTGCTGCAGTGTGTACCATCTACAAGATGCACTGTAGCAACTTACCAAGGTTTCTTCACCAACACCTTCCAAACTCACAATCGCTACGACCTAGAAAGTCAAGGGCAGCAGGCACATGAATACACCATTACCTGCAAGTTCCCCTCGAAGTCGCAGACCATCCTGACTCCGACCAATGAAGAGTTTTCCCCCGATTCCATTGACTGAAATTTTACTAGGACTCCTTAAAGCCACAGTCAGTTAAATGCTGCCTTGATGTCAATGGCAGTCACTCTGACCACAGCTGTGATATTCAGCTCTTTGTTCCATGTTGTGACCAAGGCTGTAATGAGGTCTGGAGTTGAATGGTCCTGGCCGAACTCAAACTGAGCCATTCTTTCATCATCGCTTGGTTAATATTCTGGAACTCCTTACCTATTAGCACTGTGGGTTTACCTACATCACACTCATTGCGGCGGTTCGAGAAGGCAGCTCACCACCAACTTCTCAAGGGAAATTATGAACGGGCAATAAGTACTGACCTTGCCAGTGACACCAACATAGCTCCAGGGACCCGGTTCGATTCCGGGTACTGCCTGTGTGGAGTTTGCAAGTTCTCCCTGTGTCTGCGTGGGTTTTCTCCGGGTGCTCTGGTTTCCTCCCACAAGCCAAAAGACTTGCAGGTTGATAGGTAAATTGGCCATTATAAATTGTCACTAGTATAGGTAGGTGGTAGGGAAATATAGGGACAGGTGGGGATGTTTGGTAGGTATATGGGATTAGTGTAGGATTAGTATAAATGGGTGGTTGATGTTCGGCACAGACTCGGTGGGCCGAAGGGCCTGTTTCAGTGCTGTATCTCTAATCTAATCTATACTTGGTGCCTGAAACCTAGCTTCTCCAATCTTAGTGGCTTCTAGATTCATACTTCTGGACCGTTACATTTAATGGCCTTTCTAATTGCAGCTAAACAATTTTATAAAGCAAAAATTGCAAGTAATTTGCCTTGGAATACTCCTGCCTTATGCTGGCTAATTGAATGAAGACAATTATTTTCCCCTTTTTCCAGCCTTTCCTCCTTCACAAATGGGTGTCTAGGGATCCTGCACTTCGGGAAAGAAATGTCTCAAATGAATGCTAAATACAGGGGATGCGGTGGCGTAGTGGTATTGTCACTGGACTAGTAACCCAGAGACCTAGAGTATTGCTCTGGGGACATGGGTTCAAATCCCACCACAGCAGAAGGTGGAATTTGAATTCAATTAATAAATCTGGAATTAAAAACCTAGTCTAATGATGGCCATGAAACCATTGTCGATTGTTGTAAAAACCCATCTGGTTCACTAATGTCCTTTAGGGAAGGAAATCTGCTGTCCCTACCTGGTCTGGCCTACATGTGACTCCAGACCCACAGCAATGTGGTTAACTCTTACATGCCCTCTGAAATGGCCTAGCAAGCCACTCAGTATCTAACCGCTACGAAGTCAATAAAAAGTAATGAAACCGGACGGACCACCCAGCATTGACCTAGGTCTTCGCTGTCACTGGGTCAAAATCCTGGAACTCCCTTCCTAACAGCACTGTGGGCGTACCTACCCCACATGGACTGCAGCAGTTCAAGAAGGCAGCTCACCACCACCTTCTCAAGGGCAATTAGGGATGGACAATAAATGTTGGCCTGGCCAGCGACGCCCACGTCCCATGAACGAATAAAAAAAAGTTCAAAACTTCATCTTCCAAATTACCATTAATTTGAGCACTGCCAGCCTTTCCTCCTGCTAACATTGTTTTGTTGCATACTTGCATCCCTAGCTGGTGGGACTATGTGCAGAGTGACATTTTCTCATCATGAAGAGTGGCATATGTTATATTATGGTACTGCTCCAGCCATAATCTTGCAGAAGTCTGACAAAAGGTATGTGCCCCTAAGGAACTCAGGCAAATCACAGGTCTACAAAGAGAGCAACATAACAGAGAGAAGTACATACAATTAGACTAATCACTATGATTAAACAGGAATGTTGAATTTCAGAATTTAATGCCCTTTGGCTAAAATTTCAATGTCACACATTTAAACAGATCTGTCGCAATGGAAAAACCTGTTCATTATTTCAGAAAAAGGATAATCTAAAGAATTGTGCCTCATTTTGTCGTGATGGCATTGTTATATGATAATATATTTCACCACAAATTGCTTCATTGTGTCTTTATTAATACTTTTTTGTGGAACCAATTACCCCTTTAAAAGGGCACCGTTATTATGATAAAATTGTCAACATGAGTCAGTCATTCAGCCCTTCAAGCCTGCCCTGCCATTCAATTGGATCATGACTGAACTGTACTTCAAGTTGAACTGCCTTAGTTCCAAATCCCTTGATACCCTTAAAGAACAAAAATTAGATCCTGCAAGATTTGATGTGCACAGGAATGCAAAACGCTATAGTGGCATAATTGTGTGCTGCACTATTGTGGAAAGCACAGTATTCTTCCAAATTTTATTCCTCCTGTTTGCTAGACAGTGACTCATCGTGAGTAATGGTTCCATGGATACCAGCATTCCTCAGGACTGATTTTTGTACACAAGCCTTAACAGAGGGGATCAGTTAATACCGTAGGGATATCATAGCTAAGCTTGATTTTGTCTTCAGCAGACAACCACATACATTTCTGTAGAGTCTCACTGGATACTGATTAGAAGTGGAAAACATGGCTGATTTTTCCCCTTTCTTGCCTCGTGACATTGAGATCAACTGTAATGGTCCCACTGTCACCCCAACTAAGATCAACTAACTCAATTAGAGACCTTCATAGTACCCTGGTTTATCTCTTGTTATCTGGGACTGATGGGCTACTGTAAACTCTGACCATTGCATATATGGCCCTTGTGCAAATGACTGAAGGGCTGCTGGTATGTATGTACACACAAGCCAGAAAGGTAGAAAGTAGACAATGAAATATGTGAGCTGGGACTGTGAGTTTGATGCTTTTGGTCATTTGTTAAAGGGTCTTCTTGAAAAAGTATTTGGCAAACCCTTTATCTGAGGAGAGAGAAGAGCTATTTGCATTTTTGCATTTATCATTCAAGGGAATACACAATAAATGGTAGGATACTGACAGTGTCGAGGAACTGAGGGACCTTGGAGTTCATGCCTACAGATCCGTGAAGGTAGCAAGACAGGTAGATAGGTTGATTATAAAGACATACAGGATTTTTTTTCTATTTGCCGAGGCATAGAATGTAAGAGCAGGGAGGTTATGCTAGAACTGTTTAAAATGTGAATTAGACCACAGCTAGAGTACTGCATACAGTTCTGGTCACCACATTACAGGAAGGATGTGATCACACTAGAGAGGGGACAGAGGAGATTTACAAGGCTGTTGCCATGAATGGAGAATTTTAGCTCTGAGCAAAGATTGGAAAGGCTGAGGTTGTTTTCTTTTGGAACACAGGAGGCTGAGGGAAGATTTAATTGAGGTGTATAACATTATGAGCAGCCTAGATGAGTGGATAGAGAGGACCTATTTCCCTTAACTGAGACATCAATAACCAGTGGTTTAAATATGTTTAAAATAATTGGCAGAAAGTTTAGAGAATATTTGAGGAGAAATGTTTTCACTGAGAAGGGGAGGAATGGCACTCACTGTCTGAAAGGGTGGTAGAGACAGTACTCCTCATCACATTTAAAAAATATTTGGCGTACTGTAACCTACAGGGCTACGGACCAAGAACTGGAAAGTGGGATTAGGCTGGATAGCTCTTCTTTGGCTGACATGATGGGCTGAATGGCCTCCTTCTGTGTCATGAATTTTCTACATTTCTATGCTTTGATTGTTATGTGTTGCCCCTCGAGCCTGCTCCACCATTCAACCATATCATGGCTGATCTTCTACCTCAACGTCATTTTCCCACACTATCCGCATATCCCTTGATTTCTATAATATCTAGAAATCTATCGATCTCTATCTTGAACACACTCAATGACTGAGCCTCCACAGCCCTCTGGGATAGAGAATTCCAAAGATTCACCATCCTCTGAGTGAAGAAATTCCTCCTCATCTCAGTCCGAAATGGCCTATCTCTTATTCTGAGACTGTGTCACCTGGTTCTAGCCACCACCCACATCAATCCCCCACCCCCCGCATCCGCCCGCCAGGGGAAACATCCTTCCTGCATCAACCCCGCCAAGCCCTGTAGGAATTTTGTACACTTCAATGAGATCACATTTTATTCTTCTAAGCTCTAGAGCAGGGTTGTCCTAAATACAGCCCAAGCTCTGGTCCACCAACGGTTTCCAACCGGCCCATGGATATAAACAGTACACAACGGTTCCTTATCCTCACCAGGAGTCCGTGACTGGTAATTTCAGAGATGAGAAATTTGCCATTGCCTTCTTCTTCCAGACTGGCTTTAAAAAAAATCGCAAGTCAATTTCAAAGTAGACAGGCGCTGGGAGCAGGAACAGCGGTTTCCCAACTTTGGACACATTCGGGGTTTTCCGGCAGGCTTTTAAAAATAAGTCGGAACCCGTCGGAAAACCCCGCATCTGCCCGCAGTTGGGGAACTGCTGTTCCTGCTCTCATGCAGCACCTGCCAGCTGTGAAACTGACTTGCGATTTTTAAAAAACTGACCAACCACAAAGCTGCTCTGCTGATTGTTACCACTCTCTGCAACTGTCAGAAAGAGAGAGAGAGAGGGGAAGAGAGAGAGAGGGTGGAACAGAAAGAGGGGTACAGAGAGAGAGAGAGAGAGGGGCGGTAGATAGAGGGGATACAGAGAGAAAAAGAGGGGGGACAGAGGGAGCGGGGACACAGATCGAGGATGGCACAGAGATGGGGGACGCAGAGAGGGGGGACACGGGGGAAGGGACAGAGGGAGAGCGAGAGGGAGAGGAGTGATCAAGATCACTTCTAACAAATGGGCATCTATCCAGAATACTCTGCAATCACTACAACAAGTGTGAGGGCAAACATTGACTACTTGTGTGAGCAAAAAATGCCAGGTATCTCACTAAATCAGTGTCCAACATAGTGATGAGAAAGTAAGTCAATAAATTCATCTTATTCAAAGCTTCTTCACAAAAATGCACATTTATTGTTGGTTTTGATTATTAGTAAGATAAATTTTTAATGCCTTTATCTTTCCAAAATTGTCTCACCAGTCCCCTATGAAGACAAAAATTGGAATGTGGCCTCCCACACGAAAAGTTTGGACAAACCTGCTCTAGAGAATACAGACCCAGTCTCCTCAATCGCTCCTCAGAGGACAATCCTGCCATCCCAGGTATCAGTCAGGTGAACCTTTTTTGCATGCCCTCTATGGCAAGTATATCCTTCCTTAGGTAAGGGAACCAAAACTGTATGCAACACTCCAGGTGCGGTCTCACCAAGGCTCTATACAATTACAGCAAGACTTCTTTACTCATGTACTCAAATCCTCCTGCAATAAAGCCTAACATACCATTTGCCTTCCTAATTGCTTGCTGCACCTGCCTGTTAGCTTTCAGTGACTTATGAACAAGGACACCCAGGTGCCTTTGGACATCAACACTTTCCACTCTCTCACCATTCAGAAAGAATGTGTTTACAATGTTGCTACACATAGTAACCAGGGCAATTACAACTTCCTTTGTCTTTTGAAATAAATGATGTGTTTTGACAGTATATCTTCACTTAGAATCATAGAAATTCACAGTGCAGAAGAAGGCCATTCAGACCATCATGTCTGTGCTGGCTCTTTGAAAGAGCTCTGCAATTGGTCCCACACCCCTGCCCTTATCCCACAGCCCTGCAATTTTCTCCCCTTAAAGTATGAACACCAAAAAGACAAAAGCAATGGTAGTTAGAAGGAATACATTAGAAGAAACCAGAGTGAATACTGAAGTGGATGGTGTCACACTGGAACAAGTAAAGTTTGTCTATTTAGGACAAATGATAACAGAAGATGGTAGATGTGATGCCGAAGTCAGAAGAAGGACAGAGATAGCTATAAGTAATTTTGTGAAGATGAAGGATGTGTTAACAACAAGAAAGCTCAAGGTTTTAACAAGGAAAAAACTCATAAGATGCTACATTCAAATCACTTTCCTGTATGCCTCAGAAACCTGGACAATAAGTAAAGATCTGTGGAAGAAAATAGAGGCCTTTGAAATGTGGATGCTAAGATGCACGCCTAAATTTCCTTATACAGACCGTAAGACAAATGATTGAAATTGCAAGAGCAAAACGAACTTTAAAAAGTGACATCCAGAAAAGAAAATGTCAGTATTTCGGCGATTTGATCAGAGCTGAAAAGCTACAGAGATGTCTTCTAGATGGCAAAGTGGAGGGCTGCAGGAAGAGGGGTGAACCTAGGCATATTTGGATGATGGACTTCACAGAGCAGTTGCAGATGAGCTACTGTGAATGTATGAGGATGGCGCAAGGTAGACGAGCCATGACAGCAGATTTCCTGGTAGGAGTAGCTACAAGCAGTAGCAGCAGCAGCATGTTTTCAAATTCCTTTTGAAAGTTACTATTTTATCTGCTTCCACCACCCTTTCAGACAGTGCATTCCAGATCATAATTACTCTCTGCATCAAAAATATTTTCCTCACCTCGCCTCTGCCTCTTTTGACAATTACCTTAAATCGTTGGCCTTTGGTTCCCAACCCTTCTGCCAGCGTAAATAGTTTTGCCTTATTTTCTTTTGGGCCTCCTTATCTCGAGAGACAATGGATACGCGCCTGGAGGTGGTCAGTGGTTTGTGAAGCAGCGCCTGGAGTGGCTATAAAGGCCAATTCTGGAGTGACAGGCTCTTCCACAGGTGCTGCAGAGAAATTTGTTTGTTGGGGCTGTTGCACAGTTGGCTCTCCCCTTGCGCCTCTGTCTTTTTTCCTGCCAACTACTAAGTCTCTTCGACTCGCCACAATTTAGCCCTGTCTTTATGGCTGCCCGCCAGCTCTGGCGAATGCTGGCAACTGACTCCCATGACTTGTGATCAATGTCACACGATTTCATGTCGCGTTTGCAGACGTCTTTATAACGGAGACATGGACGGCCGGTGGGTCTGATACCAGTGGCGAGCTCACTGTACAATGTGTCTTTGGGGGTCCTGCCATCTTCCATGCGGCTCACATGGCCAAGCCATCTCAAGCGCCGCTGACTCAGTAGTGTGTATAAGCTGGGGATGTTGGCCGCTTCAAGGACTTCTGTGTTGGAGATATAGTCCTGCCACCTGATGCCAAGTATTCTCCGAAGGCAGCGAAGATGGAATGAATTGAGACGTCGCTCTTGGCTGGCATACGTTGTCCAGGCCTTATTTACTCTATCAAAACCATTCATGATTTTGAATGCCTTTACTAAATCTCCCCTTAACCTCTTAGGGTCAAGCAGAACAATCCCAGCTTCTCTCGTCTTTCCACTTGACTTTAGTCCATTACTCCTGTTACCATTCTAATAAACTTTGACATCCTTCCTAAAGTGTGGTGTCCAGAATTGGACACAATACTCCAACTGGAGCCTAACCAGTGTGATGAAGGTTTGGCATAACTTCCTTGCTTTTGTACTTTTTATCTCTCTCTATAAAGTCACAGACACCATATGCTTTTTAACTGCCTTATCAATTTGTCCTGCCACTTAAAAGATTTTTGTATGTAAATCCATGTGTCTTGCTCTTCTTGCAGCCCCTTAAACTTATACCATTTAGTTTATAAAAGCAAAATTCCGAAGAAGGGTCACTGACCCGAAACGTTAACTCTGCTTCTCTTTCCACGGATGCTGCCAGACCTGCTGAGTGGTTCCAGCATTTCTTGTTTTTGTTACCATTTAGTTTATATTGCCTCTCCTCATTCTTCCTTCCAACATGCATCACTTCACACTTTTCTGTATTAAATTTCAGCTATTATTTGTTATGCAAACTTATGTGCACTGTTGAGTATCCCCTTGTGACATTCTGTGTTTTTTTAAATTATTATAGGTGAACTGGATGATGTAGTGCATCAGATATTGGACTTTCATCCTTGGCAGCTGGATCCAGCTGAGACTAATGAAATGAAAGTCTCCTGTTGGCCTGTTATAGGGTCCCATGAGATGCGCTTGTGCAATTCCAGTCCAATTTTAGTAGGTGTAGGTTCATAGCACAACACTGCCCATAATTTGTCAACCTCTTACAGAAAGACCACAAGACAGGATGGTGTTGGAAGTGTCACCTTTAAACAATGGGGGAAGGGGGCAGGATGGACACTGTAATGGGCAAAGGAAACTGACTTTTACTCTATGATCAACTGAGGGCAGCTGTCTAGGGAATGCTGAATGCAAAAATTAAGAAGTGCTTCACTCCCCAGAATAAGTACCACTCACCTTGATAAACTCAACATTCATTTTTGTGCTTCCATGAGAAAAACACAAACAGAATTAACCACTCATCACATTTTGTGACCCAGACCACGTGACTACCATCAGTTATGGCAATCTTTTTTATTTTAATTTCAGAACCTAAATTATTTATTTCCTTTATTGTGCTGATCAAACATCCATTTGGAAAAGGCATTACACAAACTGACACAGTTGGCTTACCAAAAATGACAAAAACCAACAGAAAAGAAAAACCAGTGGCACCAATAAACAAAAGCAGTAAAGGGTCTTATTTTATATTGTGCCAGGAAAAGTGACTTTGTGACATGACACATGTTACTTGTAGCTTGGCAAACAATATTAATTCCATTAAGTTATAAGACAGTGACAGAACTTACCACCAGAAAGTAGTGAGCTCTCATAAACTGGAAAATCATAGTGCTGTGGGTGGGGCTGTCTTTGGCCACCCACTCCTCACACTTTCAGTTTGCAGTTCAGAAAAAGACCCTAACCACACTGTGCCCATTAAAGTCAAAAGTTTAAAATGTACCAGAAATCCCCCTGTTTCGTTATACTGAAAAAACAAGCTGTCATTTAGTAGATCTTCCCATCTCTCATTCTGAGAAATAAAGACAAAAAAAGTAATGGGCATTTTCAAACCTTGGTGTACACTGCTGACACAAACCTTCATCCTCACTCCCCCAATTTTGGCTTGAAAACAGTAGGTAGTGAGCCATTATCTATAGCCACAAATGAACTGAAGGTGTAGAAATGAAACTCAAAAAAAAAATTTCTGATCCTTCAGCATCCTGGCTCTACTAATAATGGAGACCCTTCATTAGGCAGTAGACTTACTGAACCGAAATGTGAGCGAGCAAATTTAAACATTTAATGGCAAAGTTTGTATTTTTGCAAAGGTGTTAACACTGGGTAAAAAGTATAATGTTCCATTGCCCAGCATGTCCTTATCTTGATGAAAACAAAAATGTTCCCAAATATTGCTGAATTTCTTTTTGCACTGCACATCACAATTATGGTCAGCTTCTGACTGTTTGACCACTTAGAAGGCAATGTTAGTTTAGATAAGAGCAGTCTGCTGCCACTTTGAAGTTGTAACTGTAGTTGCAGAACAGTTGAAAGTGTCTTCACACAGGAAGCTTTTCTCCTGGAGACTTTCTACCACATTGTGGGGAAGGAATTTCCTGTGTGAACGTTTTTTTTGGGGGGGTGAGTGAAAAATGCACCGTTGCAAATCAGAAGAGTTGGGGAAAATAAGGGACAGTTTGATCAACGTATAAAGAAATGTGTGCTGAAGTGGTACAACAGTAAAGGGTCAAGAAGAGAAAATATTCTGTCTGGTAGCCTCCACCTGTTGCACAGATGTTGCACAAACCTATGTCCAGATAGAAAGGTAAAATTTTAATTCAGGTGAAATTAAACCCGCACCCACGGAAACAATATCCTGCACAAACAATGGCATGAAATTGGTTTGGATTATCTAACATCTACAACTCTTTACACTGGTTCCACAATTTTGCGACTATTCTCTCAATGCAAAGAGAGCTCATTATTTATTCTACTACTTTGTTCTATTGATGAGTCCATTAAAATGAATAATGGCTGGCCTGACTGTGCCTAACAACAGCTACTGCGATGTTAGTCAAAAGCACCTGATCTTGACTCTTTTCATCTAGTCGTGGTGACTGGTTTATAGAATGTGTTAGAGCTTTTGCTCTTTCGCTTCTGAAACTTAGGCTTGAATCATGAGCCCAGGCTGCTAGGATTAAAGTTTCCTCCTTCTGCTCGGTACAAGGGTCAAAAGTGACATGGGCTTAGACAGTCTGAACTTAGCTCTTAGTGGGTGCAAGTCTGCTTCACAAAAATTTCCACAATTTGCTACTAAATTAATAATCTCAGAGAGGCTACAAGGATGGTTGATGTGGGAAATGAACGTGTAATACTCGTTGATATTAAGAGTCATTCTTGAGACAGAGCACAGGGAGCATTTCTCTGCAGCTGACCAGGTAGCATTTGACGCTGACACTGGAGGCAAAAGTGGAAATAATCTATTCTCTACTATCTAAAAACAACTAAATTGAATGAAATACATTATCAAAGACTGCTAAGACGTAGAAAGAATTTAATCTAAACCCACACATCTGGTTTTCTACTCCAAAATTAGTATCTTGATTTATTGGAATTCTATACAATGGGAATAAATAGGAAAGGGGTTGTGAAATGGAAAACCCATTGGACCTCCATATAATGGGAGCGAATGGTAAGGGGTTTGGCTCAATGGTGTTGATTTTGTGATTATGATTAATGGATGTTATTTTTGTTTATTCTTTCATGGGATGTGGGCATCGCTGGCAAGGACAGCATTTGCTGCCCATCCTCAATTGCCCTTGACAACTAAATGGCTTGCTAGGCCATTTCAGAGAGCAGTTAAGAGTCAACCACTACTGGAACAATTTTTCACTTTTGGCACCTTGCTTCAGCTGTGGGACAAGAATGCCACAGCATATATGACAAAGCATTATCTACTCTGCTGCAACAATAAGCCAGGATAAGTGACTGTTTCCACAAGGATGCACAGCTCACTTTAGCCAATTAACCAAGTTACTTGCATTTTTTAGTCAGACACCTTAACCCACCCTGAGGAGTCTATCTGGAGGGTGCCAGGAGATTGACCATGCCAGAGAGTAAAGTCCTGCCACAGCATAGCATGTTCTGTAGCTTCTGTGAAAAGAAGGACATTTTTCATTTTACAAAGTGCTATATCCTTGACAATTAATTACCCTGAGTCGGTTCTCTGATTCTTTAACTTTAATGCCCCACCTTCTTCTACCCATAGCAACATTGGACACAAGGACGCAAGGGGTGCAAAGGCACTGTTGCTAATGTGCATACATTGTATGACATATTTTGCATTATTTGTAAGTAATTATAATTTGCTCACTCATATTTAAATGGGTGTATTACATGCCTGATGTTACTTCCAACTATAAATTGTGGAAGAAATGGATATGGGGATTTAGAACAGTTTTCAACGAATGGCTTAACCTCAGCAGAAAAATCGAGCCTGATGTCTTCAACTCAACTTTAGAAACATTCCTTATTGCACCAATATGATTTTCTTCCCCCTTTCCCACACAGACCAATTTTGGAGGTCATCTGACTGAAATTATAATTTTTCTATCCTTGGACACCCAATTATTTGCAGCTTTATGCCACAATGTTCTATTCTGCTAGGAACCAGTTAATTCAAATGGTACACACTGGAATAGAAATGCAAAAGAGTTGACCATGGAACACATGTCATCACCTGATATTCCTAAGGAGAAGAAATTTGTTCACACAGCACCCCTTTTAACGGCTTATGGAGAATGATATCAATTTGCTGAGGCAGACAGCACAGTGGGCCACTGCTCACATGGCCCACTAGGCCTTTGTCATTGGTATCATTGTGGAACATCGCATGTGCCTAACAGGTAGTGGTCCACAGTGCTACCTGCCCCCAGGAAATTGACATAGTCTGTGTACATGATCTAATTTCTTCCTCTGAGATCTTTCATATAAAACAATGTTACATTAGGAAACATCACGGTAATTGGCATAATTCATTTCAACTCTCCCCTCCACCCATGGACATATTCTTGAAGTTGGAACAAAGGATCCCATCAGACTTGGCTCGACTAAAACGCAAAGCCTATATGGCCTTAATCTATGGGGCCTATCTAATCTCTAAATTGAAATTTTGTACATAGAAATTGGTAGAAAAAGGTTTATTTAATTGAAATTATACACACTAGGGTAGAATTGGAAAAAAAGTTGACCACAGTACAAATGTTGCCATCTGAGGCCTTTTGTGAAAAACAATGTACCATACTAAAACAGCATCCCAGCTGGCTATATTTTCATTGGTCCTTTCCACTCCACACACAGACATATTGTTGTAGGAATACATCATGAGCATTTATTGCAACTATTTATAAGTATCCCTGTTATAGGATGCTTGGAAACAATAAGAGAAATCATTGTAGAACAATGATTCACAGTAAAGGTGAAATGAGACTGTCTGCCGTGTGGTCTAGGTCAAGAAAACACAAATCACTAATTAGTTATTTTATGATGTGTACTAAGGCTTTATTAGTTCCAGCAAAGCAAACCCCTTAAGCTCTCTTTTGCCAGGTATTACTCCAAGTTTGTGAAGTGGCAACAACATTTTTTTGTGTGAACAGAGGGACTTGGGTAAGTTCATGACATTCCCTCAACACCCTAGCTTCCTAAACTACTACAATGCACTTTTGTCAGAGTCTCAGCAATGCTTCAAGGGCCATTGTTGCTATGGTTACCTTGGCATGATTGTGAACTGAGGAGGCACAATGATGTCGTTGGTTTCCACAACAAATACATTTTTTATCATGGTTTTAATGTCCAAAAAATTGAAAAATCTAACGACTGCCTTTGGACTGCCTTATCTCTAAAATGATAAGTATTGGTTTCATTGTTGCTATTTCCCTCTGGTATGGCAGGGCAATTTTTGATAAGGGCATGTGCTTGGCAAATTTTTGCTTCTGTTCTTTAATCAGCTTATATGTTTCAAGTAATTTACCTGATGCTTTATATATTGATTCCTCTTTTGCCTGCTTTTGCTTTCTGCATTCCATGCACCATTCAAGTCCTGTTCGCAGGTTTTTGTTGAAACTTTGAAGTGTCTGAGGTAGATGACCCTTTTGTAGACCATGAGGAGCCAAACACCTCGCAGGATACTGATTCTATGGTTCCACCTGGAAGAAACATGACAACAGATAAAAATAAAGATACATGTAGATGCACTGGGGACCACTTGAAAGAGCAGGTTAATTGTGCCCACTTTGAAATTTACTGCAATAAAAAAGAGTGTGTAATGTCATGACACTTTGTTATTGATGGAGGTTATACTCATACCGGAAAGGGCGTACATACACGGTGCTAACTTATCCCATCAGATGATAATCATGTGGGGCTAAAGAGGGCTGATATGGTGTCATGTTGGAGGATGGGTAGTGGATTGAGAGAATGCCCCTATATTTGAAAGTGGGGGAAAAGGAGGTACAGCAATGCTGTTAAAGGTAGACTTTGTTCCAAGGAGGGTATGATTTCAGTAATGAGATGTGTTGTAATGCCTCTTGTAATTAATGCTGCCCAAGTCTCCACTTCTCCTGGTGTTGCTCCTCCTTCGTCTCCATGATAACAGTATGCAAGGATATACCATAGGGAATGCCATAGCTGCTCTTGAGAAGTGCATATTGTGGATATAGTTGGAGGCGGGTAGGGGCCAAATACCAGTCAGTGATCTGACCCTGTCAGAAACAGGAAGAAACAATTCTAGGTCTATGTGAGGAGAATGGCAAAGAAATCACTATTCAAAAATCTCACTACTCTGTGTCACTTATTGGGGTTCTATGAGTTTATTAAGACTCCAATCCAATATTAACTGAGCGGATCATAAGCAAACTCACTGAGTAATGCCTTGCAGGATTGATATTAACAAACTGATGTGACTGCAATCAGTCTTTAAAGAGGGTGTGTGCTCGTGTGATTTATGGATTATCAAGGCAGCCCTGAGCTGCCAGTTTGCTACTTTCTGATTTTTTTCCTCACTCACCCTGATTACACACTAAATGCTTATCATATTTTTGCTTCATTCTTTTAAGAGAAATTGAGAAATGAAAATCTGTACTCACCCTTGCTACTCTTGTGAAGTAGTTGAAATTCTTCAGGCACTGCATTCAGATCCTAGAGGTGATGCTCCTGGAGCTGGCAATCTCCGCAATCTTTCTCCATGCCTGGTACAGATTATGTTTCGGGATCCTTCTTCCAACAGGAACTTCAGA
This sequence comes from Heterodontus francisci, assembly GCF_036365525.1. Classification (NCBI taxonomy): domain Eukaryota; kingdom Metazoa; phylum Chordata; class Chondrichthyes; order Heterodontiformes; family Heterodontidae; genus Heterodontus; species Heterodontus francisci. The sequence goes on along the minus strand of NC_090382.1, from coordinate 80,270,563 downwards.
GAGGCCTCTGAGAACCTGGGGGCTTACCAGAGACTTATTTTTAGGCGATTTCCTTTCCCAAAAATGAAACTGCAAAGTCAGCCAGAAGGGAATGCAAGGTACCTTTAAGAAAGGCATTCCTGATTCAAATTAGCCCGTCAGGCTCACCAGAAAATGCTCTCCAAAAGTGGGCAGGTTTCCCGTTGTGTCATTGAATCGAGTGGAAAACCCGCCAGTCAAATTAAAATGAGCCCCAGCTCTTCCCCCCTCTCCTCTCACTGCGAGATCCCCCCCTAAAACACTATCCCATGGCTTACTTTCTCATTGCCGAGCCTATCTTTCATGCTGGTTGGTGGCCAGCTGGTGTCCCAACTTCTATTCCCACCCACCAACAAGATGCGGGAGATGAAATCACTTGGGCCTCTCTCCCCACCACAGGTTAAAACCAGGGCCTCTTTGTCTCATTGGTGTGCATACGGGAGATATTTTTGATCCAATAGCCCATTTATATTCACAAGTTTCTGCCGATGGTACATCTCAGATACCAACAAACATGCAGTGTAAACAGAATAGTGCGGCCACCATCAGAAACAGTGGAATTGGTGCTTTTTTACTTGTGCTTCTCATGACAGCACAACCGCAGCCTCTGAGGAAAATGAAGCTGTCAGAATAGAGGCATTCAAAGGCATGGCTGCCAGTGAGTTACTTGATTAGTGTCCATGCCTATACAGCCAGCAAAGTAACCTGGCTTCTTTTTTAATCTTTCATGGGATGTGGACGTAGCTGGCAAAGCCAGCATTTGTTGGTCATCTTCAATTGCCCTTGCCAACTAAATGGTTTGCTAGGCCAGTTCAAAGGGCAGTTAACAATTTTTCACTTTTGGCACCTTGCTTCAGCTGTGGGACAAGAATGCCACAGCATATATGACAAACCTTTATCTACTCTACTGCAACATAAGCCAAGATAAGTGACTTTTTCCAGAAGGATGCACAACTCACTTTAGCCAATTAACCAAGTTACTTGCATTTGTTAGTCAGACACCTTAACCCACCCTGAGGAGTCTATCTGGAGGGTGCCTGGAGATTGACTGTGCCAGACAGTAAAGGCATGCCACAGCATAGCATGTTCTGTGGCCTCTGTGAAAAGAAGGACATTTTTCATTTTACAAAATGCTATATCCTTGACAATTAATTACCCTGAGTCGGTTCTCTGGTTCTTTAACTTTAATGCCCCACCTTCTTCTACCCATAGCAACATTGGACACAAGGACGCAAGGGGTGCAAAGGCACTGTTGCTAATGTGCATACATTGTATGACATATTTTGCATTATTTGTAAGTAATTATAATTTGCTCACCCATATTTAAATGGGTGTATTACATGCCTGATGTTACTTCCAACTACAAATTGTGGAAGAAATGGATATGGGGATTTAGAACAGTTTTCAACGAATGGCTTAACCTCAGCAGAAAAATCGAGCCTGATGTCTTCAACTCAACTTCAGAAACATTCCTTATTGCACCAATATGATTTTCTTCCCCCTTTCCCACACAGACCAATTTTGGAGGTCATCTGACTGAAATTATCAATTTTCTATCCTTGGACACCCAATTATTTGCAGCTTTATGCCACAACGTTCTATTCTGCGAAGAACTGGTTATTTCAAATGATAAACACTGGAATTGAATTGCAAAAGAGTTGACCATGGAACACAAGTTGTCACCTGAGATTCCTAAGGGGAAGAAATTTGTTCACGCAGCGCCCCTTTTAGCGGCTTATGGAGAATGATATCAATTTGCTGAGGCAGACAGCACAGTGGGCCACTGCTCACATGGCCCACTAGGATTTTGTCATTGTTATCATTATGGAACATCGCATGGGCCTTGCAGGTAGTGGTCCACAGTGCTGCCTGCCCCCAGGGAATTGACGTAGTCTGTGTACATGATCTAATTTCTTCCTCTGAGATCTTTGGTATAAAACAATGTTACATTAGGAAACATCACGGTAATTGGCATAATTCATTTCAACTCTCCCCTCCACCCATGGACATATTCTTGAAGTTGGAACAAAGGATCCCATCAGACTTGGCTCGACTCAAACGCAAAGCCTATATGGCCTTAATCTATGGGGCCTATCTAATCTCTAAATTGAAATTTTGTACATAGAAATTGGTAGAAAAAGGTTTATTTAATTGAAATTATACACACTAGGGTAGAATTGGAAAAAAGTTGACCACAGTACAAATGTTGCCATCTGAGGCCTTTTATGAAAAACAATATACCATACTAAAACAGCATCCCAATTGGCTATATTTTCATTGGCCCTTTCCACTCCACACATAGACATATTGTTGTAGGACTACATCATGAGCATTATTGCGATTATTTATAAGTGTCCCTGTTATAGCATGCTAGGAAACAATAAGAGAAATCATTGTAGAGCAATGATTCACAGTAAAGGTGAAATGAGACTGTCTGCCGCGTGGTCTAGGTCAAGAAAACACAAATCACTAATTAGTTATTTTATGATGTGTACTAAAGCTTTATTAGTTCTAGCAAAGCAAACCCCTTAAGCTCTCTTTTGCCAGGTATTACTCCATGTTAGTGAAGTGGCAACAACATTTTTTTGTGTGAACAGAGGGACTTGGATACATTCTCTCAACACCCTAGCTTCCTAAACTACTACAATGCACTTTAGTCATCGAGTCTCAGCAATGCTTCAAGGACCATTGTTGCTATGGTTACTTTGGCATGATTGTGAACTGAGGAGGCACAATGATGTCGTTGGTTTCCGCAACACATAACTTATTTTATCATGGTTTTAATGTCCAAAAAATTGAAAAATCTAACGACTGCCTTTGGAGAAGCTCACATCTCTAAAATGCTAAGTATTGGTTTCATTGTTGCTATTTCCCTCTGGTATGGCAGGGCAATTTTTGATAAGAGCATGTGCTTGGCAAATTTCTGCTTTCATTTTTTAATCAGCTTAAACGTTTCAAGTAATTTACCTGATGCTTTAATATTGATTCCTCTTTTGCCTGCTTTTGGTCTCTGCATTCCATATACCATTCAAGTCAACAGGTCAAGCAGACAGCCTGTTCCCAGGTTTTTATTGAAACTTTGAAGTGTCTGAGGCAGATGACCCTTTTGTAGACCATGAGGAGCCAAACACCTCGCAGGATACTGATTCTATGGTTCCACCTGGAAGAAACATGACAACAGATAAAAACAAAGATACATGTAGATGCACTGGGGACCACTTAAAAGAGCAGGTTAATTGTGCCCACTTTGAAATTTACTGCAATAAAAAAGAGTGTGTAATGTCATGACACTTTGTTATTGATGGAGGTTATACTCATACCGGAAAGGGCGTACATACACGGTGCTAACTTATCCCATCAGATGATAATCATGTGGGGCTAAAGAGGGCTGATATGGTGTCATGTTGGAGGATGGGTAGTGGATTGAGAGAATGCCCCTATATTTGAAAGTGGGAGAAAAGGAGGTACAGCAATGCTGTTAAAGGTAGACTTTGTTCCAAGGAGGGTATGATTTCAGTAATGAGATGTGTTGTAATGCCTCTTGTAATTAATGCTGCCCAAGTCTCCACTTCTCCTGGTGTTGCTCCTCCTTCTTCTCCATGATAACAGTATGCAAGGATATACCATAGGGAATGCCATAGCTGCTCTTGAGAAGTGCATATTGTGGATATAGTTGGAGGCGGGGGGAGCGGGGGGCGGGTAGGGGCCAAATACCTGTCAGTGATTTGACCCTGTCAGAAACAGGAAGAAACAATTGTAGGTCTATGTGAGTAGAATGGCAAAGAAATCACTATTCAAAAATCTCACTACTCTGTGTCACTTATTGGGGTTCTATGAGTTTATTAAGAATCCAATCCAATTTTAACAGAGCAGATCAGAAGCAAACTCACTGAGTAATGCCTTGCAGGATTGACATTAACAAACTGATGTGACTGCAATCAGTCTTTAAAGAGGGTGTGTGCTTGTGTGATTTATGGATTATCAAGGCAGCCCTGAGCTGCCAGTTTGCTACTTTCTGATTTTTTCCCTCACTCACCCTGATTACACACTAAATGCTTATCATATTTTTGCTTCATTCTTTTAAGAGAAATTGAGAAATGAAAATCTGTACTCACCCTTGCTACTCTTGTGAAGTAGTTGAAATTCTTCAGGCACTGCATTCAGATCCTAGAGGTGATGCTCCTGGAGCTGGCAATCTCCGCAATCTTTCTCCATGCCTGGTACAGATTATGTTTCGGGATCCTTCTTCCAACAGGACCTTCAGAGAGGCCTCTGAGAACCTGGGGGCTTACCAGAGACTTATTTTTGAGCAATTTCCTTTCCCAACAATGAAACTGCAAAGTCAGCCAGAAGGGAATGCAAGGTACCTTTAAGAAAGGCATTCCTGATTCAAATTAGCCTGTCAGTCTCGCCAGAAAATGCTCTCCAAAAGTGGGCAGGTTTCCCGTTGTGTCATTGAATCGAGTGGAAAACCCACCAGTCAAATTAAAATGAGCCCCAGCTCTTCCCCCCTCTCCTCTCACTGCGAGATCCCCCCCTAAAACACTATCCCATGGCTTACTTTCTCATTGCCGAGCCTATCTTTCATGCTGGTTGGTGGCCAGCTGGTGTCCCAACTTCTATTCCCACCCACCAACAAGATGCGGGAGATGAAATCACTTGGGCCTCTCTCCCCACCACAGGTTAAAACCAGGGCCTCTTTGTCTCATTGGTGTGCATACGGGAGATATTTTTGATCCAATAGCCCATTTATATTCACAAGTTTCTGCCGATGGTACATCTCAGATACCAACAAACATGCAGTGTAAACAGAATAGTGCGGCCACCATCAGAAACAGTGGAATTGGTGCTTTTTTACTTGTGCTTCTCATGACAGCACAACCGCAGCCTCTGAGGAAAATGAAGCTGTCAGAATAGAGGCATTCAAAGGCATGGCTGCCAGTGAGTTACTTGATTAGTGTCCATGCCTATACAGCCAGCAAAGTAACCTGGCTTCTTTTTTATTCTTTCATGGGATGTGGACGTCGCAGCATTTGTTGTTCATCCCTAATTGCCCTTGACAATTATGTGGCATGCTCGGCCATTTCAGAGGGCAGTTAATGGTCAACCACCTTGCTGTTGGTCTGGAGTCACATGTAGACTAGACCAGGTAAGGACAGATTTCCTTCCCTAAAGGGCATTAGTGAAGCAGATGGATTTTTCCAACAATTGATGATAGTTTCATAGCACCATTACGGAGACTAGCTTTCAATTGCAGATTTTTAAAAATTAATTAAATTCCATCAGCTGCCATTTGAACCCATGTCCCCAAAGCCTTAGCTGGAGTACCTGGATTATTCGTTCAGTGACATTACCACTACACCAACATCTTGAATGGAAATTTGTGCAGCTCTTGTAGAAGGTCCACACAGGCACATGTGTACAATTTCAAATGAATCAGCAAGTATTAAAACAGCAACAGGATTAAGCGCTGCCAATGGGAAACTGCTTCAGGAAACAGTTCTCTCATTTAAACAGACTAAGATAATGCTTTATTATATTGAACCCTCAGACGGCTAACAGCTCCAGTGAAATCTGTGCTGCTGGGGTGGAAAGGTTTTTTTAATAACATTTTAGGTGACACTAAAAAAAAAGTATGACAATAATAATCCTATTCAAATGTCAGGGACTTTTATGACTGTAATATTGTTACATTACTGAAATATATACTTAAAACTTTCCTAAATTAAAATGCAAAGTTTCTGCATTGTCTTCTGTTCTTTCCCCATTGTCTATTTGCTAGCTTTGATTTTATTTCCATTATTCTAACTTGAATTATTTTTGAACAATAATCTGTACTTTCCATTTTTACTGCCTATATTGAAGCTTGGGCCCACCAGTTCAGAAATTGATTTCAGTTTTGATGAAATCAAATTCCAAAGGTTGAAAGCAGTGGATCTAGTAGGTGAAGCTTATAGGCGAGAAATTCGGGTTGTTTGCATTCATATTTTGGGCGCCGTGAATGCCCTTAGAGTTTCAAAATAGTGTTTGCGGTGCACACTTTTGAAGTGAATCGTGCCAGATGCCATGTTGGTGAGGGCATTAGCGTGCGCACAGTGAATGGGCACTGGAAGTATGCAGAACAGACAGTTCATGACTTCAATCAGCGGGCAATGTTGATTTTATTCCAGTGGTGCCATTTTGGAGCTCAACGCTCCAGATAACACCCTCTCTTATCCTCGCACAGCTGAACATGCATTCAGGAACAGGAAAGAACCCCACCAGTGCTTTTTAAGACTGATCATCAACTATTTACAGGTTAATTGCTGTTTGATTTCCTCTGGCTGCTTCTTCGATTCTACAAGTGTCTGGTGCTTTCTATAGCTGTTTCAAGTTGCAAAAGTCGACACAGAGTGGGTGTGACAGGTGCTGAAGGACTTTTTACTGACTTAAAGGCTTCTGCACAAACCAGTTGCTCCCAGACACGAGTGCACAAGTAGGCCTTCCCCTTGGAAGAAAGCATAACTTGGAGAATGAACAGAGGCCATGCAGCTGGAAGGAGCAGGAGGAGGGGGAGAAGGGCTCTCAGCAGGAAGTGAAATCTGCCCCAAATGTTAAGGGAGCATGTCTCCTACCTGAACTTCAGTGAGGAACAATGTGAGAGACATCTGCACTTCAGTAAGGGTAACCTCACTGAAATCTGACACCTGCTGCAACCACAACTGCAACCTCAGAGCTTTGCAAGGATTACATTGCCAGTGGCTTTGGAGGTGACTGTGGCAATGGATTTTGATGGATATGGCTCTTTCCAGGCTGGAGCTTGAGATATTTGCAACATCGTACAGGTTGCCATCCACTGTTGCATAAAGGAGTTCACTGAGGCCCTCTACTCAATGAGTGATAACTACATTGCATTCTCTATAGCCAAGGAGAAGCAGGCAGAGCAAACATGCATCTTTGCTCAGATTGAAGTCCTCCCCGTGGTGCAGGGTGCTATTGACTGCACACAAATTGCTTTGCAGGTGCCGCATATCAACTCTGCCCCTTACCATAACCGAAAGGGATTCCACTCTCTCAATGTCCATCTGGGGTGTGCAATCATAGGCAGTGAATCATGCAGGTCAATGCACACTATCCTGGCAGCAGTCATGATGCTTTCACTCTGCAGCAGTCCCCTCTACCAGGGCAATTGAGCCACCATGAGAAACCAAAGGGCGGCTACTGGGTGATAAGTGCTATCCACTGACAACATGGCCGATGGCATTGGTGCGCAACTCATGCACACGTGAGCAGCATTCATACAATTAAATCCATGCTGCCACATGCAATGTGATACAGCAGACCACTGGTATGCTGAAGCAATGCTTATGCTGCCTAGACTGCTCTGATAGAGCCCTGCAGTACTCAGCAGTTTATGTCAAGGTGCATGGTGCTCTGCTGCATGCTACACAACTTCGCCATCATAAAGCGACCAGCCTTGCCACCAACTATACAGTGAGCAGCTCAGGAGCAGAATCATGAGGAGGACAAGGAAAGGAGGATGCAACCTAAACAGCCCCTTTCTAACCAGGCTGTCCATGAAGAACTCATCCGAGTGCGATATCAGTAACTGCACCCATGTTCCCTCTAATTTCTTTAGGCTGTGTGTGACTGGCTTGTTGCACTGTGCAGGCACGTACCTTAAAGGGAAAGTTGCTGGGGCATGGCCTGTTTGTTGCCTGCATGGTACACTCCCAATTGCTGTGCGGCCGCATACCCAAGCAGCTTAGAGGGAATAATGATCACAACCCTAATTCCCCATTCACCAACAGTCCCACGGCTTACCTTCCCTCAATCACTGACCATCAGTCACAGTGTCTGCTTTGCCACAATGCAAAACAAAAAGCCAACACAAAATAAATATTCTAAACCAAATTTATAAATGAAATCATACCATATTGCATACAAAAAACAACTCTTGTGCATTCCTTTAGTGCCAGTCTTCCGTGTGTCATTGCCTGTCCTGGTGCTCTTATGAAATGTTACCCCAGTGGCTTGAGCCTGGCAGGAGGAAGGCTGCTGACTTTCAGTGGAGAAAACTGCAACAACTTGCATTTATATAGTGACATTAATGTGGTATAATGTCACAAGGCACTTCATGGAAGTGTTATCAAATATAATATGATACAAAGCCACATTAGCAAATAATAGGACAGAAATAGTAAGAAGTGCATGCTTACACCATCTGCAGGTTGTCAATCAGAAGAGAGCGTGGGATGAGGGGGAGGTGGGATGTGGAAAGGAGGATTAGATACCATCACCGTCGATGTTTCATCCCACCATTGGCCACAGCCTCAGCAATTGGTAGACAAATAATAGCCAGCTCTGTTTTCCTCCATGGGGGTTAGGACATGCAGGTGCACCTGTCTCTCTCTAGTTAGCCCCTGCTGCCTCTGGTTGTGCACCACCTGGTCCTGCAAGAGTTGGGGGGGTGAAGTGTGTCAGTGAGTATGGTGCAATCTGCCTGGGTGATGTGGCTGTCATGGTTAAATAACTGGCAGTATGTACAACTTGTGATATGTGGGTGTGAGGCTTGAGCATTGCTAAGTGTGTGAGGGTACGGCAGAGCACATGAATGTCAGGTATGATATTGATTGATAGTGATTGTTGGTAGGTGATTGATGAGGGCAGGGTGTATTGACCTGTAACTGAACAGTTGGTAGGATATGGCATTTGAAGATGGATTCATTGACATTGACCACTCGTGTAAGGTCATTGAACTTTTTGTGGCGCTTTATCCAGGTCCTCGGGGCATTGACCTTCAGACATATGCTCAGAAGGCAGTGGAAGCAGACCACCATGAGAAATGCATTGTATGGAGAGGAGGGAAGGACAAGTATTTGTGGAGGGTGATGGTGAGTCATGGGTGTGAGAGGGCACTAAGATGAGTTTGAGTGTTGGCTGTTCAGATGGAGATGTGAGTTGCTGCCTTGAGAGAGAGGAATGAGTGGAGCTGCAAAGTGTCTTGTCCTGAGGAGTGCTGTGCAGATGAATGCTGGGGAATGTAATAGAAGCTTTTTATGTTGTCCGATGCAACATAAATGAGATGCGTGGAGTTCAGTTGATTGAAGATTTCAAACAGGTTTATTAAACAGCTAACTAGTATATACAGTGCAGAGCTAACTATTAACAGGACCTGCCTCTTAGTGTTACAGTTACAGAGTGCATATGGTATGTAGTCACAAGACTGCATCCTGGTACTCATTGCATTAGCATACTAAGATCTTAAAGGGACATCACTCCCAAAGGCAATCACACAACATCCCCCTTCTTTCTAAAGATAAGTCTCATATGCTAAAAGTAATAGCATATAAAATTAAATAACATAAAAATTATTTACATATGGATAGAGAGGCTCAAAAGTCCATATATCGTCTCGGTGGTTTGACAACTCTTGTTCGGAGAATGTGCATCTCAGCTATTGTTGTGTTTTCTGAAGTTTCACCCTCTCTGCATTCAGTTTCTGTTGCTCTGCCTTCAGCCTGCTAACATACTCTGTTGCTTTTCTCAAGAAGGTCTTTGAGGCCTTGTCATTCTTGGAAAGATCCGGGACCTCATTTTAAAGATCCAACAGACAATGCTTCAACTCATTGCTCCTCAGGACATTGCGGGTCCTTAGCCTGTCCTCATACTCCGCATCTGAAGGCACAGGGCTCAAGGTCGAGGACTTGTTGGGGAAAAAGTACTTGGTCTCATGGAGGTACCTGTCCATTCTGGTTTGTTGTGGTGCTGGCGATTCTCTATAGAGCAGAAGTGAAGGCGTAACATAGCTGTGCTGTTGCTGGGTTTCCAGATTGCACTGTTTGGTGCTGGTCAGAGTCTGTGAGCAGAATCCGGGCCTTGGAGATTTCCCATTGGCAATGCTCTCGTGGATAGTTATGATGTTCAGGTCCTTTCACACTGGTAGTCCTGCCACTGCTGGTCCACTCGTGTCCACTATGTAGCACGTTTGTGGTTTCTATGCCAATTTTTCATAGTTGCATTGCATTGTCAGTGTGCTACTGCTAGGGATGGGTGACCCCTTGTATGCAGATAACTTGGCAGTTGTCAGTTGTATCATTGATTTCCAGCGACTCTGGCATATATCTTTGAGGATTCGGACTGGTAGGATATTTGCACTAGCACCAATGTCAATCTTGACCTTGAGTGTATGTTTGACAGCTTCCTTTGGACACATGATGTTGATGGTGGTGAAAGCTTCCAGTATTTGGACTTCATCAACATGATGTGTCAGACTCACAGTATCTTATGCCTGTTCATCTTCTGTCAGAAAATTACATCTGTCTGGGTCTTGTCACAGGTCTGTTTTTCTGTGGACTTCATGTATCGGCTTGCATTTATGCAGGTCTTTGGCGCTTTCCTTGTTGCTATTGCCCTGCTGTCTGTTTGTTTGTGTCCAACAGTAACTTCTGCCTGCATCTTTGGAGCCAGAATTCCTGCATAGGTGGACCCAGTGTCCTTTTGCACCACATGCCTTGCACAGGTCACCATATGTAGGACAGTTTTGCTGTGAGTGGGACCAACCACACTTACCACACAGCTTGTGTGCTCTTTTCAACCTGGTTAGGGTGCCGTAACTGTTGGCTGCAGAGTCCTTGCAGGTGCTGTTGTCCAGCTACAATGGCTTCGTATTTCCTGCCATCTTCCAGCAGTGCATCGATGCTGTGACCTTTCTTTTTCCCAAAAGGTCCTCCTGAAACACTTCAATGGGTGTTGATCCAATCACCAGCTACATTATTTAGTCTGACAGCTCAGCTTCTGAAAAGTCACATTCATTGCCCTTACTACAGCACCTGCTGATCAACTGATCTGTTGATTCCTGTAGCTGTTGTCTGTAGGACATCAATTCTAGGCAGTGAATTCGAAAATTCACTCTAAGTGGGAGCTGATCTTGCAGCACTTGCCATATCTTTGCAAAATCTTTCTGGTCTTGTTCAGATAATCCAGAGGTATTGATTCTATCATTATTTTTACAGCTTGCTTTTCTGATTCTGCAATTACTTGGTCTGTAAAGCACAATTGCCTTCTCTGTTGGAATTGTTTGAACTTGGATAGGATATCCAAAGCTTTCCAGTTCATGCTGGGAAAATTGGTATCCATGTTCTTGCTGTTCCTTTGCTCTAACCTTGCTTTAAGAATCTGCTTCTGTGACTCTGTACTGTCTTCCCTTTAAAAAAAAGCTCTATCGGCCGCTTTGATTTGGCAGGTGTTTAGCAGTGCTCGTCTATTTATCTAGCTTCCAGCACACTAGTCTGTCTGTTTATACAGCTGTACAACAGGGATTTCAAGTGCTTTTTATAGTTTCATTTAGCAGGCATTGAATAGGTAATTCTTCGTGCTTGAGTGGTTTTATGAGTTTTCTTAAACTTCGGCTGAGTGAATGAAAGCTCTTCACGCTGGTTCTATTTATAGCTCTAGCTGCAAGTTGTGTGAATAGAGGATTCCCGCGCTTTTTGCTGTCAGGTGCCTCCTGTAATGGTGCCGATTTGATCAGCCTGGGAGAGGAATCGGGTCTTCCCCGAATTTTGTTTGCTCACAGGGAGTCTTTGGGCTGAATTTTACCTTAGGTGAACAGAAATTCGCCACCGACGTAAAAGTTTCACCACAGCTGCCAGCCCGACTGACATTGCATCACCCCCCCACCCACCCCCACCATCGGGGCGCGGAGAGGCCGGCAGCTATCGCTGGGTAGCCTTTCACATCCCCAGCACACCCGCTTGCCATAGGTAAAATACCCGTGGAGGCAGGCGCAGGCCCTTAAGTGGCTGTTAAGTGGCCACCTAAGGGCCTTGATTGGCCTCGGGCAGGTGGGCCATTTCCCCCCCTGCTTGACTGCCGTAAAGTTCACTGGAGGTGGGAGCGGGGCAGGTAAGCCTCCTGGAGCCTCCCGCTCAATTTTACGCCGCCCTCACGCCACCAGCTGACCCACTGGGGGCACGTAAAATTCAGCCTTTTGAGAAACAAAAAAAATCAATCTTTTAAGGGCTTCAAGCTTCTCTTTTTTTTTAAAACTGGGATTTCTCAGCCGACAGCAGACTGACTCAGCCTATCGCAGTGATTGATTTGCAGCCTGTCGTTCAGCTTGCGGTGAGTTTTATTTTTCTTTACACTGATTGGGCCAGTATTTCTTTTAACTTTCTCTCTTTTAGCTGTTGGATGTTTTTACCGCTGTTTTTCTGCAGTCTTCAATCCTGAATTCTGTCCTCTCACCACAGCTGCTAGCATATAATGAGAAGCTTTTTATGTTGGCCGTTGCACCATAAATAAGATGCATGGAGTTCAGTTGATTGAAGATCTCAAACAGGTTGATTAAACAGCTAACAAGTATATATAGTGCCGAGCTAACTATTTACAAGACCTGTCTCTTGGTGTTACAGTTACAGAGTGTGCTTGGCATGTAGTCACCTGACTAAGATCTTAAAGGGACATCACTCCCAAAGGTAATCACACACAACAGGGAAGTCAAAGTGTAGGGGCTGGCAGCTGAACAGGTTATGCCACTCACTTTTCCTGCTCTCCTGAGGTCCTTGAACCTCTTGGGACACTGTATCCTGGTTTGAGGGATCACCCTCCTGCTGCTCACTTCCTCAGTCCCTTTCATTCATGCCTACTTGTTTTGAGAGGCTGACCTCCCATCCTTGGTAGACATCACCAGACTTCAATCCCTCAGATCCCGCAGCAGGACCTTTCCAGGTCTCCTTTCCACTACTGTAGTTGTTAAAGCCCTGCCGGGGTCTCTTCCAACTAGAAATCCTTCCTTTGACAGATTTGGCACGCTATACCCCCCACCCTCTCTGAACGGTTGGGAAATTTGGAAGTAGGATGCCAATATCCTTGCTTGAGTTAAAGAGCCACAGCAAAGCCTGCTTCAACTAAAAACTACTACCGGCTTCTCTGCTGTGTGTGGGTCAGTTAGGTTAAGATTCCACTCAATGGCCATAGGAATTCCATAGAGTCCTTAAAAACATAACAAAGTGGCCAGCAAGATTCTCAGGGAAAATATATAAGTAAGAAAACTATTAATAAAAGCAGTATAGAACAGTCTAGTACATCACACCAAACTCTGAACACAAAATAAACTTTTATACATATGGATAGTTTTCTTTTATTGAAGATTTTTTTCTCTCATTAGGTTTAGGCTATCCTTCCACCCTGTGTTATTCTTCATCTGAAAGACACAAAGGTAACCTCATTCTCACACCTCTGCCTGAGCCACTGTGCAATCTGGGGGTGGTGGCGGAAGGAGATGTATAACAGCAACTGCTGGTACACTCAACCTCTGATTGGTCCCTTCTCAGCCTCGGAGTCAGTGCCTGCACATTCACTCACCCAGCTGAGGTTGGGAATCGTGGGCATAAAGCCATGTGTAACCACTCTGTGACTCAAACCAGTCTTATGTCAACATGCCATGCCATCCATCTGTCCCCCATTATTGTTGTGTTGTTTTGCTCGCAAATGCGATTCAAACTCTCAGGGGTTAATTTAACCACTTCCTTCTTTATAAATAAATCAATGGCAATGATCATAATCTTACAGAGAATCTACCTTCATGAGAAAGTATTTATCAAACAATTTTTGTTTGTTTACAAGTATCCAATTTGATGGCAAGGGTAACATTGAAATGTGGTATCATGCCACTTATATGACACATGGAGTTTGGCTCTTGTTGTTTGTCCTACCCCCAACAAAAACAGGTTTACCAAACAACAACAACAATTTACATTTGTGTAACACTTCTGTTATGCAGGCAGTATCCCGTTAAAGATCACAGTCACCTTTATCAATCAATACTGTATTTGATTTTTATTAAAATAAAGTGCCACATAGCAGGCTTGTTGGCAAAGTTAGAGCCCATGGAATAAGAGGATCAGTAGTAGCACGGATACAAAATTGGCTAAGTGACAGGAAACAGAGAGCAGTGGTGAATGGTTGTTTTTCGGACTGGAGGAAGGTGGGGTTCCCCAGGGTCGGTGTTGGGACACTTAGTTTTCTTGATATATATTAATGGCCTAGACTTAGCAGTACAGGGCATAATTTCAAAATTTGTGGATGACACAAAACCTGGGCAGAGACAGGCTGGTGGAATGGGCAGACAAGTGGCAGATGAAATTTAATACAGAAAAGTGTGAAGTGATTAATTTTGGTAGGAAGAATGAAGGCAATATAAATGAAAGAGTACAATTCTAAAGAGAAGAGGGACCTGGGGTATGGGGTATATGCAAAAATGTGCACAAATCATTGAAGGTTCCAGGGCTGGTTGAGAACGCAGTTAATAAAGCATATAGGATCATGGGCTTCATAAATAGAGACAGAGTACAAAAACAAGGAAGTTATGATAAACCTGTATAAAACACTGGTTCAGCCTCAACTGGAGTATTCTGTCCAGTTCTGTGCACCACACTTTTGGAAGGCTGTTAAGGCATTAGAGAGGTCGTAGAAAAGATTCACGAGAATGGATCCAGGGATGAGGAACTTCAGTTACGTGGATAGGTTGAAGTAGCTGGGTCGGTTAGCCTTGGAGAAGAGAAGATTAAGAGGAGATTTGATAGAGGTGTTCAAAATCATGAGGGGGTCTGAACAGAGTAGATAGGGAGAAAGTGCTCCCATTGCCAAAGAATCCAGAACCAGAGGATACCGATTTAAGATGATTAGCAAAAGAAACAACAGCGACATGAGGAAAAACATTTTTACACAGTGAGTGGTTAGGATCTGGAATACACTGCCTGAGAGTGTGGTGAAAGCAGTTTCAATCGCAGCCTTCAAAAGAGAATTGGATAATTATCTGGAGAGAAAAAAATTGCAGGACTACAGGGAAAAGGCAGGGGAGTGGGACTAGGTGAGTTGCTCTTGACAGCCGGCATGGACATGATAGACAGAATGGGCTCATTCTGTGCTGTAACCTTTCTATCATTCTATGATTAATTAGTTGATTCTTTGAGATAATTAGTCAGAGATTTCACCTCCCATAATTACGAAACTTTGGTAAAAGGATATCTTCTTCCTCAGGAAGGTTCTGGTAATCCTTTTTTTCTTGCCAAATGCACAAGGTGTGATTGAATATCGTTGTATTACAAAAATCTCATTCCACTATTTACGGGCAATGCCATGACAATGATATTGACATGCCTTTTGTCCTCCGATAATTGTAACAGACACCATTTAATGACATCTATCCTGACTCTGGAATTAATCTGAAGCACAATTCCATTAAAAATGGAATTCTCCACATATCACATTGCTGATCACTTTATTTCACTCTGCTTTGAATGAACAATATTGAGAAAAATGTATTTAATTCATCCTTCATTGGCTGGAAAGTTCTTGGGGCATCCTGAGTTTGTGAAAGACACTATATAAACATAAGTTCTATCATTCCAATGCAGGGCACACATGTAGAATCTGTGGCCTTTCTTGAGCTGTCTTAACCCCAGAAAATAATAGACACAAGGGGGTAAGTTTTAGGTGGGCATATTATTAGTCAACTGCATAACAACTGGTGTCTCATTTATTGTTTGTCATTTCATTTCAAACACAGGTGTTCCATGTCAACTTTATTCAACTTGATTTTTGAATTGGGGGAACCAGCAACCAACTCATAAGGAAAGGAGACTTTAGGTAAATGAGCCTGTTGTGGTGGTATGGTAGTCAAACTGGAGAACTTTGAGAGCACTGATCTTGCAATAGGTGTCCTGATCTTAACTGCCCCTATCTCTTGGAAATTGGACGGTAAGGCGGCTGTTAAAATGAGGGGAACAGCTTGTCACTCGCCTCCAATACCACTGCCTTACCTAGCATTATATCTTCAGGAAGGCAGTGCGGTTGTGTTTAATCATGCAGTTGGGGCCTGATCTGCAATTTTAGTTGCAGGTCTAAGCACAAGAGTGGTGGCAGCTTCCCCTACAGACCATGCTGGCTGTGAGCTGGATCGTGGGCCAGAAGAAACACAGCAGATAATTTTTTTTAATTTTGGTTCCCTTGTTGGTCAGGTGGAGCAGAAGGGTTCCTTCAGGCACAATAAGGAAGTCTTGGGCCTCCCTTATGCTGGGCTTCCCTTTCCCCTCCCCCAATCACCTTCAGCTCCTTCCTGCCCCCACCTTTACCACTTACCTGACTGCCAGGGAGTAATCCTGTGGTTCCTGCCTCCGATCTTCCACACTCACCCAGAAGGCAGGTAGTGCACCTGGTTGGGTTCAGGCGTAGCTCCAACAAAGATTGAAGATTAAGATCAACCTGGCTTCCAACTCCCCAGACTCCCTGGGTGCATCACCCGCATTGGGGAATTGCCTGTACCATATCCGCCCCCAACTTTAAAATGGGGGCTGGTGAGTTCTGAAAACCCTGCACAAATGCAGCCATGTTGGCCTCCAGGGAATTCCACATTACACCATAAATAAAAGATTTGCATTTACATAGCATCCTTCACAAACTCAACACATGCCAACATGTTTTGCAGTCATTGACTGTTGAATTGCAGCCATGAAATGCATGTAGAATCCAATTTCCCAACCAAGATTGTGAAGCATTTGTGCACATATTTTCAAACAAAAGATTTTTATTTTGTTTCTCCCGCTCCAGAATGAAGACTGGACTACAGTACTCCCAACAGGTAGCTGGCTTTCCACCATCTGTCTCCACTTCAAGCTACAAGCTTACTGGTGAAGCCAATAGCATTCACACTTGTAAATCACTCCACCATCCACTAAGAAAGAAAAATCAGGATTATCGTCCTTTCACTTTTTGAGATTTATTTTCCTTCTGTGCTGATGAGATGCCAACCCCTCCTACCATAAGGCTGTTTCTGTGAATACCAGGTAGTTCCGAACCAAGGCTGACTTCTTTTAACTCTTCTGCACTTACAAAATAATGTTTTGCCTGAAATTCATTCAGTATGTCAAAGCTGATTCTGTAAAGATGGTTTTGCTCTGTATCTCTCAATTCTATTTTTTGCTGTTTCAATTTTAGTTATTTCTAACACATACTGTGCTGCTCTTTGGGACTTAATCTTAAATGAGCTCCATTCTTCCTCTCTGTTATGTTACTTTCTCTCTAATGCCATCCTTTTTTCCTTCCTATTCTTTGTCCCTTTTTATTCCAAATCTGTTCTTCTATGGCTATGCTTGTGTAGTCTCTGCCAGCCAATCGGATTTCTTTGCCCCTTTCATTTACCTTGCAAGTGTTGTGATGTTTCGGCTAGAGATTCCCAGCCAGCAGGGTGCGTCTCCTCATATCTTCAATATTTCCCACTTCAAAACTGAAAGACAGTCATTCTAAAATAATGGAAGATTATTAAGATATCAGCAAATCTACAGGAAAATAATTCAGTACAAGACTACTGCTGCTCAAGCACCATTTCTGATGTGTGTTGATTGCAACCTGTAACATGCTGAATATGTGAAATCATGACATGTAACTAACGTAAGCACCATTTTGTTGGCAGTGTCACAAAGGTTATAAAGATTTCTCTCTTCCAGAGAGTGACTGCCTCATCTGTCTGAGACAGGTGTTGGCATCACAACATCAGATAAATGAAACGTAGAAAGGAGAAGAATAAGAATTAACTTTACAGAGCACCAAGTCCAGCATTGCATTTCAAGCATTGTGTCATGGTCGGAAGGAGCTGTGATAAAATAAAAAATGAACTGGAGAAATTATGACAATAAAAAGTCAACTGTTGAACTGAACCACACAAAAATGGGCACAATTATACCACAGACAAAATGGAGTAGAGGTCAGGTGACCCCTCCTGTACTGTCAATAAATAATCCTGCCAGCAAAGATGAAACTCATTAAATGCACCTGAATTAGCTTTGGGGAAAACCCATTGAAATTGAAAGGAGCCCATTACATGTTGATGACTGCTATCTACAGGAATGAAACAATAAATATTCTGTAAGATAGGCTGACTCCACAGCCCAAACTAAGATGAATAGATTGTAACAGAATGGTCCCCTTCCAGATGCCAATAGATAGCAATGATTTCCCTATCCTGGTCACACCAGAGGAGAGGGCTCTGTGTCACCTGACAGAGACTCAAATGTGATGGAGTTTTCCCTTAAAAGGTAGCCCACAGGAGAGAGAGGGTAGATCAAGCAAAGACCACAGAAAGCCAGTTCCAGCCAAAAGCTGTGAGATCGGACCAGCTAAGGAAGAAGCCCTGCTACTGATACTATAGTTAAACTTGCTGCAGGCAGAGAACTTAAAAAGTTGACCACCGCCTCCAGACTGAAATTTTAACCACCAGAAATCTACAACACCTCAGCAAGTTCATGACTGCAAACATCCAGGCCTGCACCTTTGAAAAGACTTTCCTCCTTAGAAGATTCAACAGTTTTCTTTGAACCACAAACTCTGACATCACTTTGGACTTTAATTGCATCCTACCCTTTTTCTCTCTATCTATTCTTATTTATGCATGTGTGTGTGAATGCATGAGTGGGTGAAGGTTGCAAACAATTTGAGTTTTGCTGTTTAAATAAAAATTTAACCTTCCTTTTTTAACCTATGAGAAAACTGGCTGTGAATCTGTTTATTTGACCCTAAAAACACTCAGGGACTAACATACCAATTTTAACAAAACACTATCTGCAGTCAATTGGGCAGTGAAAAGTGTAAGCCACCCACATCACTTACTACCTGTCCATAATAACTGACAAATGAGAACTGGACAACAATGCCCAGGCTCGTAATGTAATCTTTTAATCAATTATTTCAGGAATCGTCCATAAAGTAATGAGTTCCTGAAGGAAAAGAAGTAAAAAATAATTTTATGTTGAAACAAAGATTAAACACATTAAAGTATTATAGTTTGAAAGTGGCATTGTTGCCATTTGTAACAGTTGGTCATTTGATATAATTACATTGACCTTTGCATATGCCAGTCCAATTTGTTTTATTTTTATTATAGTTGCTCCACCTGTTTTAAAAAATCATTTGTCCTGCAAACACCTTGGTACTATAACAATGATTCTTTAAATGACTGATTTAAAAAGCAACTTCTGGAGGTGGCACAGTGAGGCACCATGTTTCTATTGTAGAACCACTGTATGGTGCCATGATGGAGGAAGGCAAGGATTCATATAATCACATAATCCCAAACACACTTGAAATCAAAATTTCATTCATGTATCTAGGACAAGGTATACAATGGAGGGAAGGCCCCTCCCCACAGAGAGGCAGCAAAACTTGGAAGTAAAGTCAACATGGGCCACTCTCACTTACCTCAGGGCAGCATAAGCAAAGGCTTTGGAATATATTGCCTTCGCCATGGCTGCTTCCAAACATTTTGTGCAAACACTCTATCATATTTCCGGATGATGAATTTTTCCAGAAAAACAGTAGAATTTGCAAACCAGAGCAGAAGCAATGGTATTCCTTTTGAGCATTGAAGAATACATGCATCAACGTTAAATTAGCAACCAAAAGGTAAACTCAGTCAAACGTAGCACCAACACCAGGAAGCTTCTTCCTGGTACCACTGCAATCAATTTCAAATTTGTCCATTGTTACCTGCAAAATGTCCTTTGTCTTTTTATTTATCATAGATTTCCATGCCGCTGCTCCCCTGCTCTAACAGAGAGTAGGTAGCCTGGTGAGATTTACACAAAATACCTTGCATATATATTATGCCTTTTATGTAGAAAAAAACATGTCAGGGTGCTTGGGGATTGGAATTCAAATGTGAGGAAGTTATGCTTTGGTTGTACGCAACCTTGTTCATACCATATCTGCAATACTGTGTTCAGTTTTGAAGCTCAGGGAAGATGTACTAGCCTTGGAAGGTTTACAGCTGATTCACCTGAATTATACCAGGGTTAAATTATGAGGACAGATAGCATAAACTTGGCTTGTATTCTTTGAGTATAGAAATTTTAAAGATAATCTAATCGAGTGTTTAAAATGATTAAGAGATTCGATAGGGTAGATACAGAGAAACTAATTGCTCTGGTGAGGAGAGGGGGGAATCCAGAACAAGAGGGCATAATTTTGATATTAGAGCTGGGCCCCTTAGGAGTGAAAACAAGAAGTTTTTTTTCCACAAAGGGTACTGGAAATCTGGAATTCTCTCCCCAAAAGACTGTGAATGTTGAGTTAAGTGAAATTTTCAAGATCGGGATCACCAGGTTATTAGGTTAGGATATCAAGGAACAAATGGAGTTGAGATACAGAGTAGCCTAATTGAATGGTGCAACTTGTTTGAAGGGCTAAATGACTTACTACTGTTCTGAAATAAAGAAAAAGATGAATGCTGAGGAAAAGAAACTGGTATTAGGGAGGGTCAAAGACGGTTTTAAAGAAGGTCTTAAAGGAGGGAAGAGGGAGGCAAAGGGTTTTGGAGAGGGAATTGTAGGGCATAGAGGGCTGAAGATGCTCCTGATATTTAAAATAAACTAAACTGGTTAACACCTAACAGCACTGTGGGTGTATCTACACCCCAAGGACTGCAGCGGTTCAGGAAGGCAGCTCAAGGGCAATTATGGATGGGCAATAAATGCTGGACTAGCCAGTGACGCCCACATCCCATGAACAAGTAAAAAAAAACCTATATTTAAAAAAAGCAAAGGTGTGTGATATGGATGCATAAAGCATTCATCAGCTAATATTGCTAACAGTAATCTCCAAGTAATAATAAAGCCAGCAATAGCT
Organism: Heterodontus francisci; assembly: GCF_036365525.1. NCBI lineage: Eukaryota > Metazoa > Chordata > Chondrichthyes > Heterodontiformes > Heterodontidae > Heterodontus > Heterodontus francisci. The sequence continues at coordinate 80,249,884 of NC_090382.1, read as the reverse complement.
TTAGGATGGTGCAGAGACCCTAAGTGCTATGACCTCACCTGTAAGCAGTCATCAGGAGCTGCAGACGAAAGGCCAAAAAGACTGTTGGAATAGTGGACTCCATTCGGAGTTTCAAGGTGTGACACAGGAGGGGAGGGGGGAGGAGTGAAATTATCAGGGCGGTGTGGGGGGCGGGGTGCGGCTAAAATACTTTGTATTGGCTATGGGGATGGTGGGAAGGGGTTGAAGGGCAAATGTAACGAGGTTGGGGGGCAGGAGGTTCGGGTTGGGAATAAAGCTAATTTTGGATTGATAGGTCCAAAAACAAACATGGGGTGGGGAGATGGGAAATGGCCTCCGGATTTTATTTAATTTTTTAATGACAATGTTAAATACTGTGCCTTTAAAAATTCAAATTTATTCTAAGAGCGTGAAGCCCTTTAAAAATGGCGCCTGCACGTGCGCAGTGGCGCCGGACGCCGTTGCCAGGGATGGAGCAGCCATTCTTCTACGTCATCAGGGGCAGCCCCTTTGCCCCCTCCATTTAAATGAACCCCCCGCGCAAAATATCGCCTGCTCCACATGGGCGGACCGCCAAGATCAAAGTGCGCCGCCGTGATTTGCGGCATGCTAGTAGAATGCAGGACAGTGTGTGAGGAGTTGTTGATTTTTGCTTCTGATGGAGACCAGCAGCCAGAAGCTCCCAATTTGACATGAAGATCCTGGAAAGGGGTGTTACAAGTTGTACAAATTGACATACCTTGAGGTCTTTGGCTGCCCCAAGAAGACGTAGGGCTGAATTTAATGTTCCCGTCCTGGGTTCCAGCAGCAGACCCAGAAATAGGCACCTTTGCTACTTGTTATGTTTGCGGCAGGCCCACCGCAATCATGTAGCAGGCGGCGAATTATCATAATGAAGGCCCGTCCAATAGCTTGATGGGGGCGGGCTTTGAGGCACCGATTTCAGCGTCAGATGACTCCGGAGCAGCTGCTGACGCCATATTTTAAAGCTCTGACAGCCCTGCTTTCATTGTTGTTTTTGAGCCATTTTCTGTTTGCTGACCCCTGGAACCCCCCCAACCGCCCCGGAGAATGTCGCCGCAGCATGGCAGAGGCAAGCCTCCAGATGGCCCCATGGTTTAGTGATGCCTCCCTAGAGGTTCTCCTCTAGGCTGCAAGGGAAAGGCAAGAGGTCCTAGTCCCCAGGGGTGGTGAAAAGAGGTCCTCCTGCCTCACCAAGCAAGCCTGGATGGAGATTGCATCAAACATGGATGTAGTGCAAGAAGACAGTCAACAATCTCCTTCGTTCTGCCAAGGTGAGCGCTCCACACCTCTCTCCTCTTTGGGGATTGCATGCGGCTATGCGGGATGCAGCGTTGCATGGAGAAGAAAACACCACAAAGGCGCTGGCAAAGGGAGTTAGGCATCACCACATCCTGCCAGATGCATGGCTGCATCTCGGCCACAGGCCACTATCTTATGAAGCTCACCCCCATTAACTCCCCTGAGAGCGGATGTGAGGATGAGCCATAAAGGAAACCCCAGCGGGGGACAAGGGGCTGCCACTAGCACAACTGTCCTGTTGCTCTTTCTGTGAAATATGACTATCTCCCTCTTTCCACATACAGAACAGGCGGGCCCATAACAATAGGGAGACCTCAAGGACTGGCGGAGGAACTCCAGACCGACAGCCTCTCTCCACAACTGAGGAGGAGGCACTGGAGTTAAGGGGGACCCAGGGCGGCTGCTCAACAGTGGATGGTGATACTGGAATCTCCGTACAAGAGAGTGAGGATTGTCTTCATTCGACATCAAACACACTTCTGCGGATCTATATCACGCATGGACATCATGACAAGATCAGCACAGTGGCGCAGTGGTTAGCACCGCAGCCTCACAGCTCCAGCGACCCGGGTTCAGTTCTGGGTACTGCCTGTGCGGAGTTTGCAAGTTCTCCCTGTGTCTGCGTGGGTTTCCGCCGGGTGCTCCGGTTTCCTCCCACAGCCAAAGACTTGTAGGTTGATAGGTAAATTGGCCATTGTAAATTGCCCCTAGTGTAGGTAGGTGGTGGGGTTGTGGTAGAGAATATGGGGTTAATGTAGGATTAAATGGGTGGTTGTTGGTCAGCACAGACTCGGTGGGCCGAAGGACCTGTTTCAGTGCTGTATCTCTAAATAAATAACTAACCCATAGATGTTTGTGTTCTCCCATGCAGGTCAGCATCTGCAGGAGACTCCATTAGAAGGGGGATAGCAGTCAACCTCTGAGGAGGAGCAGTCAGAGGAGGCACAGTCACATGATTCTCCTGCACCTTCCACCAGAACAGATGCTTTTACCTCGGTGATTTACACTCGGCTTTAGAATAAGGGCCACAAGAAGGTGAGAGAACCGCACACGCACCTAAGCAGCTGGCTGAGGCTGAGAAAGCCGAGACCTCGGACAGTCGAAGGACTGTGGGTGCCCAAGCCCACGCTCTCGTTGGCTTTCTCCGCAGATCTTGCCATTAAGAAAAATGGATAACATGATTTTTTTTACTGATTCTTCCTCAGAATTATGTAGGTGTCCTATGGAATTCATCTTGCCCTCATGTTTATTACAGCTAGGCCAAAATCACAGCTAGCTAGTACATCAGAAGTGTTTGATTCTTGTAGCCATAAAATCCTTTAAAATACATCCTCACCTTGATATGTTGCTCTGCATGATGAAGACACTAGGACAGCAAACTCCATCAGATATACAAAAAGACTGCTGATGCATATCTGTAAGTTTTGCTGAGAGTTACTTGGATCAGATAACAATCACCCAGTTATATGCATTAATCATATCCAACAGGTGACTGTTTACCCAGATGCCGACATCTGCCATTATTCTCACAAATGGCTTTATTTTCTGTACTGCCAGGATGCAGTTGCAGGTGTTATTTTGAGGATGGAGGTCTGTCAAGGATAATGCAAGGGAGACTCAGGCTGAAAATAAATAATACAGAGGACAAGTGAAAGGGGATATAAGAGGGGCAAAGAGACAATACAAGAATAGATTGGCAGTCAACAAAAACGGGAATCCAAAGGTCTTCTATAGACGATTTAACAGTGGAAGAGTTGTCAGAGGAGCAGTTGGTCTGATTAGTGACCAAAATGGAGATCTATTGGTGGAGGCGGAAGGCACGGCTGAGGTACTAAATGAGTATCCTGCATTGGTGTTTACCAAGGAAGAGGACTTTGACAAAAGTATGGTAGGATACTGGCCACTGGATGAAATAAAAAGAGGTGGTACCAGGAACACTAGCAGTATTTAAAGTTGTTAAGTCACCCAGCCCAGATGGAATGCATCTTAAGTTGCTGAGGAATGTAAGGGTAGAAATTGTGGAGGTACAGGTCATAATCTCCCAACCCTCCGTAGATACAGGGGTAGTACCAGAGAACTGGAGAATTACAAATCTTACACCCTTGTTTAAAAAGAGAAGGATGAACCTGGCAATTATATGCCAGAGTGGTGGAGAAGCTTTTAGAAACAATAATCCAGGAGAAAGATAACTGTTACTGAACAAGCATGGACTAATGAAGAGCCAGCACAGATTTGTTGAGGGCAACTCATTTTTATCAAAATTGACTGAGTTTTTTTGATGAGGTAACAAAGAAGGTAGATGAGGGCAGTGCAGCTGAGATTGTGTATATCGACTTTCAAAAGGTATTTGATAAAGTACCATACATTAGGCTTGTCAGCAAAATTGAAGCCCCTGGGATAAAAGGGGCAGCAGCAACATGAATACAAAATTGGCTAAGGAATAGAAAACAGAGAGTAGGTGTGAATGCTGTTTTTTGGACTGAACACAAGAACATAAGAAATAGGAGCAGGAGTAGACCATATGGCCCATCATTCAAAACAATCATGGCTGATCTTAGGATTCAACTCCACTTTCCTGCCCATTCGTCATATTCCTTGATTCTCTGGGAGACCAAAAATCTGTCTATCCCAGCCTTAAATGTATTCAACGATGGAGCATCCACAACTCTCTGGTTGGAGAATTCCAAAGATTCACAACCTTTGCATGAAATAACTTCTCTTCATCTCAGTCCTAAATGATCAGCCCCTTATCCTGAGACTGTGCCCCCATGTTTTAAGTTCCCTGACTAGCAAAAATAATCTTTCAGTTTCTACCCTATCTAGCCCCTTTAGAATCTTATATGTTTCAATGAGATTATCACTCATTCTACTAAACTCCACAGAATACAAGCCCAATTTACTTATTCTCTCATCATAGGACAACCCCCCTCATCCCAGGGACCAATCTAGTGAATATTCACTGCACAGCCTCCAGTGCAAGTATATCCTTTCTTAAATGTGGAGACCAAAACACAGTATTCCAGATGTGGGCTCACCAAAACCCTGTACAATTGTAGCAATACTTCCTTATTCCTGTACTCCAATCCCCTTGCAATTCAGGCCAACATACCATTTTCCTTCCTAACTACTTGCTGTACCTGCATGTTAACTTTTTGTGTTCCTTGTACAAGCATACCCAAATCTCTTTGAACATCAACACTTGCAAGTTTCACACCTTTTAAAAAATATTCTGCTTTTCTATTCTTAAAACCAAAGTGAATAACTTCACACTTCCCTACATTATACTCCATCTGCCATCTTGTTGTCCACTCACTTAACCTATCTACCTGTCTATATCTCTTTGCAATCTCTTTGTGTCCTCCCCACAGCTTACTTTTCCACCTACCTTTGTATCATCAGTAAACTCAGAAACATTACTCTCTGTCTCATCATCTAAGCCATTAATATAGATTGTAAATAGATAAGGCCCCAAGACTGATCCTTGCAGCACTCCACAGCCTGCCAACTTGAAAATACCCACTCATTGCTTCCTATCTGATAACCAATCATCTTTTCATGCTAATATATTACCCCCAGTTCCATGAGCCCTAATCTTTCCAATTAACATTTTGTGTGGCACCTTATTGAATGCCTTTTGGAAATCCAGGCATACTGGTTCCACTTTATCTACCCTACTAATTACATCATCAAAAATCTCTAATAAATTTGTCAAACAGGATTTCCTTTTAGTAGCTTGTTGACTTGTTCTAATCATGCTGTGCTTTTCTAAGTGCATTGTTAAGACTTCCTTAATAATAAATTCCAGCATTTTCCCAATGACTGATGTTAGACTAACTGGCCTGTAGTTCCCTGTTTTCTCTCTCCCTCCTTTCTTGAAAAGCAGTGTAACATTTGCCAACTTCCAATCTGATGGGACCGTTCCCGAATCTAAGGAATTTTGGAAAATCATAGCTAGCACATTCACTATCTCTGCAGCTATCTCTTTTAGAACCCTAGGGTGTGGCCATCAGGTCCTGGAGATCTGTTAGATTTTAGTCCCTTAAGTTTCTCCAATACTTTTTCTCTGCTGATATGAATTTCCTTTATTTCCTCACTCTTTTTAGCCCCTAGCTTACTGCCTATTTCTGGTATGGAACCTGTGTCTTCTACTGTGAAGACAGGCACAAAATATTTATTCAATGTCTCTGCCATTTCCTTATTCCCCATGATAATTTCTCCTGCCTCTGTTTCCAAGGGACCAATGTTTACTTTAGCTACTCTCTTCCTTTTGATATACCTTAAAAGCTCTTACAATCTGTTTTTATGTTACTGGCTAGTTTACTCTCATTCTACTTTTTCCTTTTTTTTACATTTTGGTGGCCCTTTGCTGATTTCTAAAACACTCCCAATCCTTGGACTTGCTACTCTTTTTTGCAACATTGTACGTCTTTTCTTTTAATCTTATACTATCTTTAACTTCCTGAGTGAGCCATGGATGGGTTTTTCTGGCTGAGGTTTTATTTTTCAAAGGAATGTATTTTTGTTGAACATTTTAAATTGTTTCTTTAAAAGTTTCCCACTGTTCATCTACCACCAAACCTTTTAGTCTATTTACCCCAGCCAGTTCTCCCCTCATGCCTAACTGACTGGAGGGAGGTATGGACTGTCCCAAGGTTCAGTACTTGGACCACTGTTGTTATGACTTGGACTTGGCAATACAGGGTACAATTTCAATATTTGCAGATGACATGAAACTGAAGAAGATAGTAATCAAATTCAAGAGAACATAGACAGGCTGGTGGAATAGCCAGACATGTGACAGATTCAATGCAGAAAAGTGTGAGGTGGTACAATGCATGCTAAATGGTATGATTTTAAAGGGGTTGGAAGAATACAGAAACTTGGGGGTATTTGTGCACATATCTTTGACAGGATATGTTAGCAAAGAAGCTCATAAAGCATTTGAGATCCTGGGGTTTATAAATAGAGGCATAGCATACAAAAGCCAGCAAGTTATGCTAAATCTACATAAAATACTAGTTTGGCCTCAGCTGGAGTATTGAGAATTGTGTCTAATTCTGGTCACCACACATTAGGAAGGATGAGAAGGCTTTGGAGAGGGTACAGATGAGATTTATTAGAATGGTTCCAGGGTTGAGGAATTACAGTTACACGGATAGACTGGAGAAGCTAGAGTTGTTCTCTTTAGAGCAGAGAAGGAGGAGGATTGATAAAGGTGTTTAAAGTCTTGTAGGGTTTAGATATGGTAAATAAAGAGACACTGTTTCCAATGGCTGAAAAGTCGTTAACAAGAGGCCACAGATTTATGGCAACTGGCAGAAGAACCAGAGGCAATATGAGAAAAAAGCTTTTTTTTTGCAACACGTGATTAGGGTTTGGAATGTACTGCACAAAAGGGTGGTGGATACAAATTCAGTAATAACTTGCAAAAGGGAATTGGATAAATACTTGAAGGGGAAAAAATTGCAGGGATGTGGGGAAAGAGTTGGGGAGTGGGAATAACTGGATTGCTCTTCAAAAGAGCCTGCACAGTCTCGATGGGTCGAATGGCCTCCTCTGTGCTTCAGTAGTCTATGATTCTATGAAGGATTAGAGAAAACAGATGGTAAATCTGTATCAGCAAAGTATGTTCATGTCCAATGAATGCTCTGAGACAGTCTTCACTTTTGGTTGATAATACTTGTTTCCCTATATTAAATGATAGGTTACCTGAATTACCAGAATCAATGCGCATGTTAGCATTGGTAGTGTTTTGCTAACTTTCTTGTGAATTTGTGAAGGTTACAAGATTAATTGCTGCCTATCTCAATCTCTGGTTGAGTAATTGTGCCACCAGGGCAGAATAACCTTGCGTAAAAAAATAATGCAAATGGAGATCAGCTGAAAACTTTACTGAAAAGCTGATAAAGCTGCCTGGTATCATACTTTTTTCTTAGGAATACATAAGCATATTGAAATCAAGAAGTGATCTCTCAAGGTCTCTTTGCCCAGTAAACTAATGTTGTAGGCAACCCCCATCTAATACCCTCAATCATAGCTACCATGCAAAATCAAATAAGTTCTCTTTTGAAAGAATTGGTAAACTCAGATCCCTTTGAATATACATATAGCCTTCTGTAGTATGTCTCCTCCTATTTTCTGCTAATGACTCCTCTTACTTCATTCTTCCCAAAAACGAAACTCTGTCTATGCTTGACTTGATGAAATAACCATCTTCAACTACAGTTACATCAAGTAACCTGTCAGATCATTTGAAATCTCTTCAAATACACAACTTCCACCATATTGCCGCTTCAGCCCTTCCATCTCCACACTTCCTGTGTCAGCACACTGTCTTATTTCTGAGTGGGAATATTCTGCAATCCTATTAATTTACTACTGATTGTTAATGAATGACATATGAATACTAACACTCAGAACTTCAAAATAAATAAATATTGTGCAAAACAAGTTATCCTTTTTACTCTAACGTCAATATAACAGTTCTATTTAATGCAAAAAATGTAATTGTTGCACTCATTGACAGATGTAAATTACATCAAAAAATTGAAACCAGTAGCTAATCCCCCATGGCATTGCACATGATTTGTCAGAGAACACAATCACTCTCTTTCTTGTCTCTGATGTATTTGTGTTTCTGTTTCACTGCCTTTCCTCTTCTGCTTCCATCTCTCTTTCTGTTCTCTTGTATTACTCTCCCCTTATCTCTTCTTTACCTCCCTCTCTGTCTTTCCTCTGTTTCTATATTTTTTTCTTCCTTCCAGCTTAGAAGTGTGGGTGTTATGGCTTGATGTGATGAAGAAAGACATGACCAATGACTGCAGGCTGCATTTCAGTTAGAGATTGTGGAGAGACTGTGGCACTCAGCAGCTCTCTTCTGATTCTCTTCCCCAAGCACGTGTGCTTTTCCCCACTTCATTCCCCTTCCACTCCCAAATTGCTCAAAATACTAGAATTTTTTTCATCTGCCTTTTTCCCTCAGCAACTAAAATTTCTAATGATTAAAATAAGAGTTTACATATTTCACAATCACATAATTATTTCAATCTCAACAACTGAGACAATATTACCTTGTGATCTAAATTGCTCAATTTTTTTCATCTGTATTTTGAGAAATTTGGATCACAAGATAATATAGTCTCATTATGAAGCAGCAACTATTGTGAAATTAACTCTGAAAATAGCTAATGCAGCGCCACTTGCAGGTACTGCAGCAATTATAATAAGTTTTGAATGAAATGCGTGTCCCAAATATATTAAAGTTTTATTCACCTAATCTTTAATTATGTAAACCATAGTGAGCAGATAGGTAGAAGTGGCTGCATTGGAGAAATAATCTCATAAGCTGCAAACGCAAAGCTTGAGGGATGTATTTGAACACTGAAATGTTAAAATTCATTGAAATTCATTGTAATCATTGTAATCATACAAGCACCCATTATTTTTTGTAGACCTCAGGATCTCACCTGCTGAAGTAGTTCTCTTAAGGAAAGAAAGGAAGTTTCAACTTTCTTTTTGTATTTTCCTGTGTCATGACTTCATTGATGATTTTGCTGGATAGTCCTGGTACGTGTGTGCCTGCACTGCAGGCGAGCACAGCCCCAATTTTGCTAGTTTCATAACATTAGGCCTATCATGCCAAGGAAGGCAATCAGTCAAGAACAGCAACACCAGCTTGTATTTACATAGCACCTCTAATGTAATAATAACATCCCAAAGCACTTCACAGAGCTGTAAGGAAAAAATGAAACCGAAGCTAACCAAGGAAATATTAATAGGGTGAAAGTGGTTGGTTTAGGGAGGGTCTTAATGGAGAAGAGGGAGGTGGAGAGGATTAGGAACTCCAAAGCATGGAGCCTAGGTGACTCAAAGCATGGTAGTAATGGAGGGGCAAAGTAAGGAGGATGCACAAAATACAAAAGTCAGAGGAACGGAGATTTATGATTGGGATTATGGAGAAAGGGAGGGGCGAGACCATGAAGGGATTTAAATACAAGTTTAAGAATTATTAAATTGAGGCATTGGGAAACCAAGAGAAAATATAGGTCGGTGATGCAAACATTTCTTGACTACTTGTTTCATTGTGTAACGTCAATTTTTTTCATTGATGAGAAAATGGCAGAAACTGTAGGATTGTTTGTGCAAAATTGTTATGATCCAACTGAACACTGTGAATTTGGTTCACAAAAAAAATCAGTACTGAGGATAGGATTATGGTTGGCATTGCTGTCACAAAAACTGCAAATTGAATCAGAGCTGGCACTTGACAAAGCCCTCCAAATGGATGTCACTCGGAGGTAATAAAATGTCAGGTAGCAGGTCAGAGATCAGCTAAAGAGATGAAAGTCACAATTTAAGCATGGGAAGGACAGAATTGAAATAATCCTCACAAGGAAAGAATTTCACTGAGCCAGAAAGTATCTGTATAGAGTGCCAAATGTAGCCACAGTAAAGAAGATAGCTATCTGGCCTGTAATCAAAGATGCAACAAATGTAAAAAAAACTGCAGCATTTTGCTATTATTGAGGAATTAACTAAATTTACAGAATGATGGTCACCAATGATATTGGTTGTAAAAGATTATGTTACAAAGAAAGAGTTCATTGTAGCTATTGAGAAATGCAGTTCAAGATTTAGAGGATCAAATACTGAGAATGAGGGAAGCCCATGCTGAAAGAATAAAAGCTAACAAGGCAATGTCTGGGAAGAAACTTTTCCTGGTAAGTGAAGCAATAAATAAAAACAGAAAATTTCAACTACAGCTATTTGTTTTAATTCTTTCATGGGATGTGAGCATCGCTGGAAAGGCCAGCATTTACTGCCCAGCCCTATACAATAGAAATGAGTGGCCTAATACTGGATTGTCATTAAAATCCCCTCTGGTTCACTATTGTCGTTTAGGGAAGGAAATCAGCTGTCCTTACCCACTCTGGTCTACATCTGAGTCCAGACCCATACCAATGTGGTTGGCTTTTAACTGCCCTCTGAAATGGTCTACCAGACACTCAGTTGCATCCGACCACAACAAAAAATAAATAAAACCAGCTAATGACTCTGCATCGATCTAAGCAGTAGACACAACAGAGGTAACCCTGCAAAGTCATCCTCACTAGCATCTGAAAACTTGTGCCAAAATTGGGAGAGCCATTCCACATACTATTCAAGCAACAGTTTGATGTAGTCATACTCAGAGAATCATACCTTACAGCCAATGTCCCAGACTGTTTCATAAACATCCCTGAGTATGTCTTGTCCCATCACAGAGGTGGCAGCACCGTGGTATACAGTCAGGAGGGAGTGGCCCTGGGAGTCCTCAACATTGACTCCTGACCCCATGAAGTTTCATGACATCAGGTCAAACATGGGCAAGGAAACTTACTGCTGATTACCACCTACCACCCTCCCTCAGCTGATGATTCAGTGCTCCTCCATGTTGAACACCACTTGCAAGAAGCACTGAGGGAGCAAGGGCACAGAATGTACTGTCGATATGGGACTTCAATGTCCATCACCAAAAGTGGCTCGGTCACATCACTACTGACCGAGCTGGCTGAGTCCTGAAGGACATATCTGCCAGATTGAGCTTGCAGCAGGTGGTGAAAAAACCAACATGAGAGGAAAACATACTTGACCTCATCCGCACCAATCTTCCTGTCGCAGATGCATCTATCAATGACAGTATTGGTAGGAGTGACCACTGCACAGTCCTTGTTGAGATGGCATTCTATCTTTTGTATGGCACTACCATCGTGCTAAATGGGATAGATTCAGAACAAATCTGGCAGCTCAAAACTGGACATTCTTGAGGCGATGTGGGCTATCAGCAGCAACAGAATTGTATTCCACCACAATCTGTAACCTCATGGGCAGGCACATCCCTCACTCTACCATTACTATCAAGCCAAAGGACCAACCATGATTCATTGATAAATGTAGAAGAGCATGCCAGGAGTAGCACCAGGCATGAAAATGAGGTGTCAACTGGTGAAACTACAAAACAAGATGACATGCCTGCTAAGCAGCAGAAGCAGCATGCTACAGACAGAGCAAACTGAACACACAAACAAAGAGATCAGATCAAATCTCTGCAGTCCTGCCACATCCAGTGGAAATGCTGGTGGAAAATTAAACAACTAATAGAAATAAGAGGCTCCATGAGCATCCTTATCCTCCTCAATGATGGTGAAGCCCAGTACGTGAGTGCAAAAGACAAGACTGAATAGTTTTTTTTTATTCATTCACAGGATGTGGGTGGCGCTGGCCAGGCCAGCATTTATTGCCCATTCCTAATTGCCCTTGAGAAGGTGGTGGTGAGCTGCCTTCTTGAACCGCTGCAGTCCATTTGGGGTAGGTATACCCACAGTGCTGTTAGGAAGGGAGTTCCAGGATTTTGACCCAGCGACAGTGAAGGAACGGCGATATAGTTCCAAGTCAGGATGGTGTGTGACTTGGAGGGGAACTTGCAGGTGGTGGTGTTCCCATGTATTTGCTGCCCTTGTCCTTCTAGTTGGTAGAGGTCGCGGGTTTGGAAGCTGCTGTCGAAGGAGCCTTGGTGCATTGCTGCAGTGCATTTTGTAGATGGTACACACTGCTGCCACTGTGCATCGGTGGTGGAGGGAGTGAATGTTTGTAGATGGGGGGCCAGTCAAGCGGGCTGCTTTGTCCTGGATGGTGTCGAGCTTCTTGAGTGTTGTTGGAGCTGCACCCATCCAGGCAAGTGAAGAGTATTCCATCACACTCCTGACTTGTGCCTTGTAGATTGTGGACAGGCTTTGGGGAGTCAGGAGGTGAGTTACTCGCCTCAAGATTCCAAGCACCTGCTCTTGTAGCCACGGTATTTATATGGCTACTCCTGTTCAGTTTCTGGTCAATGGTAGCCCCTAGGATGTTGATAGTGGGGGATTCAGCGATGGTAATGCCGTTGAATGTCAAGGGGAGATGGTTAGATTCTCTTTTGTTGCCTGGCACTTGTGTGGCGTGAATGTTCCTGCCACTTATCAGCCCAAGCCTGGATATTGTCCAGGTCTTGCTGCATTTCTACACGGACTGCTTCAGTATCTGAGGAGTTGCGAATGGTGCTGAACATTGTGTAATCATCAGCGAACATCCCCACTTCTGACCTTATGATTGAAGGAAGGTCATTGATGAAGCAGCTGAAGCTGGTTGGGCCGAGGACACTACCCGGAGGAACTCCTGCAGTGATGGCCTGGAGCTCAGATGATTGACCTCCAACAACCACAACCATCTTCCTTTGCGCTAGGTATGACTCCAGCCAGCGGAGGGTTTTCCCCCTGATTCCCATTGACCTCAGTTTTGCTCGGGCTCCTTGATGCCATACTCGGTCAAATGCTGCCTTGATGTCAAGGGCAGTCACTCTCGCCTCACCTCTTGTGTTCAGCTCTTTTGTCCATGTTTGAACCAAGGCTGTAATGAGGTCAGGAGCTGAGTGGCCCTGGCGGAACCCAAACTGAGCATCACTGAGCAGGTTGTTGCTAAGCAAGTGCCGCTTGATGGCACTGTTGATGACACCTTCCATCACTTTACTGATGATTGAGAGTAGGCTAATGGGGCGGTAGTTGGCCGGGTTGGATTTGTCCTGCTTTTTGTGTACAGGACATACCTGGGCAATTTTCCACATTGCAGGGTGGATGCCAGTGTTGTAGCTGTACTGGAACAGCATGGCTAAGGGCGCGGCAAGTTCTGGAGCACAGGTCTTCAGTACTATTGCCGGAATATTGTCAGGGTCCATAGCTTTTGCAGTATCCAGTGCCTTCAGTCGTTTCTTGATATCACGTGGAGTGAATCGAATTGGCTGAAGTTTGGCATCTGTGATGCTGGGGACTTCAGGAGGAGGCCGAGATGGATCATCAACTCGGCACTTCTGGCTGAAGATTGTTGCAAATGCTTCAGCCTTATCTTTCGCACTGATGTGCTGGGCTCCCCCATCATTGAGGATGGGGATATTTGTGGAGCCACCTCCTCCAGTTAGTTGTTTAATTGTCCACCACCATTCACGACTGGATGTGGATGGACTGCAGAGCTTAGATCTGATCCGTTGGTTATGGGATCGCTTAGCTCTGTCTATCGCATGCTGCTTACGCAGTTTGGCATGCAAGTAGTCCTGGGTTGTAGCTTCACCAGGTTGACACCTCATTTTGAGGTATGCCTGGTGCTGCTCCTGGCATGCCCTCCTGCATTCTTCATTGAACCAGGGTTGGTCTCCTGGCTTGATGGTAATGGTAGGGTGGGGGATATGCCGGGCCATGAGGTTACAGATTGTGGTTGAGTACAATTCTGCTGCTGCTGATGGCCCACAGCGTCTCATGGATGCCCAGTTTTGCATTGCTAGATCCGTTCGAAATCTATCCCATTCAGCACGGTGATAGTGCCACACAACACGATGGACGGTATCCTCAATGTGAAGGCGGGACTTCGTCTCCACAAGGACTGTGCGGTGGTCACTCCTACCAATACTGTCATGGACAGATTCATCCGCGGCAGGCAGATTGGTGAGGACGAGGTCGAGTATGTTCTTCCCTCGTGTTGGTTCCCCCACCACCTGCCGCAGACCCAGTCTAGCAGCCATGTCCTTTAGGACTCGGCCAGCTCGGTCAGTAGTGGTGCTACCGAGCCACTCATGGTGATGGACATTGAAGTCCCCCACCCAGAGTACATTTTCTGCCCTTGCCTCCCTCAGTGCTTCCTCCAAGTGGTGTTCAACATGGAAGAGTACTGAGTCATCAGCTGAGGGAGGGCGGTAGGTGGTAATCAGTAGGAGGTTACCTTGCCCATATTTGACCTGATGCCATGAGACTTCATGACATCCAGAGTCGACGTTGAGGACTCCCAGGGCAACTCCCTCCCTACTGTATACCACTGTGCCCCCACCTCTGCTGGGTCCGTCCTGCTGGTGGGACAGGACATACCCGGGGATGGTGATGACAGTGTCTGGGACATTGTCTGTCAGGTATGATTCCATGAGTATGACTATGTCAGGCTGTTGCTTGACTAGTCTGTGGGACAGCTCTCCCACCTTTGGCACAAGCCCCCAGATGTTCGTAAGGAGGACTTTGCAGGGTCGACAGGGCTGGGTTTGCCATTGTCGTTTCCGGTGCCTAGGTCGATGTTGGGTGGTCCGTCCGGTTTCATTCCTTTTTATGGACTTTGTAGTGGTTAGGTACAACTGAGTGGCTTGCTAGGCCATTTCAGAGGGCATGTAAGAGTCAACCACATTGCTGTGGGTCTGGAGCCACATGTAGGCCAGACCAGGTAAGGACAGCAGATTTCCTTCCCTAAAGGACATTAGTGAACCAGATGGGTTTTTACAACAATCGACAATGGTTTCATGGCCATCATTAGACTAGTTTTTAATTCCAGATTTTATGAAGTTCAAATTCCACCTTCTGCTGTGGTGGGATTTGAACCCATGTCCCCAGAGGAATACCCTGGGTCTCTGGGTTATTAGTCCAGTGATAATACCACTACGCCACCACCTACCATCTTCAGCCAGAGGTGCTGTGGATGATCTGCCTCAGTCTTCTCCTGAAGTTGCCACCATTACCGATGCCTGTCTTCAGCCAATTTGATTCACTCCAAGTGATATCAAGAAACCGCTAAGTGCACAGGATACAGCAAAGGCTGTGGGCCCTAATAATATCATGACTGTAGTGCTGAAATATGCTCCAGAACGAGCCACGCCACGAGCCAAGCTCTTCCAGTACAGCTACAACACAGGCGTCCACCCGGCAGTGGAAAATTGCCCACTTAAGTCTTGTCCACAAAAGTCAGGACAAATTCAATCTGGCCAATTACTGGCCCATCAGTCTACTCTCAATGATCAGCAAAGTGATGGAAGGTGTCATTGACAGTGGTATCAAATATCAAATTTTCCTCAAATCCCCTCTAAACCTCCTGACCCTTACCTTTAATCTACGCCCCCTGCTAATTGACACCTCCGCTAAGGGAAAAAGTTTCTTCCTATCTATCCTATCAATGCCCCTCATAATTTTGTATACCTCAATCAGGTCCCCCCTCAGCCTTCTCTGCTCTAAGGAAAACAACCCTAGCCTATTCAATCCCTCTTCATAGCTGAAATGCTCCAGCCCAGGCAACATCCTGCTGAATTTCCTCTGCACCCTCTCCAGTGCAATCACTGTGGCGACCAGAACTGTACACAGTACTCCAGCTGTGGCCTAACTAGCATTTTATACAGCTCCATCATAACCTCCCTGCTCTTATATTCTATGCCTCGGCTAATAAAGGCAAGTATCCCATACGCCTTCCTAACCACCTTATCTACCTGTGCTGCTGCCTGGTTGTGATTGTTGAAGGCCGATTATCTCAACTTCAGGACATCGCTGCAGGGGTTCCTCAGGGTAGTGACCTAGGCCAACCATCTTCAGCTGATTCACCAATGACCTTTCCTTCATCATAAAGTCAGAAGTGGGGATGTTCAGTGATGATTGCACAGTGTTCAGTTCCATTCGTAACTCCTCAGACAATGAATCAGTCCATTCCGCATGGACAAGATTCAGGCTTGGACTGATAAATAGCAAGTAACAATCACACCACATAAGTGCCATGCAATGACTATCACCAACAAGAAAGAATCTAACCAACTCTCCTTGATATTCAACTGCATTACCATCACTGAATTCCCCATCACCAACATTCTGGGGCTACCATTGCCAGAAACTTAATTCAGCCAGCCACATAAATACTGTGGCTACAAGAGCAGGTCAGAGGCCAAATATTCTGTAGCAAGTAACTCATTTGGCGTCTCGAAGCCTTTCCATCATCTACAAGTCAAAAATCAAGAGTGTGATGGAATATTTTCCTCTTGTCTGGATGAGTGTAGCTCCAACTACACTCAAGAAACTTAACATCATCCAGGACAAAGCAGCCCACTTGGTTGGCACATCCACAACCTTAAAAGTTCACTCCCTCTGCCACCGGCACACCATGACAGCTGTATATAACTGCACTACAGCAATTCGCCAAGGCTCCTTTGACAGCAACTTCCAAACCCATAAGCTCTGCTGCCTAGACGAACAAGGGTAGCAGGTGCATGGGAACAGTACCACCTGCAAGTTTCCCTCCAAGTCATTCACCATCCTGAATTGGAAATCTAAGACCCATTCCTTCACTGTCATTTGGTCAAAATCCTGGAACTCCCTACCTAATAGCACTATGGGTGTACCTACTCCATGTTATGACCGACCACTCCAGTCAAAGCCCCCAATTAAAATATACGATTCTGATTGTGGTGGGAGAAATGCACTGTTAATTCAATCCCGTCCCTCCACAGATTGCCTAACATATCATTTTAATCTTTCCAAATTAAAGAAAGACCCAGCTAAATTGTACCATCTATTAACCCCTGAATGAAGCTAACCAAACCAGGTGTCTTTAAATTAACAAATTAACTGTTTAAGTAGAAAAACTAATTCTTAAACACGACTAAGATATAAACAACATTTAAAATCGAAAAAATTTGAGTCCTTGCAGATTTACACTCCTGCCAGATGTGGAACAGTCCAAGGTTGCTTGAAGTCCTCACAGCCGTCTGATGGGGAAAAAAGCTTCTTTAACAGTAGAACAGTCCGTAGTCTAATCCAGAAGTCGAAATTGTTGCTTTCCTTCTCCAGTGATGAATTTCTACAATTAACAACTGGCAAACAATTTTTATGAATCAATTTGGCTTTAGAATTTTTGAGGAATAAAAGATTGTCACAGTCTAACTTCCCTTCCTTCAGTTTAAATTATCAGAGATCTCTGTTTTGGCTTGACCTTTTCGAATTTTGAGAGAGAATAATAAATAAACAGACTAAGTTCTCTTCCTTCAGTTTAAATGGTCCGACAGTGCTCCTTTCAGGTGCTAACATACAGCTGTCTGTCTGTATCCTCTGTTAGAACAGGCTTGTTTTTCCACTATAAGACAGTTCAAAATTAAATTGTAACAAATGTATCTCTCGATGCTCAGTCCGAGTGGCTGTATCCAAGGCAGCCAGGATGCACCCTTTGAAGCTGGTTGGTTCTCTCTCTATATGGTTGTATCCAATGGCAACCAAAATGCACCTTTTCGGTAACTCCTGAGGCTTGCTTGTTCTTAAAGCAACACTGATCCTTTGCTGTCTTAAAGACATACCACATATTTCCCCAACAAAAAAATGACAGGATCATGACACCTTTGCCCCTGGTGGAATGAAACGCCATTCTTGGAATGTGTTTCATTACAATGGGTAAAAAATATAATTTGAAAAAAAATGCTTATACATTTTTTTTTCACATTTACACTTTTCTAAAATGTTAAGACTATGCAGCAAGTCCCACCAGAACATTTCAACTTTAAATTTTCAAAAAGGTTGTCCCAATTAACCCATTTAAAATTTCCTAGCATAGTCTTCCAATTGTTTCGTGTTTTCCCTCCAAGTGTCCCTATTGTCCATCACCTCAGCCAGGTGAACTGCACAGCTAGGAGCACTGACCACTACTGGGTTTATTATTCTCTGAGAAGTTTCTTGAGTACCCCTTAACCTATGTGGCATCACTTGACACTGGAAAACCCTGTCCGGTGTAACAAAAGCTGATTTTTTCTTACCCTGGAGTGTCAAAGGAATTCTCCAACACATATGTCTCTTTAAGACACGTTGTGTTACCCACTCTGTCCATACAGTCCATTAAATGAGAATTTGGGTAGGAGTCTGCTTTCTTTGCTACAGTGACTTTTCTAGAGTCTATGCAAATTTGAGTCGACCCACCAGTTTAGTCATCAAGACCATCTGCAAATTCCAGCTGTCCTGAGTAGGTTCGACTAAGCTGCCCTTCAGCATGCATTGGACCTCTGCTACCACTTGGGCCTGTCTGTCTGGACCTAAGCGACAAGGATGTTATTTTAAAGGAATGGTTCCCCCTATACCCACATCATGTGTGGCTAAGGTTGTACATGCTGGCTTATCCCTACAAACTTTTTGAAATGTTGTGAAAACCCTGGTTAGGACTTCATGCTGTTTTGCCTCTAAATGTAAACGCCGATTGTTTAATTTTCCTAGCCATTCTGTATTCGCTAACTGGATAGTTGGAAGTTCAATCTGAGAATTTCCTAGGCCTGCTTCTACCTCATCCTCACTATCCTTTTCCTTCTCAACAGTCCCAATTACCTGACATACCTGTACTGGCTTATCCTCCTCCCTGCGGTAATATTGTTTGAGCATATTAATGTGACACAACTGGTTCTTCTTCCGGCGATCAGGGTGTCAATCAAGTAATCTACCTTACCCACTCTTTTGATCACTCTATACGGACCACTGAACCGTGCTTTTAATGGTTCTCCCTATAACAGTAACAACACTAATACTTCATCCCCTGGTATTATGGTAGGTTGTGGTTTTCCCAACATTTGACAGGTATGGCATGTCCTACAAAATTGTCTCACATCCTTTGTAAGAACTGGCTAGTAATAATGTTTGCTTATGTCTGATTTAGTCTTCTGAATTCCCCTATATCCTGCAAAAGGAATGTCGTATGCTAACCTTAATAATACTTGTCGATATTTAGGTGGTACCACGATCTGTTCACCAACTGTGTAACAGCCTCGACAACCAATTTTTTCTGCAGCACCTGTGGAAGAGTCTGTCACTCTAGTATTGGCCTTTATAGCCACTCCAGGCGCTGCTCCACAAACCACTGACCACCTCCAGGCGCTCACCCATTGTCTCCCGAGACAAGGAGGCCAAAGAAGAACTACCTGTTCAACAACTGTCCAGTCTTCGTTGGCAGGCCTATGAGGCGGCCTCCATTTCCTCCTCAAAACCCCATTTGTCATATAATAGCCTTCTGGAACTGCTTTCACCTCAGCTTCTGACAGAGCCATTTGTGCTATTCGTTATATCTCTGGATCAGCTTGCTGTGCTGCAATGATAGATGATCTGTTAAACATCTCATTTGGATTATCTAAATCCCCAAATAAGGTTTCAGACACTTAGCTATCTATTTGTGGTGCCCCTTTTACCGCCGGCAATGGATCCTGTTTAGCCATTGCTCAAGTAACTACACAAGCAGGAAATATTCCCGGAACTTGTTCCTGTAATTGCTTTGTTTCCTTCGTTTCACGTGGTTCCTCTGTAACTATGGGAGAAACTGATATTTTTGATCCAGCCAAATAATTTCCTCGGAGTAGATCAATTCCCTTTACTGGTAAACTGTGGACAACACCTACAGTAACTACCCCAGTTATTAAGTCATTCTCTAGGCGTACTATGTACAAAGATACGGGTATACACACCCCACCAATTCCATTAACTAAAACTTTAGCGTTCAAGGTGCTTTCTGGTGGAAACCTCATTTCTTTCCTCAGCAAGAGAGTTTGGATTGCTCCTGTGTCCCTGAGTATAATGATAGGTTTTCCTGCCTCACTTATAGGATACGGAGTTACTCTCCCCTTTGACAAAAATTCACTATAACTCTCAGGTATTTTATTCTTAACCTCTACACTCCTTTTAGTTTCAATATCTGGTTTCATATTCACAGCTGTCATTAAAGCCTGGTCTGTTATACTCTCAGTCAGAGTCTTTTCCTCTGCACTAACTTTGCGCACCCCAACAAGTCTCATGGGTTTCCCTCACAATTTCCAGCACTCTGGCAAAGATGACCCATTTTGTTGCAATGATAAAACTTTGGCTTGCAAACCTCACTTCTACCCTCAGCACCTTCCTTTCTGACCTAAGGAGGTGATCGTGGGGCATTCCCAGCTGGTCCTTCTTGTTCCGGGCTACTTGCCTTCCTTTCACTCTACCACTTTCTATCCTTCTCGGGTTTATGGGGGTGATGGACAAAATAGGTTGGTTTATTCACAAGCTCAAAATCATCAGCAATCTCTGCTGCTAGCCTAGCTTTCAAAACTTTCAGGTTATCTATATGAGTTCTCACTACTGAAGGAATGGAGTTTTTAAACTCTTCTAAGAGAATCAATTCTCGAAGTTTCTGATTTGTGGTTTCTATCTTTAATGCCCGCATCCAACGGTCAAAATCCATTTGCTTCACTGTCTCAAATTCTAAGTATGTCTTCCCAGCCAATCTCCGTAAGTTCCGAAACTTCTGATGGTAAGCTTCAGGGATTAACTCATACGCAGCGAGAATAGCCTTTTTTGCCATCTCATAATCTGCAGAAGTCTCTTCAGGAAGCATGACATACGCTTCATGAGCTCTGCCTACCAGCCTGCCCCAAATAAGTAGTGTCCAGCTTTCTTTTGGCCATTTCATCTGTTTGGCTATTTTTTCAAAATATATGAAAAATGCCTCTACGACCCTTTTCTCGAACTTAGGAAGAGCCTGTATAAATTTAAACGATTTCTCACTGGGTCCTGATCTAAATTTAGATTCTTCCTGACCCGAATTTTCCCTGGATTTAAGACTACCCTTTTGTCTTAAGTCCATCTCTTTTAAATTAAATTCCCTCTCTTCCTTTTCACTTTCTCCCTTTCCGCCAATTTAACTTTTCTTATTGCTATTGCTTTTTCTTTTTCCCTTTCCTCTTTTTCCAAGTTAAGTTTTCTTAATTCCTTTTCTGCCTCAAGTTTTTCATTTCTAACTGAATCCTAGCCAATACCACTGCATCACTCTCAGACTTACTACCTTCTTGTCTATCGTATTCCCTTTCTTGTTCCTCGTATTCCCCTTCATCAGTATCATCGTCTACTAATTCCAGATGTTTGGTTATTATGTCAATTATCTCTCCTTTTTTTGGCACCTGATTTCAATTCCAACCCCAATTTCACTGCTAATTCTTTTAGTTTGTTCTTAGTTAGTTATCAAGTCACTCGGGTAAACATTCTGCTTTCCCAAAAACTCTGCTACAGTCACTAATGCCATTACAATGGTATAGACTGTACCTTATTATACAAGAGACCTGGTTCTTTTATTTCTTTGTAATTCACATTAGATTTAGATCACAACAGTAGAGTTTCCAACTGCTATGATCCCAGATGAGGGAGCAATTAAATATGATGCCAAACGCAAGACCCCAATTTAAATATGTTATCTCAGAAACGAGTAATTAATATAATTCTAAATGCGAGCCCTCCAAATTAGTCTGATTCTGATGCGAGCCACCGAATTAAACATGATTCAAATGCAAGCAAGCCCCCAGTTAAAATGTGATTCAAATCCCAGATAAGAAACTGAATTAATATGTTAAGACCAACCGCTCCAGTCAAAGTCCCAAATCAAAATATACGATTCTGATTGTGGTGGGAGAAATGCACTGTTAATTCAATCCCGTCACTCCACAGATCGCCTAACATATCATTTAAATTTTCCAAGTTAAAGAAAGACCCAGCCAAATTGTACCATCTATTAACCCCTGAATAAGGCTAACCAAACCAGGTGTCTTTAAATCAACAAATTAACTGTTTAATTAGAAAAACTAAATTCTTAAACACGACTAAGATATAAACAACATTTAAAATAGAAAAAATTAGAGTCCTTGCAGATTTATGCTCCTGCCAGATGTGGAACAATCCAAGGTTGTTTAAGGTCCTCACAGCCGTCTGATGGGGAGAAAAGATTCTTCAACAGTAGAACAGTCCACAGTCTAATCCAGAAGTCGAAATTGTTGCTTTCCTTCTCCAGCTTTAGAATTTTTGAGGGATAAAAGATTGTCACAGTCTAACTTCCCTTCCTTCTGTTTAAACTATCAGAGATCTCTGTTTTGGCGTGACCTTTTAGAATTTTGAGAGAGAATAATAAATAAACAGACTAAGTTCTCTTCCTTTAGTTTAAATGGTCCGACAGTGCTCCTTTCAGGTGCTAACATACAGCTGTCTGTCTGTATCCTCTGTTAGAACAGGCTTGTTTTTCCACTATAAGACAGTTCAAAATTAACTTGTAACAAATGTATCTCTTGATGTTCAGTCCAAGTAGCTGTATCCAGGGCAACCAAGATGCACCCTTTGAAGCTGGTTGGTTCTCTCTCTATATGGTTGTATCCAACGGCAACCAAAATGCACCTTCTCGGTAACTCCTGAGGCTTGCTTGTTCTTCAAGCAGTACTGTTCCTTTGCTGTCTTAAAGCCACCACATATTTCCCGAAAAAAAACCAGCACTTTGTCTCGGACTCAGAAGGTCAAGTCCCATTCCAGGACTTGAGCACACCAATCTCGGCTCATGCTCCAATGTAGTACTGGGGGAGTGCTACGCTATTGGAGGTGCCGTCTTTTGGATGAGATGTTGAACCCAGTCTGCCCTCTCAGGTGGATGTAAAGGATCCCATGGTACTTTTTTGAAGAAGAACAGGGGAGTTATCCCAGTGTCCTGGCCAATATTTATCCCTCAATCAACATCACAAAAAAAGCGGATTATCTGGTCATTATCAGACGGCTGTTTGTGGGAGTTTTCTGTGTGCAAATTAACTGCCATGTTCCCTACATTACAACAGTGACCACACTTCAAAAGTACTTCTTTGACTGGGATGTCCAGTAGTCATGAAAGGCACTATGTAAATGTAAGTGTTATTTAAATAATGTTCTTCTTCTGCATACTATTTAGATATCTTATCTCCATTATCTATTAAATAAGTCAGCCTGGGATATTAATGCTTTCATTGATTATTCAGTAGATATCTGACTCTGGTAAAATTGAATGTAATAGCCAGAATAATACCCAAACTTTGGAGGAACTGTGTGGGACAATAGATTTGTACACTTTTATTGTGTTGCTGCTTCAAATCCAGACCTCTCTGTTATGTAGAATAATTATTGTGCCATCTTAATCCGATCTTAGTAAACATTGGCAAAACTTGATAACCTTACTCAAAGAGATCACTCAGAGAGATTGGAAAGATTACTTCTGTGGAATATTGGTGCAATAGGAAATCTATTCAAGAATATAATTAGTGGACTAAAAAGCAAATATTATAACCTTGAAAGGCAAAAGGTATACTTCCAGAGTGATGCAACAATTGTCTTTGAGAGTGATCTGATCTGTTATTAAACAAAATGAGAAGGCACAAATAAGGGTGAAGAATACTAGCAAGAATGAATATGGAGAAGATTATACAAAGCAACAGAAGGAGACCAGGAAAATAATAAGGAAGGAAAAAGAATACATGGAAAAGAATATGCAGTTGATATCGAAAATAAAATTTAAAAGAAAAATAAGTACACCAAAAAGAGTAGTAGAAGAGGAAATAGGATCATTAAGTATAGATTTTGGTGTGATAATTATAATGGATAAAGACATGGTGAAAATTTTAAATAAACATTTTGTTTCAGTCGTCACATTCAGGAAAGAGAGCACAATACCAAGTACAATGATGACTATAGATTGGTGAAGGGGAGAAATTTACGGGGATTGACAAGGGATTGGAGACCCAGCTTGTCATTCTTTATAAATAATGGCCCGGATTTAGGAATAGACTGGAGTATATCCAAGTTTGCAGATGATGCTGAGCTAGAAGATATAATAAATATTGAAAATAGCCCAAGATTACAAATAGATTTAGCTAAATTAAGTAAGTGAGGAGAACATTGGAAGATATATATTAATGTAATGAAGTGCCAGGCAGTGCACAATAGAATGGCAGATGGAAGAATTGGTAGTAATCTTATGAGCCCACTCTGTCAGCAAGGAGCCTTACTTACCAGCAGCACAAATTGGAAATTCAGGCACACACTGCCAAAAATTTCCCAATTGCCATGGACAGTACAGGTTTCCAATTTGTGCCTCATACCCAATCCTAAATCTGCCCTTGCCCAACATCTACAGACAGTGACCAGGATTGATTTTTCCCATTCCTGTTCCAGGTACGCTAAGCCTAATTGTAGTACCTCTGCTGGCCTGCCTTCCAAGTCAAATCAGCTAACTCAACATACACCATGGATCAAATAAGTACTTTCCTAATCTGACAGGGTCAAGATGGTTCTTTACCATGAATCTATCCACTGAGTCTTTGGGGAGTTTCTGATGTAAGTTATTCTTTTTTATATAATCGTTTTTGGTTTTCACCAATTTCCCCCACCCCCTTCACTCCTGAGGGTTCTGACCTTGCGTTGGAATGTCATTCGACAGGTGCTAGACACCCTCTGGTGCATCATCCAATGGTCCTTTAGTCAGTGAATTTAGATAATGAGTGTCAGCAGGCCTAATGACCACAGAGGGACACCAGAACAAAGCTTGATGCTGTTGATCTGATGAAAGGTCACAGACCCTGAAACGTTAACTCTGCTTCTCTTTCCACAGATGCTGCCAGACATGCTGAGTATTTCCAGCACTTTCTGTTTTTATTAAAGCTTGATGCTATCCTGCCATAGGCACACTTCCTACTGAGGTCACTGGATAATCATCAAGATCTGGCTGGTGTTCCCCTTGCTAAAATGGGAAACTGAAGCCGACTGTACTGCTCCTACTCCTGCCCATCTAGGATCGGATAACTTGGCAAAGGCTGGTGATCAGACATGGGACCAGCTACTAAAGCCTGGCTCGGGTATAAAATTAAAACCCAATCCCGGCCAACCCGACAACAGCCAATCCGAACCCAACCCAGGCCCGAATCCTTTAATTTTTTTAAATGCCCGACCCGAACCTGACACGTGTAGTCAGGTTTGGTCGGGTAGTCAGGCTTTACTGCAGAGTGCGAAGTCTGGACTGCACATTTCCCGCCATGACGTCCTGAATATTCATTTGAAGATTACTTCCCAGAGCAAGGCAGCACTGTCCACGTCCAGCCCGACCCGACCCAATCCTGAATGCTGGACCTGGAAGAGAGAGACAACCCAACACACGTCGTCGGGTCTGGTCGGGTTCGGGTAGCCACACTTTACCAGCTACTCACTGACTAGAGTCACTGGGCCATCAATGGAACTCGTAGCTTAGATTTTCAGATCCATGCTATTTTAATGTCAGTATCAACCTTTGTATTTTAAATGGATTACCAGAGACATTATTTTAATGTCAGTATCAACCTTTGTATTTTAAATGGATTACCAGAGACATTAAAATAATCCTGGAATATATTTAATTTTAAACCGATTACAGCTGCTGTTAAAGTAATACCAATGTTAAACTTACATAACCTTCGTTAAAATAAATGCAATTTCATATGTTTAAATCTATGTCACCCTTACAAAGTATAAATGCCGCTCATAACGTTTCTCTGATGCTCCTGTGTATAAGCGTTTATATTTTCGGGAACAATTTGCCCAGATAATACTCAGTAGAGCATTACAATATAAAGCCTGTTAGTCTGCATGTAAAGGCCTTCTTTGCAAACCCAGTCCTGAGGGCTTTAATTCCTTATCATTGAGTCTGGTAATGCTAAATTGTTAACGATCCACTCATTCTGCAATGTGAGCAATACAATCTCACATCACAACCATGCACAGCTACACAAACATACAAGGAAATGAACTTTATACTGGAGGGGGGGGGGTCACTCCTACTTTTCCGGTCACGTGGCCACGTGGCATTTCCAAATATGGTCGCATAAAGGCCACCGAGCCGCCAGATCAAAGGGAGCCGCCGTCTACAGCTTTCCAATCGCATCCTTGTGGTTAAAAACATGACAACAGCCCGATCGTTTTCTCACGCCACACGCAATCTCCATCTCCCCCGCAGTCCTATACATTCCGTGCTAAATGCAGCACAATCATCTCCTTTATTTCGATGAAAAGCCCTGCAATTAGATTCAGTACAACACCACCTCCCCCCTCCCATCATCGTTTGGGAAAAGGGAGGGGGAAAACTCGTGTAGCAAAGGCGTGAACTGGCGGCTACATCAAAGCGATCTCAGCCTGTGTATTAATGAGATCCTTTGTTTCCTGGCTGCAATGCAACAGGTTCTCTCACATTTGCCAATGAGGGAATGCTTTTTTTCTGTTCCATGTGGGAGGGCTGAAAATCTCTTAGCTTCTGTTTCTTTATCGTAGGACATGTAAGAAAAAATGATCTACAGCGGAATCAGTGTTACGCAGAAATGTCTAAATACACGACCTCCATCGTAATATTAACTTTATTTCCCTCTATGATCAGTTCACACTATATGTTTACTTATTTTGCAAAATGTTACAATGCAGTACATGCTTTTACCTTTCATCGGTACCTATTCGCCAAGTTATTTCCGCTTGGATTTTAGTCGATTTATAAAAAGTAATAATTGAAATTTACAACAGGGAATAACCTATAAGTCTTTGAGAGCTAAAGGAAACTTTTATTTCTGTTACAACCAAAACTATATATGCAGACATTAAAAAAAATGCGCCTGGATGCAAAGTGCTGATAAATCCGGCATTTAAAAAATATCTTTGATCGTAACAAAAAGACAATTGTTGGCAGCGTGATTGCAGAATATTACAGCAGCATTTAGCTGGCTTGCAGGCTATTTAATAGAATGATAGAATGGTTACAGCGCAGAAGACGGCCATTCGGCCCGACGTGTCTGCGCCGGCTCTCTGCAAGAACAAATCACCCAGACACACTCCACCATCTTTTCCCCTAGCCCTGCAAACTTTTCCTCCTCAGATAAATATCCAGTTCTCTTTTGAAGGCCTCGATTGAATCTGCCTCCACCACACTCTCAGGCAGTGGATTCCAGATCCTAACCACTCGCTGTGTAAACATGTTTTTCCTCATGTCACTGTTGTTTCTTTTGCCAATCAACTTAAATGGGTTTCCTCCACTTCTGTATCCTTCCGCCAATGGGAACAGTTTCTCCCTATCTACTCCGTCCAAACCCCTCATGATTTTGAACACCTCTATCAAATCTCCTCTTAATCTTCTCTTCTCAAGGAGAACAGATCTAGCTTCTCCAATTTATCCACATAACTGAAGTTCCTCATCCTGGAGCCATTCTTGTGAATCTTTTCTGCACTCTCTCTATTGCCTTAATATCCTTCCCAAAGTGTGGTGTGCAGATCTGGACATATTACTCCAGTTAAGGTTGAATCAGTGTTTTATACAAGATTATCATCACGTTCTTGTTTTTGTACTCTATTCCCATATTTATAAAGCCCAGGATTCCATACACTTTATTAACCGCTTTCTCAAACGGCCCTGTAACCTTCAATGATTTGTGCACATATACCCCCAGGTCCCTCTCCTTCTGCACTCCCTTTAGAATTGTACCCTTTAATTTATATTGCCTGTCCTCAGTCTGCCGAACAAAATGAATTACTTCACACTTTTCTGCATTAAATTTCATCAGCCACTTGTCGGCCCATTCCACCAGATTATGTCCTGTTAAGGTTTATCACTACCTTCCTCACCGTTCACAATACTTCCAAGTTTTGTGTCATCCACAAATTTTGAAATTGTGCCCTTTACACCCAAGAATAGGTCATTAATATAGATTAAGAAAAGCAGTGGTCCTAATACTGACTCCTGGGGAACCCCACTATATACCATCCTCCAGTCTGAAAAACAACCGTTCACAGCTACTCTCAGTTTCCTGTCACTCAGCCAATTTCATATCCATGCTGCTACTGTCCCTTTTATTCCATGGGCTCTAACTTTGTTGACAAGCCTGTTATGTGGCATTTTATCAAATGCCTTTGGAAGTCAATGTACACCACATCAACCACATTACCCTTATCAACCCTCACTGTTACCTCATCAAAACACTCCAGCAATTTAGTTAAATATGATTTGCACTTAACAAATCCGTGCTGGCTTTCCTTAATTGATCATATTTTCAGAGCTTGGGACTGTACAGGACTGGACCGAAAGTCTTACTGTGCACTACGCTGTGTCTGTGATTTCTGGAGGAAAGAAATACAAAGTAATGTAATTGTTTTAAAGCTCAGGGGTTCTCCTCTGTGTCAGAACCAATATTTATCCCTTAACCATCATCACTAAAATAGATTATCTGGTCATTTATCACATTGTTTTTTGTGGGATCTTGCAATAAGCAAATTGGTTGATGGTTTAACTATATTACGACAGTGACTATATTTCGAAGTACTTCATTGGCCAAAAGGCAGTATGAGACATCTTGAGGTCATGAAAGGTGCTACATAAATGCAAGTTCTTTCTTTTAAAGATTAATAAGCCACAACCAGGGATGAATCAACTAACACATTTTTGCAAACCACAGGAGCTTAACTTTAAAAAAATTGACTCTTTCTCTGTATCTGTGAATGTGCCCATTTACGCAAGAGTGTGAGAATACATCTGTGAACATTGTGTGTGTGTGTGTGTGCAAACCTATCTGTGTAAGTGTGTGGGTGTTATATGTGTGTATGTGTCCGGTCTGTGCCGAATGTAAGAGTATCTGTATGTAAGTCTGTTCTCTGCATATTAAAGTATGTGCAAGTCTGTGTCTATATGAATGTGTGCAAGTGTGTATAAATTACCATATATTTGAGTTTCTATTCATGTTTCCATCTGTATTTGTCAGTTTATATGTCAGAGTGTATATGTGCAAGAATATATTTGTACATAAACATAAACAAGTTGACCCTTAGGACCAAGCTGATGGTTTATAAGGCCTGTGTTCTCAGCACCTTACTATATGGCTGTGAAACATGGGCAACTTAGAGCTACCAGGAAAAGAAGCTCAATAATTTCCATCTTTACTGTCTGTGGCACGTTATGTGTATATCCTGGCAGGACAAAATCACAAATGTGGCAGTCCTCTCAAAGGCAGAGCTCCCAAGTGTATTGGCACTAATCAAACAGAGGCAGCTTCAGTGGATCAGACATGTCCGCAGGATGGAAGACAGTCGCATGCCCAACGACCTTTTGTATGGTGAGGTAGCCGGTGCCAAATGACCAGTGGGATGCCCAAAGCTCCGCTTCAAGGATGCTTGAAAGTGTGACATGAAGGCCCTAAATCACAGAATCACAGAATTGTTATAGCGCAGAAGGTGGCCATTTGGCCCATCAGCACCGGGGAGTCACTAGCTAGCGAAAGAGGGAGATGGCGACACATCCTGTGGACTGGTGTGCACTACGAATGACCAGTTGCTACAGCAGCTTGGCAACAGGCGCAAACATCAAAAACAACTCAGAGGGTCACTTGGCAGCTTAACGTGCAGCACTTGTGGCAGAACCTGCCTCTTAAGAATTGGCCTTCACAGACATCAGCAAAGGTGCACCAAGAGAAGTCATCCCACCTAAATGGATTGTTTGCTGCGTGTCCATCATCTTTCATAGATGGAAGGATGCCAAACCAAACATATGTGAGTGTGAATGTGCCAGTGTTGTGAATATATCTGTGTTTGTGTCTGCGATTGTGAATGTGTGCTTGTGTTAATGCACTTGTATGTGAGAACACCTTGGGACATTTTGTTGCAAGAGACACTACATAAGTGCAAATTGTGTGAATGTGAAAGTAAATGTATACGTATGCATGTATGAATGTCTGTCTAATTGTGCATTTATTCATATGCATGAAAATGGATGTGTGTGCGTTTATATGAATGTGTCTCTGTGTATGTGGGTGTGTCTGTGTATTGATCTATGTGTATATGATTGTGTCTTCTGACATTTTGTTTTGTGAAATTCACTGCAAAAGTGCAACTTGTGCGCATGTCTAAAGGCATATTCAAATGCATGCAGTGTTTGCAGATGCTTTTTTTCTCCCCTGGAACAGAAATTCAGCAAATTCATGGTGAAGTTGCAGATTTGCTGCTTCAAGAGAGTTGACAAAGAATCACTGCTGCTCTACTTTTTTATAATTTCTGTCAACAGCAGAGTCTGCTGCTGGAGTGAAGCTGCAGCTGGGACAAGCAATGAGAATATGATCAAGGAGGGAGAATGTGTCTGTGCACTTGGAGCCACTTGGAGGGCAGAATGCCTCTGTGAAGTGGGTGGGGTTGGAGGAAGAAGGTGCCTCCTTGAAGAGGGGAGGGAAGTGACTGGTCAGCTAGATTTTGGGGGAAGTGATTTGGGGCTGGACATCTCTCAAAAATGGATGAATACAAATGTCACTTCTTTTTTCTACTTTTTTAAATAAAACACTTATCAGTAATGCAGTTATAATGTTTAAAGTTGACCAGAATGCACCATATTTAAGGCAAAAATTCAAAATTTCCCAGAAAACATGCCCCTGAAGCTTCTTTAATTTGCATATTCATAAGGGGTGGGAACAACATTTGGAACGAATTCATATTTCTACATTTTCTGCCTTTAGCCCTGGAACCTGTGTGTAGGATATGTGAGTGTGCTTGAATGTTTGTTGGTGAATGTGAATGTGGCCTTGGTCAACATCAGCGGTATATACTTTTTTTGTTTGATTACACCTCTGTAAAGCACCTTGGAATGTTTTTCTGCATTAAAGGTGCTATTTCAATGCAAGTTGTTGTTTGTGACTATGTCTGTGGTGCATTACCCCTCCTTAACCATTTTAATTTCTGCGTAGCCTGTAATATCTTTGATCATTCCATTCTTTCCGCCACCTCTCCTCCACAGTTCACCTCTGTGGTAGCACCCTCTCATGGTTCTAACCTTCCATTTTCCAATGTAGCCAGCACGTCTACCATGATTCCCCATTCCAATTCTGCATGGTTACCTCGAGCATGTACAAAGTCTTCATCCTTGTTATCTTCCTTTCCCCCACATTGAAGCCGCCTCTGAGAAACATTATCCATTAGCTTGGAGTCACTTTTATATGTATTTGGATGATACTAAGATTTATTTTCTTGAAATCACAATTGTGACTAAACATTCCAATACCAAGTTACAAATGAGCCAACGATTTCTCAAATTTAACACTGGCAACTCCAAAAGCATCTATTTAGTTTTCACCAGAACCTCTGAAGCCCTTGATTCCAGCCCCCTCATTGGCTGCTCTCTTAGGCTGTACTCACTGGTGCACAATCTCTGTGTCCTCTTTGCTTTTGGGCTGAGGTTGAAATCCATGTTCAGCTATTGCTAAGAATATTAGTTCCACTTTAGTAACATCGCTTATTCCTGACCTCATTTCACTGCATGGAAACATTAATTTGTGACTTCATCACCTGTAGGCTCAATTTCTCCCATCCTCTCTTCCTTATCCTCTCAAGCTCCAGTCTACATAAACTCCAACGTGTCCAAATTTCCATTTGTGTTGTCTCCTATACTGAGTTTTGGACACTCACTCCCACAGTCCTCACTGTGATCTACACTAGCTCACTGTACTATGCACATTGGTTTCAAAATCTTCACCCTAGATTACATATCCTTGCATCATCTCATCCCATTCTATGTCGGCAACTTCCTGCAGCCCTACATCCCAGCCCACATGCTCTGCTCTTGCAAAGTTGATCTCCTATGCCTCCCTGTCTCTCTGCTCTACCATCATTAGCAGAGCCTTCAGCCATGATGGCCCTGCACTCCAGAATTTTCTTCTTCAGCTCTCCTGCTCCATCTTTTCTTACATTCAAAAACATACTTAAAATCTGGTTAGCCGAAGTGATTATTCTCATAGCTGCTGTTCGATTTTATTACACCCACTTTGTGAAGTGTCTTAGGGCAATTCACAATATGAAAGGTGCTTTATAAGTGCATGTTAAGTGTAAGTACAGGTGTGAAAGTTTAGGTCATGTACCTGTGTATCTCTGTATTTAAGTTTGCGTCTGGATTTGTGCCTGTGTATGTCTGTATTTAAGTTTGTGCCTGTGTATGTCTGTATTTAAGTTTGTGTCTGGATTTGTACCTGTGTATATCTGTATTTAAGTTTGTGTCTGGATTTGTGCCTGTGTATATCTGTATTTAAGTTTGTGCCTGTATATGTCTGTATTTAAGTTTGTGTCTGGATTTGTGCCTGTGCATGTCTGTATTTAAGTTTGTGTCTGGATTTGTGCCTGTGCATGTCTGTATTTAAGTTTGTGTCTGGATTTGTGCCTGTGTATATCTGTATTTAAGTTTGTGCCTGTATATGTCTGTATTTAAGTTTGTGTCTGGATTTGTGCCTGTGCATGTCTGTATTTAAGTTTGTGTCTGGATTTGTGCCTGTGTATATCTGTATTTAAGTTTGTGCCTGTGTATGTCTGTATTTAAGTTTGTGTCTGGATTTGTACCTGTGTATATCTGTATTTAAGTTTGTGTCTGGATTTGTGCCTGTGTATATCTGTATTTAAGTTTGTGCCTGTATATGTCTGTATTTAAGTTTGTGTCTGGATTTGTGCCTGTGCATGTCTGTATTTAAGTTTGTGTCTGGATTTGTGCCTGTGCATGTCTGTATTTAAGTTTGTGTCTGGATTTGTGCCTGTGTATATCTGTATTTAAGTTTGTGCCTGTATATGTCTGTATTTAAGTTTGTGTCTGGATTTGTGCCTGTGCATGTCTGTATTTAAGTTTGTGTCTGGATTTGTACCTGTGTATATCTGTATTTAAGTTTGTGTCTGGATTTGTGCCTGTGTATATCTGTATTTAAGTTTGTGCCTGTATATGTCTGTATTTAAGTTTGTGTCTGGATTTGTACCTGTGTATATCTGTATTTTAAGTTTGTGTCTGGATTTGTACCTGTGTATATCTGTATTTAAGTTTGTGTCTGGATTTGTACCTGTGTATATCTGTATTTAAGTTTGTGTCTGGATTTGTGTCATATTTAACTAAATATGTCTGTGTGTGTAACTGTATCTGTGCTTGTGCATGTCTGTATTTAACCATGAATGTGTATCACGGTATCAGTGTTGGTAAACATATTTGTGTGTGAAGATATCTGTGTGGCTGTTTGTGTCTCCATTTGTGAATGTGTGAGAGTATACCTGTGTATATACCTGTGGGCATTCTTTGTATGAGAGACCTTCTCATTATCTATCTACATTATTCTATCCGGCCCACTTTAACCCTTACCTCTCCTCCAGTAGACATAAACAACATTTACCCGTCTTTAAACTTAATAACTCAAAACTGACAAGTTAAATAATTCAGCAAAAAAGTTACATGATCTATTGATCAAACTGAATTACAGTTTAGAAAGCAACATAAAGGAACACTTTATTTTCAAAACGGGTATTGAGAAAATGTATAGTAAATAGTTATTTGTCAGGGGAGACATGGGCTCATTGCTTCTCTCCACGCATATTAATATCGGGTTTTAAAACAGCTGCGTGGAAAGATATTTTAAAAAGTTGTGGGGTGGGGGATTGATTGCAAAAGCATGGACCTATTAGGAAAATGATGATGATTTTAAAGTGTTTCGTTGATGAAACAATTGAATCCCCCCCCCTCCCGTCAATGAAGCTGTCAATCAAAAGGCGGTACTCTTTGATGTTGAGGAGCCGTCGCCTTGGTCCTAAACACAAACTGCTTCAGATCTTTTTTCTCTCCCTGCTGTCGTACTTTCACTGAGATCTTTTCTCTCTCTCTCTCTTTCTGTCTCCCGCTCCCACTGACTGCAACTTTACATTGCATTCCCTCGGTTGCATACAGCAAGCGGCACAAGTCCCGGTCAGTAACTTTGAATAGCGCAAAGTGAAGGAGTGGAGAGGTGGAGAGGTGGGGTGGGGGTGGGGGGGGAAAGAGAAAAAAAAATCCTAAGGAAAATGCCGCAGCTGAACAGCGGTGGAGGGGATGATCTGGGGGCGAACGATGAAATGATCTCCTTTAAGGACGAAGGAGAGCAGGAGGAGAAAATCTCCGAGAACGCTCTCACAGAGAGGGATTTAGCAGACGTGAAGTCATCGTTAGTCAACGAGTCGGAGACTAACCAGAACGCGAATCCTGCATCCGATCCAGGGGTGAGTGAAAGAGTTTGATCTTTGCTCCAGTTAATGAATTTCCAGTCGATTAAGACACACGCGTTCATATAACACAGGCAACTCCATCTCATGCAAATTCTTCTTTCACATGATTCCGAACAGGCAATCAGACGTTCACAGGACAGTCAAAGAATTTACCAAGACAAATCCAGAAGTCACATCGATGACGGTAGGTCGGTTTACTTGCATTTGTTTTTGCATAGACCTGCCATGAAAACAATCCTGACTTCATTCATTCCCTTTATTCGCCAGACGTTTACAACAAAGTTTGTGGATGTCAACTAGCCATTAAAACTTTCCCCCATGCTTTCTCATGCAGTTATAAAGCAGCGTCAAGATGGAGGTACATTCAAAGGGACAGCCTACTCGGGGTATCCCCACTTTCTGATGCTCCAGGACCCCTACCTGTCTAATGGATCCCTCTCTCCATCTGTAAGTCCCGGGCACTTTATGTACGTTGCAAGAATTGTACATCTCAGTCCCACACCTCTCATTATTTCAGGCTTATTTTCCTTTGGAAGGGGGAATTAGCGAGCTTATTGCAGGAAATAAACTCATCAACTAGTCATCGGCTCATTCAGAAGCTAAATTTAATGTTTGGGTTGTGGGGGATGGGGAGGAGGGGGGGGGCTCTTTTTTTCTTTGAGTTCGCTGAGTTGCTGATCTCGGAAATATGGTTTAAACTTTTTTTTTGTCTGATTAATACCTTGCTCAGATTCACGGAATGTTTCCCAGTCAGCGTTGTCTTTTGACACACTTCAACTCAGTCAAAATAAGATAAAATGCATCTCTTGTGGTTGCCGCCTTGTGCCTGGTGAAGAGTAGTCACCGTTTGTTGGGTTTATTTTTGCTGTTGTACAGTGTGAGTAAACAAATGCTGGAGATTTGTCAGCGTCAAGTTATCCATTGGTAGTTTTGGTGTCTTCGGGTCGGGTGGTCGCGGGGGAGGGGGGGGGGTGCGATGACAATTCATTTCAATTCATTTTCTGCTTCTAATACTTTTTAACTTTTAAGAAAACTGGCACAATAGCTTCGATTTTCTGGAACGTTAACAACCCTGCTAGGTTTGGTAGCAGCCTTGTTCTGCAACAGGCCCAATATTGCTGTCGGGGGACTAGCAATAGAATAAACTAGGTGTAATTCAGAGAAAACCCCGCAATACATCTACAATAATTCTCTGTTCTCAGCTGGAGACTTGAAAAAATATATATTCTGGGCTGTGTTGTAAGTCTCAATTATTTCCATTATTTTTCCTGGCCAAAAGTGAAACTGTTTCTGTTTGAGAAAATAATGCTCTGCTCTGTTAGATTCAGGTAAGCAATGAGATTCTTCCCAGAAATTATTTCCCATTATTTAACCTCAGTGGCATTTAAATACATTTCAAAAGTACAGATGGCAAACCAATTCTTTAAATCATATTCAGCACCATTGAAAAAAAAAACCTACACACAATCAGATTGTGGCACAGTGAACAATTGTATACAAATCACCTTTACCCAGTTCAGACTGTGGTATTGAAATATACTTGTATTGTCTGAAATGATTTGCATTTCAAAGTAATATCCCACCAGGCCTTCTCCTTGATGCATCAACATTTAAATCAAGGAATCAGCACTTTTCCAAGTAATGTTCTAAAATTCTATTCAAGAGACAAAATACTTGGAAACTGACAAAAACGTCACTTTCTGGAAAGAAAGCAGTTTTAAGAAGAATAGATGAAGTCATTTTTTTCAAATGAAAACTTATGACACAAATATGTGTATGTGATCATGTGATTAAACATGGACTACTTTTATTATGTTTAAGTGGGAAAATTCAGAGAACGCTGGCTTAATTTTTTGCCCACTGTATCATTTATTTGTTGAAAGGATTGTGAAATCTGCACACAATCATGCTACAAACACTTGTGGGAGACATTGCTTTTGTTCCATAATCTTGCATGACAAGAACAGGTACCATGCAACCAGCAGCTGTCAGCTTGTCAGTTTTCCCTTTTTTTTAACAAAAACCTTTGCTTATCTGATATCAGATAAATGTTCTGTTGAGCATTTCCACCTAAAAGCTCAAACCTCCACAATACGCTGCTGTGTTCCGTGTCTCGTACTGTTGTGCAATGTGGTTTGAGTGGTCGTTTTTTTTCTGACAGTGAAGCCAAATGGAAATCTTTTCAGTAAAGATAGGTTTGCTTGAGGACTAGAGGGCTAGTGAGGTGGTGAGTGGATGGGGCGGGGGGGTGGGGGGGGGTGGTGGTGCGTTGGGGGTGGTGGTATCAGAGCAGACACAAGATTTCTTGTTAGCTTAGTAATATAACACAGGCACTGTTGGAAAAAATGGCATTACTGTTTAATAACTGCTGACAGGCTCAGGGTTTCTGTGTATTAGACATCCTGTTCATTTCTCATGGATTGACTGACACAAGCTGTCAGAAGTCTCATTCAAGAGGTACTCTCACTGTCAGTGCTCCTTTTCAAAACCAAATAGTTAAACAAAAAGAACTGTGAATAACTTTGACTTCTTTACTCTGCCTATTTCTGTTTTGCGTTTTGGTAAATATTTCAGTTTGAACAGTGAGCACTGGTGATACTATCATGGGAACTTGTTTTCAGATAAGATACTGAGCTTGTTAGAATGAAAAAGCTAGATTATTGTCAGTAGGCGCAGGCAGCTCCAGCAACTTTGGATGTTTCAGCTGTGTACAGTTAATTTTTTTCTCTCATACCATCAGTCCCAGTAGCTTTACAAAGTCAATTTCCACAAAAATAGCACAATTTAAACAAAAAAGTCTCCAAAGAAATAAACTAACATAGAAAAAAGAGTGTTAAAGATTTGTTGTGTAATTTTTTGATCTTTAACCCATGGAGTTGCACTAATGATTTATCTCTGGGCTATGATTACACTGCTGGAGCCAATAACAAGATAGGTAAGAATGGTAGAGTTCTCTGTCTGGAGCTTGGAAATTGCACAAAAACAGTGTGGTCATGCCAATCTTTTTATTCTTGAGTCAGGATTGGCTAGAAACATGTCTTTGGATTGGGTTTTTAGCTCACAGCCAAGTTTGAATGAAATGAGAGTCGCCTCCAAAATAAACCTTGGGGAAAAAATTGAACAGGGTGATTATTACAGTTTGGTTCAACAACATGCTGTTGCAGTTGAAAACCTTTTATTAAAAATGGCCATCAGAGGTATCCTGGAATTTCCTGAGAATGCCAGCAGTCTAATGGTTAAAAGGAGCCCTGATGGTGAGACTCTTGATGTACAGTCATTAGGTGATGAAAAAATGCCTTTTAAAATGCAAGACAAATAATCTCAGATAGCTCAAAAGTATGTCCATGGAACATAAAATAGATATGATATCCACTTCTGTGAAAACTAGTTTACAAAACTTAAGGTTTACAGACTGTGTACAATTAAATTGTATTTCAATTCCACTGCATGTTATTAAATAACAGTTGGCAATCACAGTATGTGTTTAACTTCATTCAGCAAACAACAGTTGCTGCCAAACAGCAGAAAGAAAAGTAATTATCATACCCTTGGGTCTTAGATAGTACTTTGCTTCACTATAACATTTATTAAATGTCTATATATACTGAGGTACGCCATGCAGCAATTCCCCAACAAAAGGGCTTTTGGTGTTTCTGACCACGACCCTTCTGTTCCATCGTCTTTGAAGAGTTCAAAGTGAAATTGATTTGAGACAATCTCAACCTAATTCCTAATGGATGTAAGCACCCAGCACAAAGTGGGGTGAATTTGTACAGATTGGCACTAAATTGTCAGTCTCACTGAAAGAGAGGAAGATGACTGGTGTGAGAAATGGAATTGCTAACACTGATCCAGTGGGGGTTGCTTTATTAAGGTTGATGTAAAGGTCTGTTGTTGGTACAAAGAAGTAGGAGCCTTAGATGCATGCTATTTCTGACCAGGGAATGCATGTTGCTGGGTGAGAATGAGTAGGAAAAAAACCTTTTATTCCCAGCACTGAAATGTTTCATCAACAAGCATAACATTCACCAAAAAAATGTCCTTGCATTTTTGTCATAAGTAATAGTGTTTTATACAAGTGAGTTGTTAACAGTTAGTGATTTTTTATTTTCTGTATAAGTCTTCTGTACTGCTTGTCACCCCAGACTGAGGGCAGACAGCTCTTAGTCCTTGAAACTGGGCAACTGGGCCAAGGGGCAGAGGGATGTATATGAACAATCCAAATTGATTAGCAAATGTCCCCCTTACCACGCCCTCCCCAAACACATACACACACATACACACACACACACACACACACACACACACAAATTTACAGATAGCCTGTTGCTTCTGTTCAGCATTGCTCCAATTCCTGCCACTAAGATTCAGAGCTCACCAAAATGGTCAGGTAGGCAGTGTATGATCTGTAGAAAAAAACTGGTCAGTCTTTCATTCCCACTCCAGGACAAACTGCACTTTACTACTGCATAGCTCAGCTTAAATAAGAGTGTGAGATGTCACTTTTATTCACTTGTAAAGAGACTATTTTCCTCTCTTTTAGGACAAGTTGATTATGCATTTTTTGTAGTTTCAGATGATAAATCCTATAGATTGAACCTAGACAGGTCATAGTTTAAACAATTAAAGTCACTTGTCATGAATTCAGATCTACAGCAGTTTTGTGCAGATTGTTGAAAATGCCCCAACACCATCTTATACACCAGACCAAACCAGTTTCCTGCCTCCCATCATCATACCATATATGCTTTTTTATGATAATTTGAACAATGTTAGAAATATAGTTATTAGACATGATTTTAAATGTAAACATTTATTTAAGTTAATTATTTATACTAACCAGCACATCAAAATCCAAGGCCCCATCAGATACTGAGGGGAGAAGAAACAACAATAACAACTTGCATTTATATAAGCAACATTAATGCAGAAAAAATGTCCCAAGGCATCTTGGACCTCTGATTAAACGAAGTCGACCCAAATTACTATGACGATCATTTACAAAGGTTTCTTTTTTTTGGAAAAAGATCATAGAACATATTTAGATATTTTGATTGGAAAGATTTTGGATTTTCATGGGGTATCAATGCGAAATTGGTAACATGTTGAAAACACATGCCCGAAGAAGGAGGTATGCTCCAAACTGGGCTTTGGGCCTTATCTCTATGATGCTGGTCAGCTATGGATACCTATTGGGTGTCCTGCTGTCACTGACTGGTCCAGGGCCTCTGAAAATTGGCAAGCTTGGACACCGAGAAGGCCTACAGTTAAGTGGGGAGGTGAATGACAGAGTGGGGCAAGCGCTGGCTGGCAGCATTCTGCAGTATTAATGTAGTGACAGGAGCAGTGCTCCACATTAATACAACTGGAAAACTTAACTCATCTTCACTGGCCTCCAGCAGTCCCTTTAAGGGCCACTGGTGGTGCCACCATTGACCTGGAAAAACTGAGCAGAGCATGTGAAGCACAAGCTCCACCCAGTTTTTGTCCAATTTTGCATTGGGACCCTGATTATGATATTCACGGATCCTAATACCCCATTTTCAGGCAGGCCTCCTGGGTGAATGAAAGTTACTCAATCCATAATGTCATCAAACTCTGGTACAGGAGATTCTGGCCCACTTTTTCTAACTTTCTCCTTTCTCCCTCATTTTACACCAGCAAAGCTAATAAAAAGAGGCCCAAATTTTCAATATGTTTTCTTCAAAATGACATTGATGATGTGAAGTTAATTTGATGATTTTGTGTGGCACTTGGAATTTGGCATCCATTTTGAAAACTATCCCATAATATTACTGGCTCTTCTCCTTCTCCAACTAAGGAAAGATTTGCCTAATCTTTTTTTCATGAAGGCATGGGAACTGAGTCGAGGATTTTTGCTTGGTATGGAATTGGGGCTGGGAGCTTTGAGTGCAGTTGAAGTTAGTGTTTTTGTGGCAAAGTAGATAGTTTTTTTATTCTTTTCATGGGATGTGGATTGCTAGTTCATTTCAGAGGGCTGTTAAAAACCAACCACTTTGCTGTGGGTCTGGAGTCACATGCAGGCCAGACCAGATAAGGCATTAGATTCCCTTCCCTAAAGGACATTAGTGAACTGATGGGTTTTTATGACAATCGGTAATAGTTTCATGGCACTATTACTGATACCAATTCCAGATTTTAATTAATTAAGTGATTGAAATTCACTACATCACCACTTCCCTGGTAGAAAGTTGGTGGAAATAGTTTCAATGAAAGTACTGACCACCTTCTGTGCCCAACAATGTTAGTGATTTCTAACTACTTTGACCTACCTGGAATTACCCTATGTTATAGGAATGAGCACTGCCTGGTGTTAATTGGTACAGATACACTACACTGACAATGAATGGGTAGACAATCCCATGTAGTAACCAATGAATCCCGTACCGTTTGCAAATATGCTTATTGCTCAAATGCTCTACTTTGTAAAGTAATGCTCTACCAGGCCCCCCACCTCACTCACTTAGGAAAGATGCAGTAAAACAGCAAAACTAAGTAATGGCTGGTTTAAGAATTTAAAAATTGTATAGGAGAATGTGTTACGAGGTGTACTCTGGGAAAAGTAAAGTGCTAATAAAAATAATACTTTTGCACATATGCTGTAAACTATTCCCAGTCAGCAATAAAGACACTGCAATTAACCTCAGTGTCTTGGATGGAAGGGGAAATATCAGCCGTGATGCCTGTTTCTTAATGTTGTCCGGCCACTGCTGCCGAAAAGAGCACATATGCATACATTGGGTGTGAAGCCTTCCACAGTTAAATAGCTTATCGGTGCCTGGGCTCACGCAAGAAGAATTGCAGCTTTAATGAAGACATATGCTTATCTAGTCTTCCCTTAAACCAATATATACTGTTTGTCTCAACCACACACTGTGGTAGGGAGTTCCATATTCTTCCCACTCTCTGGGTAAAGAGTTTTTATACAAATTCTCTATTTGATTTCTTAGTGACCATCTTACATCAATGGCTTCTAGTTTTGCTCCTCCCCACAAATAGAAACAGTCTCTGTGTCTACTTTTATAAAAACTGTTCATAATTTTAAAGACCTCTGTTAGGTTACCCCCTTGCCTTTTTTCAAGAGAATAAGATCCAGCCTGTTCATCCTTTCCTGATTGACACAAGCTCACATTTCTGGTATCATCTTTGCAATATTTTTGCACTCTCTCCAGTGCCGCTATATCATTTTTATAATAATGTAACCAGAACTGTATGCCATAATCCAGTGTCATCTAACCAAGATTCAATAAAAGATAAGCATAATTTTTCTACTTTCCAATTCCATTCCTATAGAAACAAATTCTTGCCCTTGGTTTGCTTTTTTATGGCCTTGTTAATCTGTGTCGCTACTTTTTGTGATTTGTGTATTTGTGCTCCCAGATCCCTTTACTGCTCTACCCCATTTAAATTCTTATTTTCTAAGTAATGCAGCCTCCTTATTTTTCTTGCCAAATGCAAATACTTCACATTTATCTATATTGAAATTAATTTGCCAATTAAATGTCTATTCTGTAATGTTGTTAAATATCTTCCTGTAATTTGTTGCAGTCCTCCTCAGTATTGACTCCCCCACCCCCAAAATTTCAAGTGTAAAAATCATGTTTTTGATTCCAAAACCTAAATTGTAAATAGAAATTGTGAACAACAGTAGCCCCAGCATTGACCCTTATAGGACCCCACTTTCCACCTCTGCCACCTTTACCCCTACTCTTTGCTTTCTGTCTTGTAGCCAGGTAGCTATCCATTCTGCTCCTTGTCCCTGCCTTTGCATGGTCTGATCTTATTGATTAATATATTATGTGACACCTTATATGAGACCTTTCAGAAATCTAGATAACTTGCGTCTACTGCATTACCCTTGTCTGTTCAATGAGGTTGGTCAAGCAAGACTTTCCCTTTTGAAATCCATGTTGACCATTCATTATTATATTTTTGGTTTCTAGATGTTCTGTTTTCTCCTTTACTAGGTATTTCATTATTTTTCCTACCACTGATGTTAAACTGACAGGTTTATGCTTCCTTGATCATGTTCAATCTCCATTCTTAAATGTAGGTATAACATCAGCTATCCACGTGTCCTCTGGCATCACATCTTTTTCTAATTAATTATTAATTGTGTGTAATAGTGCCTCTGCTATCACTTCTCTAGATTATTTTAAAATGTTTGGATGCAATTTGTCTGGACCAGGGGTTTTATCCTATTTGTGTTTGAGTATTTTATTTAATATTTCTCCTCTTTTTATATTAAATGTGCTCATATTATTTCCAATCACATCTTCTGATGTCATGTCCACTTGATCTGTCTCCCTGGTAAATACTGAAGAATAGTATTTAGTATTTTTGCCATTTCCCTATTTATCAATCCATCCTTTAGTGGACCTAGTCCCATCCTGACTTTTTTATTTATATGCCTATATATGTTCCTTGATAATTTAATTTTATAGTTTCGCTTTGCCTTCCTAATTGTTTTTCGACTTCTTTCCTAATATCTTGGGATTCTCCCTTGTCATGCTTTCCCCTGCTGTCCATGTTCTTTGCATATCCCCCTTTCCCTACACCTTATTTTATCCCATTTGTCTTTATTCATCCATGGTACCTCTTCAGTATTTAGTTTGTTCTTATTTTTTAGCAGAATATATTATTCATGGACTCTTTTGAACACCTTTTAAAATATTTGTCATTGCTGTTTCTCATCATTGTTTGTGAATATTGTTGTCCATTTTATTTTTCCAAGTTCTATTCTTAGCCCCTCAAAATTGGCTTTTCTCTAATCTATTACCCTGGCCTTTGTCATGCTTGTGTCCTTCTCAAATATTATCTTAAAGCATATTTTATGGTCACTATTGCCTAGATGTTCAACTTTTCTTCTCTTATCTACTCTGGTTCACTCCCCATTACTAGATTGAGTAATGAATCCTCCCTTGTTTGGCTTCTTATATACTGGGCTAGAAAGGAGTCCTATACACATTGTACCAACTCTATTCCTGTATCCCTCTTAAGTGCCTTTTCTGGCCAATTAATTTTGAAATTCCCCATGATTATTATTATGTTTTTTTACTCATTTCCATAATTAGTTTGCATATCTCTTCCACTACCTCCCTTCCACTATTAGGTGGTCTGTAGACTACCCCATTAGTGTAATTGATCCTTTATTATCTTTTATCACTACCCACATGGATTCTATTTCTGACTTAGTAATGGCTGCGTCAACTTTTCCTACTGCCAATATTTTGAGTGTCCCTTAAAATTTTCAGTTTTCTTGGAGGAAAAAGCCAATGCTTGAAAAAAAAACAATCATTGCTGATTTCCTTACTTTCTGGCTCCTTCATTAGGGGATAGAGTAAAATAAATCATCATAATATTACACTTGAGGCTGAACTTTGCAGAAAGTATGCCACTAACTTTGTCATTTATTCCACGGAGATTAACTGTAACTGCTGTTTCTGAACTGAAAGCAAGTACCATACAAATGGATTACAAAAAAATCCGTTTCTAATGGTCTGAATTAATTTACTGATAAAATATTTATTAGAATATTACAAGACAACAACCTCGAGGATTTGAAAAGAAATGCCTGCTCTATTTAAATATTAAAAAGTAGTGTATTCTGATCTGAGCTGCCGTCTTCACTTCGTTTCTGATACTGATGTGGGAAAAATTGGTCCCAGCATGTCAGTTTTTTGGGCACAAAACAGACATTAGGAGGACTAATTTTTAGACACAATCTCCCACGACTTGCCTGGGACGATTGCCTAAAGCTGCTATCAGGCTCTTTGAATATCCTAATTAGGAGTCTACTGCCTGACTTTAGATGTTGATGCCAAATTGTGAAAAGAATGGTCAGAGTAGGTCGGAAGATGGAGACAAGTCCTAAGGCCCAATTCGGAGCCAGCCTCAGGCCTCCATCTTTACCACACATTTCAACCATCTCCAACTTCACATCGATTCCTGGCAATAATCCAATTTCTCTCCCAATGTTTCTTCAGTCAGTTATGACTGTCAGGATTCGCTGCTTTCAACAATGTAACCAGGATTTGAGGAGGCCTGGGACCTGAGGCTGTGAAAAAAAGAAGTCTAGAAATTTATATTGATGTTTAAAGCAGATGAATATTTAATGAATTCTTATGACTAGTTCCACAGAGGCATTGGAACCCTTTTAGATTTATACCTTCCTCAGTCAACATTCCTGAAAGCCAACTGTAGTGTTTCCACCACTGTCTCCATCTGAGAACAGCTAACTCAGCACAGTTTAAATATTCAATGTGGGGCCTTTACTGACTGCAACCACACTACCTATTGCATCTACCCACTTCTTTTTGATGAGAGTTAAACCTTACTCTATCTATCAATGATGATCCAGAAACTTTTCCATACACACTTAGGCCAGAATTTTATGACGCCCCCCCCCCCACCCCCCACCCTGGAAGCAGGCTGGGGCATGGGAGGGTGGGGAGGGGGGCGTAAAAATCAGGTGGAATGGCAGGTATTGCTGTGCCCATCACCTACCCGCCTCTGCTGGTATTCTAGTAGCAGCGGGGGAGGTGGCAGGAGGCTCGCCCACCTTTAGCCAATTCAGGCCCTAATGTGGCCAGTTAATGGTGGCTTCCTTGTGAACTGGAGGG
Source organism: Heterodontus francisci (assembly GCF_036365525.1). Taxonomy (NCBI): domain Eukaryota; kingdom Metazoa; phylum Chordata; class Chondrichthyes; order Heterodontiformes; family Heterodontidae; genus Heterodontus; species Heterodontus francisci. The sequence goes on along the minus strand of NC_090382.1, from coordinate 80,205,258 downwards.
GAGTCCTCCTGATCGGGCACTTTGTGTCCTATGGAGGGCCCCTCCAGTGGCTCGGGCTGCCCCTGCTGGAAGATCCCACCCAGCCTTGCAATTGACCTCCCTCTCCTCATTGCCAGGGCCTGGCTGAATGGCCCCGGCGAGCTCTGACCCCACTTACCTTCTTCTCTGGCCTCCATTGTTGACTGGGCCTGGGGCCTGCTGGAGTCCCAGCGATGGCCACCACTCCTGGGACTGAAGAGCAGTCAGCCCTCTGATTGGCTGGCAGCTCTTAGGGGCGGGACATCCTGCCTCAGTGGGCAGAAGACACGACCTCAGGCAATTAATTGCCTGAGCCACGCAAAATAGCGTTGTGGCTTCCAGGGCCAGCGGGGGTGGGCTCATCCCTGACTTTCTAGCCAATGGGTGGGGCCACCACCTCATTAAATCCCAGCATAAATCTTAGCTGTTATTATCATCTTGAAACTTTTTTTTATTGAATCATAGAATGGTTGCAGCACAGAAGGAGACCTTTCGTTCCTTTGTTGCCTGTGCCAGTTCTCTGGAGATGATCGTTGTCTGGCTCCCGAGTGGTGAAAATGTTATTTGCCACCCATCAGTCCAAGCCTACATGTTGTCTGGATCTTTCTGCATGCAGGCATGAACTGCTTCATTACCTGAGGAATGCAAGTGGGGCTGAACACAATGCAATCATCACTGAACACCCAAAATCTGACAGTATATTGGAGGGAAGGTTACTGATGAAGCAGTCAAGACAGTTCATCATAGAACAGCATCCCAAGGCAATCCTGCAGCAATGTCCCAGGGCTGAAATGATCGGCCCCCAAAAACCACAACCACAATCCATTGAACCAGTCGCGCTCCAGCTATTGGAAAACATTCACCTTCACCTCAGCCCCACTTAAGATTTCAAGTCCCTTAGTGCCACACCTGGTCAAATATCACCTCAATGCCAAGGGTAGTCTGTCACTCTCGCTTTATCTCCAGTACCCAGCCCATAGTTACTCTTGCCAGCAATCTCTGCCAAGTCATACCTGGTTTCTGTGCAATTTTCTTTATTCATTTCCATGTGAGTATATGGCAGTAAAATTCATTGGGAGTGCTACAAGTCTTCAAGTAGAGGAATGGCAGAATTCCATGGTAACAATGGAGACACAGTTATATTAGGGATTGCCTGTTTCTGGGAGTTTCCAAAGACCCCATGTAAGAGGTGGAACTTCCATCCACCCCTCAAAAGAAAAATGATGCAATGGGGCAGGGGGCAGGGGGCAGTGTCAGTGGGTACATCCGAGGCTTACTCAGTGTAGTCGTGACAGTCAGAACATAGAGTGGGCTTGAGATATAGCAGCATTCACAAGAATGCATCCAGTGGGGTCTGGGTCTGGCTTGGAATCCCAAAAGGATCTTAAAAAAAGTAAAATTCCTTAACCAGCTCCCTTGTTCAGGGCTCAATCAGAGCAATGCCAGGGTCGAGAGGCCTGGTCAACCTCAATCAAGAGTTTCTACCAAATCAGTGCCTGAGGTGGCACTTGTGCCCGCCTGCCCCATACAAATGAGATGCCCTCCCACTGACTGCGAAACAACAGTCAGTGCTGGTGGGCACAATCCTGGCACAACCACAATGATCATAGTCTGTGCACTTTCAGGAGCTAAGTGTTTCTATTCCTTGATCCCTCCACCTTCAAAAGAACAAGCAACTGAAATATATATAGATAGATACAGTAGATAACAGTTTGTTCAACTATAAGGCTTGTGTCAGTGAAAGAGTTAATTTTGCTTTGCTTCGAGACAGAGCTACCACTCTAACTTCAATTACACTTTAATATAGATTAGAAACATATTAAATCTGTAAACAATTACATTCTTATTTCTTCAAGCGGTGAACTCGATTAAAGGCTTACATTGTGAAACATAAAGTTGGAGCCCAGTAAAAGTACAGAATTCCCCTATCAAATCTGCAAACTGTTCCAGAAGAGTTCAACCACCAGTGAAACTTCTACACATTCAAACTGCTGATGACATCAGCAGCAACCATCTTGATTCTTTTCAATTAGAATTCTTGTAGTTTGGGAGGGAAGAGTTACTCTCACTCTGTAACCTATCAAGACATGAAAGAAATTGCGGGAAGAATTTTTGAGGAGTTCACTAATTATTCCCTGTGATTTTGGTGGACAATCAGTGGGACCCCCAGGAGAACAGTGTAATTGGTCATTTTTAGCCATTAACACCATTTCCTCAGGGGTTCTTCTGATTTTCCACAGAAGTTACAGCAGGAGATTAGGATAACCCAGACAAGAATTCCAGGCATATATATTTTGATTTTTATTAAACTGCGGGGTAGATCTACCACTTGTAAGAAAATTGTAAGTGCAGACTTATTTGTGTAATTAATCGAAGTAGCGAACAGAGGAAATTTTCCTTCCAAATATTCATATATTTAACTATTATTTGAAAACATTCTCAAGGCAGTACCTAATAGAAAGCTGAAAGGTATTACAATCAAGCACCAAACACTGTGCTTAGCTGACATCTACACATGCATGCTAACCTAGAAAAACTAACAAAAGCTGACAGTCTCAGAAAAGCTGATAACTCAAAGTGACCCTGAATGTTGGCCTGGGCATGTAATTATGCTGATAGGCCACAGGGTTGTCAAAGCCTAAGTTTCAGGGTCATTCAGCATTTGTAAAGTAAGGATTATGACCAAAATTGTGGGATATTATTTGTACATATATTGGCATTCTGTCAATAAATTTGATTGTTAAATTATTTTAAAATTTTCTATATGGTTGTTCTAGTGACACAAAAGTGATCACCATTCCTGGTTCTGCCTCTCACCACTGCACCTGGCTGTCACCTGAAACTACTGCTGTTCTGAAAGATGGAGCTGGGAGTAAGATTTGTGGAACAGGAATTCGTGCCTACAGTGTGTAGTGAAGCTTTATTCCCCAGGAAAACAACAACATTAGTTAGAAATCAGGAATGATCGATCGTAGGTGGGGAGGGAAGAAAGATGCCAGCATGAACTGGAGTAATGAACACAAGTGCCAGCATGAACTGAGTGCAGAGAGGGAGAAGGGTGCCAGCTTGCATTGGGGGAGAGAATAGAGCAAGTATGAGCTGGGAGGAGGAGAAGGGAAGATAGGTTCCAGTAACTAAAGGGGTGAGGGGAAGGGGAGAGGAGTCCCAGCATGAATTCAGATGGTCAAGAATGCCAATGTGAACTGTCGGGTAGAGGAGGTCAAGGGTTGAGCATCAGCATGAACTAGAATGGGCAGGAGTAGTGTCAGCATGAACTGAGGGGGAGAAGGAGGTCGGATGTTAGTTGGTATCATGAAGTGAAGGGAGAGGTGAGAAGAGTACCAGCTTGAACTGGGAAATAAAGGGAATAAGCAGACAATGGGGGTGAAATTTGACTTCAGCAGCAGCATAAATTGATCACCTGCTTTAAAGTCCACTTCATTTTCTTCTCAATTAACTTTATAGCTGAGGTAGCTGCCAAATCCAACAACCATTCTGTTCTGTTGTCAAAGTGGAATTTCACCTGCTGTAACCCAAAACACTGATTGGCTATGTGAAGGATCAGCACTTGCCATGCTCACATTGTCCATGAGGCTGGACAGCAATTTATTGTGATCATCTGGATGTCTGACATGCATTGAAGCCCATCAAATCTTCAAACCAATGACTGAAAAATCTACACCTGTAGAATATCTATTTGTCCAATAAAAAACATACACTCCCACCTCCTAGGGACACACCACAATTAACCTAAATCCCGAGAGAATAGGCACAGGTTGGCAGAGTCATGGCTGTGAGAACCCAAAGTATGTGCAAGGGCGCTGTTGGAATTTAACCAGCTAAAACAGTGCATCCGATAGGCTTTCTGCTGCCTGTCCAGCTAGAGCCAGCATATTCATCAAGGCATTGGCTTGTCGGATTATTTTGGCTCACATCGTCGTTGTCGGTGGCTGCCCCTCAATTTGAGGATGATGTCTACTCAAGGTTGCGAATTTCTGCCATGGGTCTTCATGTGACTGAACAGGACGATTTTCGACCCGCAGATCTTTGGGCCCATGGGGCACAACGTCCCACAAGGTAGTGGGATCCAGTTTGCAAGATTTGCTTCCTTTTCTTTCCTTCTTTGCTGCCGCTCTGCCTCATCGTTAAGGCGTTTGGACTCAAAGCATGATGCAGCTTGATGGACAAGCTGTTGCCATTTTGACCGATTGGTGACAAGTTCCTCCCAGTCGTCAATGTCAATTCTGTCTCACTTCAAAGAGAGCTTCAGAGTATCTTTGAAGCATTTTCTTTGTCCTCCCCGGAAATGCTGGTCATTCGGAGATGAGAAAACAGGACCTGGTGGGGGAGACAGTTTTTGGCCATCTGAACACTGTGTCCAGTCCAACATAGTAGGTTTTGCAGGTGGACCCTAGTAGAAACCTGCGTGTGACTCTGCTAAATGTGGGGATCTTGGAACCTGTCATTGTCCACATGATTTGACGGGGTTGGTGGTCAGATTTCGGGGATGTGTCAAACTATGATGAGTGGGGCCACCTTGCCTCTGCAACCTTCTTCCTCCTTCGCAGTCAGTGAGACACACAGGCCAGAATTTTACGGCCTGCAAATGAGCGGGCAGGTGGTGGGGAGGGGAGGTGGGGGGGGGCGTAAAATTGATTGGGAGGCGGGGACGGGGATGGCCATTCCCAACCACCTTCTGCCCCCACTGCAATTTTACGCAGGGTGGCAGCAGCAAGAAATGGCCCGTCTGTCCCAGGCTAATCAAGGCACTTAAATGGCCAATTAACTGACATTTAAGGGCCTCCGCCCGCTGCTGCGGGTATTTTACCCTTGGCGGATGGATGGCAGAAGTCTCAAAAAGCCTGTCTGGTGAAACTAGGCGGCCTTCTTGCGGGCTGCTGGGGGGCTGTCCTGATCTCATGGAGGGCTGCCACCAAAGCCTCAACGCCCCAACGACCAATACTCCTCCGCCCCCTAACTGACCCCCCCCCCCCTTGCCTCTCCGGGACCCAACCGATTGTCCCCGGCAAGGCCCTAAAAACTTACCTTTCTTATGGGCTGTCCTTCATTTTCTTGCAATGGCTGAGTGTAGTCCCAGCAGTGGCCATCGCTCCCAATGGCACTGCTGGGACTAAGAGATGTCAGTCCGCTGATTGGCCGGCAGCTCCATTAGGCAGGACTTCCTGACTCAAGGAGGTGGAAGTCCCGCCCAAGCCCAATTCGAGACCTGGGAAATGAAAAATCCCTGCCTGGCTCCCCAGGCCTGGCGGAAGGGGGCTTGCCACTGACTTTTCAGCCGGTGGACGGGGCTCCCGCCCAGCGACAAATTCCAGCCACTGTCTTCCTTAGCCAGTTATGCTGTTGAGGACGTTTTGGAGCACAGTTTGTATGGAACCTTCCCCCAACCTTGCAGCCATGGATGGCTCTACCAGGAGCTCCCGATGGCATCGCTCAGGGGATCGTCGGAGCACACAAGCCTGTCCACCATGTCAAGGTGGCAATCCACGGAGGGCTCACAGATGGGCTGGATGGCAATGAGGGGTAGGAATCCTAGCTGCTTTATTTCCCATCCCTAGCCCAGGGCAACAAAAGCCAATGATGGCACAGTATCTGCTGCTCCTGTTGAGATCAGCAAGCTCAGCACAGATCAGGAACTGAAGTTGGCCTTAGTGTTCCACCATGCAGTGCATTTATGAACTAAGTCAAGGATGAGTCTATACTCTAACATTTAAATTAACAGTTAGTACAGTTATTATGCTAATTAATTTAATTACATTCACATTTATTCAACACATTAGGCGTTAAGAGGATTTTTCTGCACCTGCGTAACTAATGGCATCATGGTAAACTAATCTAATAGCCATGACACAATTTCTCTCTATTTTTCCAGTTTGTATTGTAGATCTCATACAGACTCTTGATAGAACTCCAACCATGTAAAATATTACCATAAGTGCTGTATCTTTTCTTTTTAACCCTTCTCTTTTCATGACATTATAAGTGTTTCTTTTTTTTAAAGGTTTTATCAGAGGAACAAATCAGGTTAAAAAATCATTCTGGGAATTCAAAGAGATACAAAAAACATTCAAAGCAAACCTGCAAAGAAACTAGTGGACTTTTATTTAGACAAGTGTAGTAAATGCTTTGATTTATGACACAGCATGCAGATTCACTCAGAGTGCCTCATTGACTCTGTAAAAGCTGGTAGGGGAAAGAGTATAAGTCAATTGAGGCCGCTCACTGGTGTGGTTTCTCATCTAAACCCCTGAAATACATGAGAACCGTCTTTTCTGATGTTCAAGGAAAGCTTGAATCTCGTGTGGAGTCAGAACTAATGTAATTGAGATAATGTTATCTGATTTTATTTTTTTTCTGTTTGGAGGGTTCAACAAGCAGAACATGACAGTGTGGTTGAGATGGGGAGTCTGCATCGCACAGTGAGAATATCTGTAACCACAGGAACACCTGGTGTGTGTTTCTGAGCCATCTCAGTAACCAGACGTAAACAAGTTGAAGCCGAGCATCCAAATTTAACCATTTAATATGAGGAAGGCAACCATTTTTTTCTCTTCATCTTGCAATGCCGAGTTTTTGAAGAGATGACTTCCTTTTTTTAAAAGTTGCCCTCCAGTATCTTTCCTCAATTGACCATTCTTCACATTTGAGCTGAGAGAACAGGAGGTGGGAAATGTTTTTCCAAAAAGGCATCACATCGTGGTCACTATTCCTGACATCCACACATGTACCATTCCCAGGCGAGAACACTAGATAATAATTAGGAGTTGGAACCCTCACTGACTTTTCCTTCATGTTATATTGTACGAATCAAGGTATGACATATCAGTGTTAGTATTGAGCATTTCCAGATCAGTTTTAGAACAGGTTAAGTGTAGGGATAAGGTTCCACTTTGCTTCTTTTTATTCATTCTGGGGATTTGGGGAGGGAGAGGGGCGCAGTGTGCATCATTAGCAAAGCCAGTATTTATCGGCCATTATTAGATGCCCTTGAGAAGATGGTGGCCATCATTCTTCCTGAAGTTACTCCAACAGTGCTGTTGGATAAGGTGTTCCAGGATTGTGTCCAAGTTGCGATGGTGTGTGACTTGGAGGAGAATTTGGAAGTGATGGTGTTCCCACGCAACTGGTACCTTTGTCCTTCTTCGTGGTAGAGGTCACGGGTTTATGAGGTGTTGTCAAAGAAGCTTTGGCTTGTTGCTACAGTACGTCCTGTAGATAGTACACACTGCTACCATGGCACTCTGGTGGTGGAGGGAGTGGATGTTTAAGCCGTGGATAGAATGAGTTCAAATGGACTGCTTTGTCCTGAATAGTGTTGAACCTCTTGAGTGTTGTTCAAACTGTACTCATCCAGGCAAGTGAAGAGTATTCCATCACATTTCTGACTTGTGTCCTGGAGTTGGTGGAAAGGCTTTGGGGAATCAAGTAGTGAGCCGCTTGCTGCAGAATATCCAGCCTGTGATCTGCCCTAGTAGCCTTGCCATTTATATGGCTGGCCCAGTAGATTTTCTGGTCAATAGTGACCCCAGGCTGTTGACCGTGATTCATTGATGGTAATGCCATTGGATGTCAAAGGAAGCTGGTTAGACTCTCTCTTATTGGAGATAGTCATTGCCTGGCACTTGTAGGGCAGAAATGTTACTTGCTATTTATCAACCCAAGACTGAATGTTGTCCAGGTTTTGCTGCATGTTGGCATGGGTTACTACATCGTGTAGGGATTTGTGAATGGAACTGAACATTGTGCAATACCAGTAAATAGTTCCAGTTCTGATGTTGTGATTGAGGGAAGGTCATTGATGATGCAGCAGCTGAAGATGGTTGGCCACTGACCTGAGGAACACCTACAGCAATGTCCTGAGAGTGAGGAGATTGACCTCCAACAGCCATAACCATCTTTCTTTATGTTAGGTATGACTTCAGTCAGTGGAGAGTTTTCCCGTGATCCCCACTGACTTCAGTTTTAATCAGGCTCCTCGATGCCATACTCCGTCAAGTGCAGCCTTGATGCCAAGTGCAGCCACTTTCACCTCATCTTTGGAATTCAGCTCCTTTTTCCATGTTTGGACTAAGGCTGTAATGAGGTCTGGAGCCAAGTGGTCCTGACAGAATCAATACGAGATCGGTGAGCAGTTTATTGGTAAGTGCTGCTTGATAGCACTATCGAGGACTTCTTCCATCATTTTGCTGATGATCGAGAATAGACGGATAGGGCAGTAATTGGCCAGATTGGATTTGCCTGCCTTTTTGTGGATGGGCCCTACCTGGGCAATTTTCCACTTTGTCATAAAGATGCCAGTGTTGTAGATGAGCTGGAATAGCTTAGCTAGGGTCGCAGCATTCAGCAGTGCAGCTGGATGTTACTGGGACAAGAAGCCTTTGCTGTGTCAGCGCGCTTAACTATTTCAGGATATCATGTGGAGAGAATCAAATTGGCTGAAAATTTTTCTTTTATTGGTTTCATGGGATGTGGGCATCGCTGGCTAGGCTAGCATTTGTTGCCCATCCCTAATTGCCCTTGAGAAGGTGGTGATCAGCTGCCGTCTTGAATTGCTGCAGTCCATCTGGTGCAGTACACCTACAGTGCTGTAGGGCGGGAGTTCTGAGATTTTGGTCCAGCGACAGTGAAGGAACGGCGATATAGTTCCAAGTCAGGATGGTGTGTGGCTTGGAGGGGAACTTGCAGGTGGTGGTGTTCCCACGCTCTGCTGCCCTTCTCCTAGGTGGAAGAGGTCACGGGTTTGGAAGGTGCTGTATGCGTGGTGCGTTGCTGCAGTGCATCTTATAGATGCTACACACTGCTCCCACTGTGCATCGGTGGTGGGGGGACTGAATGCTTAAGGTGGTAGATGGGGTTCCCATCAAGTGGGGTGCTTTATCGTGGATGGTGTCAAGCTTCTTGAGTGTTGTTGGAGCTGCACCCATCCAGGCAAGTGGAAAGTATTCCATCACACTCCTGACTTGTGCCTTGTAGATGGTGGACAGGCTTTGGGGAGTTAGGAGGTGGGTTACTTGCTGCAGAATTCCCAGCTTCTGACCTGCTCTTGCAGCCACAGTATTTATGTTGCTGCTGCAATTCAGTTTTTGGTCAATGGTAATCTGCAGGATGTTGATAGTGGGGGATTCAGTGATCGTATATTCCAGTGAATGTCAAGGGGAGATGGTTAGATTCTCTCTTGTTGGAGGTGGTCATTGCCTAGCACTTTTGTAGCATGAATGTTACTTGCCACTCATCAGCCCAAGCCTGGATATTGTCCAGGTTTTGCTGCATATGGACATGCACTGCTTCAGTATCTGAGGAGTTGCGAATGGTGCTGAACATTGTGCAATCATCAGCGAACATCCCTACTTCAGAGTTTATGATGGACGGAAGGTCATTGATGAAGCAGCTGAAGATAGTTGGGCCTAGGACAGGGCCCTGATGAACTCCTGTAGCAATGTCCTGGGGTTAAGATGATTGACCTCAACAGCCACAACCATATTCCTTTGTGCTAGGTATAACTCCAACCAGTGGAGAGTTTTCCCCCTGATTCCCACTGACTTCAATTTAGCTAAAGCTCCTTGATGCCTCACTCGGTCAAATGCTGCCTTGATAATAAGGGCAATTACTCTCACCTCACCTGTTGAGTTCAGCTGTTTTGTTCATGTTTGGACCAAGGCTGTAAGGAGGTTGGGAGCCGAGTGGCTCTGGCGGAATCCAAACTGAGCATCAGTGAGCAGCTTGTTGCTAATTAAGTGGCACTTGATAGCACTGTCGACGACACCCTCTATAGCTTTGCTGATGATTGAGAGTAGACTGATGGGGCGGTAATTGACTGGATTGGATTTATCCTGTTTTTTCTGTGTACAGGACATACCTGGGCAATTTTCCACATTGTTGGGTAGATGCCAGTGTTGTAGCTGTACTGGAACTGCTTGGCTAGGAGCACAGCTAGTTCTGCAGCACAAATCTTCAGTACTACAGCCAGGATGTTGTCAGGACCCATAGCCTTTGCAGTATCCAGTGTCTTCAGCCGTATCTTGATGTTATGGGGAGTGAATTGAATTGGCTGAAGACTGATATCTGTGATGCTGGGGATCTCAGGAGGAAGCCGAGATGGATCATCCACTCAGTACTTTTGGCTGAAAATGGTCGCAAATGTTTCAGTCTTTTCTTTTTCACTGATAAGCTGGGCTCCCCCATCATTGAGGATGGGGATATTTGTGGAGCCTCCTCCTCTGGTTAGTTGTTTAGTTGTCCACCACCATTTACAACTGGATGTGGCAGGACTGCAGAGCTTAGATCTGATCCATTGGTTGTGGCAAAGAAACCAGCACAAATTGGTTTTCTTAGGTTTAAAGAAGAAAGATTAAAATTAAGTAAACTTAAACTTAAACTCTAATTTGGTTGATGCTTACGGATACACGACACGCCCATGCTAGCATGTGTACGTGATACATACATGCAAATAGAGACAGAAAAGAGCAGAAGAAAAATAAAATGGAAAAGTTTGAGGCAATATCTGAAGAGTTGTTGTTATGGTTCTTCGAGCTCCTTGATTGTAGGTAGATCTTGCTTTTCGTTGGGGCCCAGTATTATTCTTAAACCTTGTTCGCTGTAGGAGACTTTTCTCTCTTGGGGTTCATGTGTCTTCAGTGGTTTCAGAGGCTTGTGAGAAAGAGATGGGAGCAGACAGGAGAGATCTTCTCAGTCCAGGAGCAAACAGTCTTTCTGAGTTCAAACTCTCTGTGGCCAGTTCAAAAGAAAACCCTGGAACAGCCAGTGTGTCATGTGACTAACTGGCCTGACCACATCTTGGATTGTATCACCTTAGCAGTCTCTGGAATGCTTCTCTTACACACAATACCTGGTGATCAAGGTCCATTGTGGGTTGAATGTGTCAGAGAATGGTCCTTTGTCCTTCCAATCACCGTCTCTTGATATGCAAATGTCTTTTCCAGCCACAGCTGATCTATTTAACAAGTCCTTTCCTTGCACCAGCAACAGTTTAAAATCAATGTTCATGATGAAATTAATGTGCCTCATTCTTGGCAGGTGGGGACCTAGCATGACAATAGTAATGGTATAGTAAGGGATATGCCGGGCCATGAGTTTACAGATTGTGGTTGAGTACCATTCTGGTGCTGCTCATGGTCCACAGCACCTCATGGATGCCCAGTTTTGAGCTGCCAGATCTGTTCTGAATCTATACCATTTAGCACGGTGATTATGCCACACAATATGGTGGAGGGTATCCTCGGTGTGAAGACGGGACTTTGTTTTCACAAGGATTGTGCGGTGGTCACTCCTACCAATACTGTCATGGGCATTTGTGATGGTGGGGACCCTGGAGGAGGCTGAGAAGAATCTGCACTTCTGGCTGAAGATGATTGAAAAGCACTTTGTATTAGTTATAGCACAGATTAAATGCAGTGCAAAGCTCCCCTTTTACTGACTCGTTATGTTCCATAACCCTAGCATCAGAAGAGCTCCTCCACAAGTTCCATTTTGCAGAACAGTCATACTTGTTCATCCTTTTGGTGAGATTGACAACTGGTGCTGAATTACTATTAAAGGAATATTGTTGGCCTCTTTAGGAGTGTTCAGGTAGGCTCCTTTCTTGAAACAGTCACAAACAGCCCACTCAAAACTTTCATTTTGAACCCAGCCTGTTGGTTGGTGAGAAAGATCACACTCCAACAAGTTTCCAACAAGGGACAGATTCATGTTCCTCCTGTGCCTGGGCACTAGTTCGCGAAGCACAGCCAAAGTCTGCTTCACTTGGCCTGCTCTAAACCCTGCCATGTTTCCAAGGTTTGAGTTTAAAGATCATTTTGTGAGGCTTTGTTCCCAGTGTGAAGCCTTGCTCAGTGGGCACACAGGTCAGAGACAGGACTATAACACCATCTAGCGAGGCTCCGGGCAGGGAGCAGAGCCCCACAAAATGACCTCCATTCTGTATTGCAACCCAACTGAGCGTGGAGCTTTTTGTGTGTTTGTTACTGCGTGTGGTGTATTAAGAGAAACATGAAAGGGAAAAGCTCAGCCTTAGAGACAGGCATCTCCAGAAAATGCTAATAGAGACTGGAAATAGTCTCTGCATTTTAAATATGTTAAAACTAGCCACATCAAGTATTTTAAATTGGCTTTGAAAACTGGATTTTTTTTTGCTCTGCTATTTTGTTGTTTATTTGATAATTGTTTCTAAACAGCGGATGGTATGGTTTGTGTCACTGCCAGGGATCATCAGAATCCGGAATACCCAGCTTGGGGGCGAGCTTTGAACGCTCTTGCGGTTTTAAACCTTTTAGGGAAAATAGCATTAAAAACATTTTCAATTGGAACTTGAGAGGTAGACTCAGTGATCAGATATTTTAGTGATCCCAATTGAGAGATTTAAAAATGTGACTTTCTCTACCTTTTGTAATGCATGTGCTTCCCCATTTACAGTGTGGGTATACCTTATTTAAATTTTCCCCTTTTGTCAGGTCTCAGGGTTAGACAGTATACTTTTGCTGGGGGTGCAGTTGGGGAGAAGCGGGGCAGGCAGGTGATCTCTTCTATGTATGTCCCAACCCGGTCTATAAGAAGCTACTGAAGCTACTGGGAGGTCTGAAGGTCATGGTCTATACAAAGAGGGGAGAGGTGGGAAACAGAGAAAAGTTAAAGAAAACATAAAAAACTTATTCAACAATGTTGCAAGGTAGAGGGTCTTATAAATCCAGTGCAGACAAATTTAAAACATTAAAACAAATTTTACCTTTAATTGAAAGGCTGTGGGCAAAGGAAAAATCAGCTTTATTTGTCAGATTTATATTTGATGCGAAGTAGATATTTTCTGTCTGCTTAAAGTACTTACTATTAGGAAGGAGTGCACTAATGAGGGATGACACTGTTGGATTTACCTCCAACACTCTTGAACTTTCTATCAAATGTAACTTAGAATAACAAAAACAGAGAAAAATAAACTCCTGGCTGACACACGTGAGTGCAAAAAGAGCTTCTGCTGCATCATGGATCCTCCCAGGCTTTTAGTGTTGAACAGAAATTTTGCAAATGATTGTTTCAGAAACCAATGGCTGTATTTTCAAAGCAGGCTCGGGAACCCGACACCCGGGTGAATTCCAAGACCCGACCCCGCACCTCCACTGAGTCATTCGGCAACACTATATTTAAATGTAAATGTCCTAATTGGGCAGGTGTCAAGCTCAGCGTCTCATTAGTGGCGCGAGCGCCTTCAGAAGCAGGACCTGCCTGCCTGGCACCAGCAGCAAAGGCAAGTGGCAGCCATGATGGGGCCTGCCGCTGTCTTGCTGAAGAGAGCAGGCAGCTCCTCAGAGGGCCAGTGGCGTAAAGGGATGAGATGGGGTGGAAATGGCCAAAACAAAGGTACTGCCCATGTTTCGGCGCAGGATATCAGAGGGCCCAATAATTTTAAACATTTAAAAAAAGACTGTTCCTTCACCCTGCAGCAAACCCAACAGCTGTGCACTAACGTGCACCAGACGGTTCAGCTTCGTTGAAATCTCCATTAAGAATTAGTGCCAAACTTCATGGCCCCTTAATAAGCTCCTAAAGGAGCTTAATAGGCTGTTAATTGGAGGCAAACAGATTCTCTGTTCCATACCCACCTGCCCTCACTCCCCCACTGCCAGCACTTTGAATATTGCAGACTGTCCCGGAGGCGTCAGCATCCAGAGACGACCTCCGGGCTGCGATGTTTAAATCGCTCCCGCACCAGGTCCCGACCCTGTCAGCATTTGAAAATCCAGCCCCAAGTGTGTCTGGAAATCTCCATAATTCAATTATAGAGCCCCTTTAAAGCTTAAATAACACAATCAAAAAGAATCAGGGGTAAGCCTCCATGCATGTTGCAAAGTTATTTTGTAATCAGCAAGGAGGAATGTCAGAATGCAGAATTTGTGAAATGTATTGAGTCGCAGAGATGTACTTTGCTCACAGTGTCAGGTCCTCAAAGTAAAATATTGCCAAATTCCAAAACATGGGCATCATTTTAAATCACGTTCTTACATCACCATGTAACTCATGCATAATATCATAATGGACACAATTAGAGGTCTCTTGCTTCACCATTATTGTAAAGAAAAAGCTTGACCGCACTTTTCAGATGGTTTTGGCATGAAGGATTTAAGATTTGATAGTTACGGCTTAGTGACAGTACTGTCATTTCAGAAGGTCATGTGTTCAAGCTCCATTCTGATACTGCAGTAAGAAGGAATCCCTACTCCGAGATGCTGTTGTTTGGATGAGACGTTGAACCAAAGTTGCATCTGTTCTCACAGGTGGATGTAAAAGATCCATGGCACTATTTGAAAAGGAACAGAGGAGTTCATTTGTTGTTGTTGTTTTCCTGGCCAACGTTGTCCTTCAGTCATTATCAATAAAACAGATTAATTGGTCATTTATTTCTTTATTGTTTGTAGAATCTTGCTGTGTGCTAATTGATTGCCACATTTCCCTATATTACAACAGTGACCACACTTCAAAAGTACTTCATTGGTTGTGAAGCACTTTAGGAGGACCAAAGATCATGAAAGGTGCTTTATAAATGCAAGTATTTCTTTCCAAAGTTAAATATATTTAGCAAAATGAAAAAACACTTTTATTTTAACCTTTTGTTGAATGATGCCCCGAGAGACAACACTGAGTTGTTTCTGAGTTACAATATTTACTCTATGAAATACAATCTGCTCCAGATTTTATTTACTGTGTGTTCTATATTTTTACAGGACGGAAGTTTTTTTTAAAGAGATGCATCTGTGCAGTTGTGTTTGTGTAGATCATGTTTATGATCATAAAATGGTCAATCAAGTGAAAGTCAACAATGGATGGGAGGAGAGGAAATCTGATAAAAGTACAAATCAATTCATGTCACAATTTCATTGTAAACATATAATGTGATTTTACCAGATTTGAGAGTAAAAAATGTAGAACCTGAAGATGCTTTTACTCTCCGATAGATTCACATGGAGTTATAAGAAGTGTTGTTGACAGCAAGCAACGATGCTTGATATTGAAACATTGACAGCTTGTCCAGCATTGCCTATCTCATCTATCATGACTACCTGCCCCCTAATGGCTAAGCTTTATCTGATTCATGATAGTTACCTCAAACTCACAGGATTCTACAAGTAATTCCTGTCAAAGCATGGATGGTTACTTGAAATTTTGCCTTTCATTGGTGTCAGGATCAGTAAGGAGCAGAATACAGAGCAAGAGTGCAGCCCTAGACAGTTGCTTTAAAGAGAGAAACAACATTTGCGATCAGTAGCTGTATGGAACAAGACTGTGTTCTCAGTCCATCCTACAACATCTCATACCTGTTCACTTGGTTTATGGAGCAAAACTTGCAGAAAAAACATGCACAAAAACAGTACAGAGTTTTGTGTTATGGGGATGATTAAGGGCCCCTCAGTTCCAATTTTCTAATTTGGAGCATTTTTGGAGGGGAGTTGCAGGAGAAGGTCTTATTTAGTGAAATATGCTTCTACTTCAACATGACTGATCCATGCAGATTTTGGAAGTCATGTTTATCAAACATTGAATTGGGAAATAATTTGTTGAGGCTTCTTCCTGCACCTCCTTCCTTATCCCTCCATTATAATGTATTCTGAGCAGGCAAAAATAAATGTGGCCCGCAATGTTATTCTTCAGTCAGAATTCAAACAAAATAAAAAATATAAAAAAAGAAAAATGACATTTTAAATCCATTTGCCAGTAACTGGGAGCATTCATCCAGAATAAATTTCTCTCCTTAGGTGAATGTAACAGTTAGTTAGTGCCATAACCAATTGCTTGAGCAGACTGCCAACTGGCCTAACCCATGAAGCAGTATGTCATATAGATGGCATGATTAATGAAGATTAATTAGGCTACTATGATTCCGTAATTGTTGGCTTTGCCACTTGTATATCAAACAACAAATACAATTTCTGTTTGGTCAGAACCTAATGACCTTTGAGTCAACACATCAGTGAATAAAGAGTCCTGGAAGACTTTGTTCCAGTCTGAAAGAAAGCAAAATATTCTAAGGATTTTGCTCATCCTTGATCAGAAAATTCAATGAATCTTTATTTTGATACATATTGTAATTTTCTTCTCCAATTTTCTCCTCTTATCTCTTGAAGATGTAAGACGTCTCAAAGAAGGGCAGGACTAGGTATTAAATATTCCTGGATACAAGGTGTTCAGGAAAGATAGGAAAGGAAGAAAAGGGGGAGGAGTAGTGGTATTGATTAAGGAGAGCACTGCAGTGCTGGAGAGAGAGGATGTCCCAGAGGGGTCAAGGACAGAATGTATTTGTCTAGAGCTAAGGAACAAAAAAGGTGCAATTACATTGCTTCGTGTAGTTTATAGGCCACCAACTGGTGGGAAAGATGTGGAGGAACAAATTTGCAAGGAAATTACAAAGAGGTGCAAGAATTATAGAGGAGTTATAATAAGGGACTTTAATTATCCAAATACAGACTGGGAGAGTAGTAGTGTAAAGTGCAGAGAGGGGCAAGAGTTCCAAATAGTGTGCTCAGGAAAATTTTCTACAGCAGTGTGTTTCCAGTCCAATGCGAAAGGAGGCACTGTTGGACCTGGTTCTTGGGATTGAGGTGGGCCAAGTGGATCAAGTGTCAGTAGGAGACCATTTAGTGGACAGTGATCAGTGTATCATAAGATTTAGGTTGACTATGGAAAAGGACAAAGAACAATGCAGAGTAAGAATAATCAACTGGGGTAAGAATGGATCTGGGCCATACAAATAGGAATCAAAGGTTGGCAGGAAAAGCGGTAGCTGAACAACAGACTACCTTCAAAGAAGAGATATTTTGGCCACAATTCTGCAGTGAGTAACCCACCTCCTGACTCCCAAAAGCCTGTCCACCATCTGCAAGGCACAAGTCAGGAGTGTGATGGAATACACTCCACTTGCCTGGATGAGTGTGGCTTCAACAACACTCAGGAAGCTCGACACCATCTGGGACAAAGCAGCCACTTGATTGGCATCCATACCTTAAACATTCATTCCCACCACCACCGACGCATAGTGGCAGCAGTGTGTATCATATACATGATGCCCTGCAGGCAGCTCAACACGCCTCCTTTGACAGCACCTTCCAAACCCGCAACCTCTTCCACCTAGAAGGACAAGGACAACAGATGCATGGGAACACCACAACCTGCAAGTTCCCCTTCAAGTCAAACACCATCCTGACATGGAAATTTGTCACCATTCCTTCACTGTCACTGGATCAAAATCCTGGAACTCCCTTCCTAACAACACTATAACTGAACCTGCACCAAATGGACTGCAGCGGTTCAAGAAGGCAGCTCACCAGCACCTTCTTGGGGTAGTTAGGGATGGGTAACAAATGCTGGCCTTGCCAGCGACACCCACATCCTATGAAAAAATTAAAAAAAAGTTAAGGCATATTCCCACGAAAGGGAAAGGTAAGACTAACAAATCCAGAGCTCCCTGGATGATGAAAGAGATAAAAATTAAGATAAAGAAGAACAAATGTGCTTATGACAGATGCCAAGTTGATGATATAATGGAGAACCAGGTGAATATAGAAGGTTCAGAGGGGAAGTGAAAAAGCAAATAAGAGAAGCAGAGAGAGATTATGAAAAGAGAATGGCAGCTAACATGAAAGAGAATCTCAAATTCTTCCAAAGGCATATAATTGGTAAAAGAGTGATAAAGGGTGCAGTGGGGTCAATTAGGGACCAAAAAGGGGATCTCTGCATGGTGGCAGGAGGCATTGCTGAGGCATTAAATGAATACTTTTCATCTGTCTTTATCATCTACCAAGGAAGAAAATGTGACCCAGGTCATGGTGAAAGAGGAGGAAATTAATACACTAGAAGGATTTAAAATCGATAAGGAGGAAGTATTGGATAGATTGTCTGGACTTAAAATTGATAAGGCACCAGGACTGGATAAGATGCATCCAAGGATACTGAGGGAAGTGAGAGTGGAAATTGCAGAGGCACTGGCCTTAATTTTCCAGTCTTCCTTTGACTCAGGGGTGGTGCCAGGGGAATGGAGAATTGAAAATGTTACACCCTTGTTCAAAAAAGGGTGTAAAGATAAGTACAGCAAGTACAATCCAGTCAGTTTAACTTTGGTGATGGGGAAACTTCTACAAACAATAATTTGGGACAAAATTAATAATCACTTGGAAAAATGGGGTTAATTAAGGAAAGCTAGCATGGATTTGTTTAAGGAAAATCGTGTTTAACTGATTTGCTGGAGCTTTTTGAAGAGGAAACAGAGAGGGTTAATGAGGGTGATGCTGTTGATGTGGTGTACATGGACTTCCAAAAGGCATTTGATACAGTATGGCACAACAGGCTTGTGAGCAAATTTATAGCTCATGGAATAAAAGGGACAGTAGCAACATGGATAAGGAATTGGTTGAGTGACAGGAAACAAAGAGTAGTGGTTAATGGATGTTTTTCGGGCTAGAGGAAGGTTTGTAGTGGAGTTTCCCAGGGGTCAGTGTTGAGACCCTTGCTCTTCCTGATATGTATTAATGACCTAGACATTGGTTTACACGGCACAATTTCAACATTTTCAGATGATACAAAACTTGGAAGCATTGTGAACTGTGAGGAAGATAGTGTGGAACTTCAAAAGGCCACAGACAAGTTGGTGGAATGGGCAAACAAGTGGCAAATGAAGTTCAATGCAGAGAAATGTGAAGTGATTCATTTTGGTTGGAAGAATACAGAGAGTCAATATAACATAAAGGGTACAACTCTAAAGGTGGTGCAGGAGCAGAGGGCCCTGAGTGTAGATGTGCATAAGTCATTGAAGGTGGTAGGACAGGTTGAGAGAGCGATTAATAAAGCATATAGTATCCTAGTCTTTATTAATAGGGGCTTGGAGTACAAGGAGATTATGTTAAACTTGTATAAAACACTGGTTTGGCCTCAATTGGAGTATTGCATCCAGTTCTGGGCACCGCATTTAAGGAAAGGTGTGAAGGCTTTGGAGAGAGTGCAGAAAAGATTCAGGAGAATGGTTCCAGGGATGAGGAACTTAATTTATGAAGATAAATTGGAAAAGTTGGGACTGTTTTCCTTGGGGAAAAGAAGGCTGAGAGGAGATTTGATGGAGGTATTCAAAATCATGATTAGTCTGGACAGTTTAGATAGGGAAAAAACAGTTCCCCCTCATGAAAGGATCAGAATGAGAGGGCATAGATTTAAGGTTATTGACAAAAGAAGCAATGACGACATGAGGAAAAACTTTTCCGTGCAGCGAGTGGTTAGGATCTGGAATGCACTACCAGAGAGTGTGTTGAGAGGTTCAATTGATGCATTCAAAAAGGAATTAGATAGTTACCTGAAAAGGAAGAATTGACAAGGTTATGGAGAGAAGGCGAGGGAATGGCACTAAGTGAATTGCTCGCTCAGACAGCTGCTGCAGACACGATGGGACAAATGGCCTGTTTCTGTGCTGTAACAATTCTGTAAATCTGTGATGTCAGAAGATTGAAGACTGCTTGTCTGACATCCAGTACTGGATGAGTAAAAACCTCCTCCAACTAAATATTAGGAAGACCAAAGCCATTGTCTTCGGTCCCTGCCACAAACTCTGTTCCCTAGCTATCAACTCCATGCCTTTTTCTGCAACTGTTTGAGGCTGAACCAGACTGTTCACAACCTTACTGTCATATTTGACTCCAAAATGGGCTTCCAACCACATATCCACGCCATCACTTAGACTACTTATTTCCACCCCGAACATCGCCCAACTGTGCTCCTGCCTCAGCTCATCTGCTGCTGAAACCCTCATTGATGCCTTTGTTACTTCTAGACTTGACTATTCCAATGCACCCCTGACTGGCTTCTCACATTCTGCTCTCCATAAAGTTAAAGTCATCCAAAACACTGCTGCCCATGTCGTAACTCGCACCAAGTTCCATTCACCCATCACCCCTGTGCTTGCTGACCTACATTGACTCCCAGTTAAGTAACAGCTTGATTTTTAAATTCTCAGCCTTGTTTACAAATCCCTGCATGGTTTCACCTCTCCCCATCTCTAACCTTCGCCAGCCCTACATCTCTCCGATTTATCTGTGCTTCTCCAAATCTCACCTCTTGAGCATCCCCAATTTTAATTACTTCTCCACTGGGGACTACACATTCAGCTGTCAAGGCCTAAGCTCTGAAATTCCCTCCCTCCACCTCTTCGTCTCTCTATCTCTATCTCTCTCTCCCCCTTTAAGACGCTCCTTAAAACCTACCTCTTTGACCAAACTTTTGGTCATTTGCCCTAATTTCTCCTTATGTGTCTTGCTGCCAAAGTTTGTTTGATAATGCTCTTGTGAAGCTCTTTGGAACATTTTACTGTTGTGGTATATAAATGCAAGTTGCTGCTATGTGTCACTGTACAGATTCATGGGTACCAGCTTCCTCCAATATCTCTCAAAGATGCCCATTGTTCAAGGATGAATCTGGAGTGTCACCTGTTTATTTGAATTTGGAATGTGTTGAAGCCAAGTCTAGTCATGTCTGTACTCCATAGCTACATAAGGGCATTTTCCAGAATAGGTCACTTGATAGAGATTTAACAGCAGGAGTCCTCACCTTTGCTGTACTGGCTGAGATAAAATAGCACATTCAGGCCAGGCACCAAAGCAGAAACCTTTTTGTCAATATGGTTCAGTACCACTTCATGGTGCATTCGCCATTCATATCACTTTCTCTTTGGTTTCCTTTTTAATTATTTTAGCCTTTGGACTGAAATGCAGTGGCACCTGTAATCTGACCTATCAGGTCTCATTGACTTACAGGAAAACATTTATGTTCCATATAAATGTCACTTCCTTTTGAGGTATTTTATTCTTAAAAATGGATAACACTATGGGGTAGAGATTCCACTAGGTTGCGTAAAAGAACGAGGAATTTCAAGTGCAAGTTATGCTCAGTGCAAATTGAGTTTTTGTGATCTTTTGCACTGGTTTAAAAAAACATCACACTGGAACCGGGCCCCACCCACAAAACTGGCCACAACTTCAAATCAAACTAATCACCATGGCGATCTTCCGCCAATTGCACCCGTTTGCAGCCCTTTGAGGAGGTTTTTAAAATGAACCTTCTACTAATAGGCACCGTTTAAAAGTTCTTAAATATTTACCAAGAGACTGGTTAGCATACACAAACGCAACTAGTAAATGGACCTGTATAGTTTTTTAAAGTCATTTTCAGTTATTTAAAATCAGATTACTCACAGGCGGTGGACTGGGGCACTCTTATTAAAAACGCTTATTTTTTGCGATTACCCCATTTTTAGCAGCCGTAATAAAACTGTATCAGGTTACCACTCTCAAATATATCAAGGAATATTTTTAATGCAAGGGGAAAACAAGTAAACAATTACTTTCTAAATCAATGCGCGATTGCACAGGTTCATGAAGGACTCTATGACTGAAATTTTATGCCCTTCCCCAATGAACAGGATGGTGGCAGGGTGGGGAGGTGTTGCGTAAAATGGAATGGGAAGCTCAGGGGGCCCTTCCCGACCTGCTCCCCCTCCGCCGCCAATTCTTGCGGGGTGGTGACGGCAAGAAATGGCCTGCCCACCCCAAGCCAATCAAGGCCCTTAAGTGGCCAATTAACGGCCACTTAAGGGCTTCCACCTGCCGCCACATGGATTTTACCATTGGCAGGTGGGCGGCCGAGGCCTCAGAAAAGGCGCCTGATAAAAGTAGGCGACCTTCTAACGGCCTGGGTGAGGGCCCTCCTGCTCAGGCACCCTGTGCCTGATGGAGGGCTGCCCCCAATGTCCCAACTGCCCCCAACACATCCCCCCGCCCCCCCCCAAACCGACCCCCTTGCCTCACCGGGCCCGACCAATCACCCCCGGCAAAGCCCCAAAAACTTAAATGATTTCCGGTGCTTCCCGACATTTTCATTCTTCTGCTGGGTTGCAGTCCCAGCAGTGGCCACCACTGCCGGTGGCGCTGCTGGGACTAAGAGCTGCCGGCCCACTGATTGGCCATCAGCTCCATTAGGCGGGACTTCCTGCCTCAATGAGGTAGAAGTCCCACCCAAGAGCAGTTAAGGGCCCGGGGACTGTAAAATCCAGCCTGGATCCCCAGGCCCGGCGAAGGCGGGATCGCCACCGACTTTTTGGTCGGTGGTGGATGGCTCCCCTCCATCCCCCCGCGCCCCCGCTGTACAATTCCAGCCTATGTTTGTGATTATGCAAACAAATTTGAGCAGAAACTTGAACCATAACTGTACTTTAGAAAAGCAGCGCAATTTTGAGTGCAATTTGCTCCTGGGTTGTCCATTGCATCCAAAGTGGAAACTCTGCCCCTCTATGTTTAAATATGTTTGCAAGCAATCGTTTTGATAATACATTTCAATTCCAATGTGTCCTTGATTTTGGCAACTCTGCCTGAAACTCAGTCTGAAGGAACTGACAAGATCATAGCTTCAGTTGAGGCCATAATAAGAATGTGCTGTGAGCTGGGCTTAGCCAAGGCCCTATAGCCCATTGTAGCAAGATGAATTGCTATTTATGAAGTAACTAACAGCTGCCTTAGCGAGAGAATCCTAGAATAGCATCATCTGGTGTAAAAGCTAACCGATTGCCTATGCCTTTATATATATCACTAGTCATTGTGAACCTGCTGCCCAAGACAGCAAAGGATCTTTTACATAAAGTTTTTCATTGGAAATGTCGCCGCTGGCTTCTCTTTCATGAAGGGAAACACTTATGTGTTCCTGAACAAACCCAGTGGCCCCAATTAATAAACAACTTTTCTGTATGTTACATTATTTTCTGTATACTTTTTTGTACACCAATGAGTGAAAACATGAAGAAAATTCTGGAAAGAGTTAAATTGATGTGGTGATATTTTGTAAAAACAATCCAGTCTTTTTAGTGTGTGCCAAATTCTTGATCAGCAATTAAGTGCTTTGAATGGCACATGTGACTTGAAAACCACTATGGTATCTGGGAAGCTGAGGCAAAAAATGGAGGATGTCCAGCTCTCCTTCCTCCTCTGCCATTTATTCAGCATCTTTCATTTAATTTCTGTATGTTTCTTTGATACTTTGCTCCCCAGAGATACATTGGACCTCATCATGGTATTCAGGATGTTGTCAGACCAGAGCCTGAAGTTGCTCTGCTAGCAGAGAGACAGAACAAGAAGGTTTACCTCTTCACTTGCTCATAGTCTGGCTCATGGTTACCAAATGCCTCCTAGTCTGAGGGGAGATTGTTGGCGAATGAAAACAAAATAAATGCTGCAAACAAAACATTAACTTGTGAGCTGCCAGCCAGAAATCCTACTCAAATTTAAATTGTTTATTCCAGAGGGCCGATCAGAATCAGCTTTAACTCACAAGAGCTTTAAAGATGAATTTCATTCAATGAGTGGTTTTCATGGCAAGAGGGGAAGGAATTTGAGCAGTAGAGGGTTGACAAAAATGGAGCCGTAGATCTTAGAAAGGCATTTCAGCTGTTTTATTGAAGAAAACCCCCCAGTATATGCGATACGATCATGATAATGACATTTTTGCTGGCTGTAAGACATCATTAGACTGCATTTTTGAACAGAAGTCAGAAGCTTTCTTAATAATTGACAGTGCCACTTTTAAAAAGGTATCATGGGGAGGTTCTTGTGATATAGCGACACACAATAAGTTCGTTCCTTTTTGTTTGCCAGTACAAGAGAAAGCAGTTGCACTGAGTCCCAGAGATAAAATGTACAAAACATGATATCCATTTTATCAGGATTTAAGAAAAAAACAGAACTTCATTTAACTTGCATTATCTAAGACTAGATTTCAAGCAATATGCTAAGTGGCAAATTAATAATAAAGGAGCATTTTTTGTTTCATTCTAAAGCACTCAAAAAAAAAATCAACTTCCATTTCTGTTGAATTACTGACGTGTAGTATAGAAGCCTTGTGTTTGTTTATCTTTAGAAGTGGCATATTGCACATCGATCTCTTCAGGCTCTGGTCTGACAACAGCCTATTGTATGTAAACCCACACACCTGTCGGAAAATATAAACAAATTCATCTAGCTTTAAATTAGCATAATGATAGTAATTAAAAGGCACTGTTTTCTTAAAAGATAAAAATCCCCTGGATATCTAATGCGGAGAGTCCCTAGTAGAATTCATAGAATCATAGAAACTTACAGCACAGAAGGAGGCTATTCAGCCCATTGTGCCTAAGATGGCTCTTTGAAAAACAGCTGTGCTTAGGCCCACATTCCGACTTTTTGTCTGTAACCCTGTAGGCTCCTCATCTCCTAGCCAGAGGGAATAGTTTTTCTCTATCTAATCTAGCAAAACCTCTCAAAAACCTTTATTAGGTCACTTCTTAACCTTTGCTGTTCCAAGGAGAACGCATCAAACTTTTCCAAGCTGTCCTCATAATTGAATTCCCTCATCCCTGGTAACATCCTGTTAAACCTCATCTGTACCTTTTCCAAGGCCTTTGCATCTTTCCTGAAGTGTGGTGCCCAGAATTGTCCACAATATTCCAGTTGAGGCCAAACCAAATTGATAAAGTTCCAACATAATCCCTTTGCTTTTATATTCTATTCCTCTATTGATAATCTCAAGTAATCCATATGCTTTTTTCAGCTACCTTATCAACTTGCTGTGCTATCTTTAAGGATTTTTGTATGTGGGCATCAAGGTCTCTCTGCTCATCTACACTTTTAAAAATGGTGTCATTTACATTGTAATAATATTTTGAACAATTACAAACAATAGCATTATATTCCATCTTTGAACTTCCTCAAGAAAACCATGATTAATATAGAAATTAGTAGGTTGTAGGCTGCAATGTCTAATACTTTAAAGGACATTCCAATTTGAACCTGTCACAGAATTTCCATATTGTTTGGCATTAGAACCCTACAGACTTGTCACAAGAATTTCAGTAAAGTGTAATAGTAGCCATTGCTACCCACTATATGATGTATTAACGTAGTCCCTTTGTAGCCATCGTCTTTTTCATTTTGCTCTTTTTTAATGCTTGATTTTGCGTTGCGCCCTTGTTACTTTTGTAGGTTAGTTTCACACCGATGGGGCAGATCATACCTATACTGTTTAGTAGCTGTGAAACCTGTCTATAATCTATAGTAATTATAGAGCAGTTTCACTCTCTTTAAGAAATATGGGTACAGCACCTCCTTTAAAGAAGAGGAATGCAGATTTGAACCCTTGGCCC
Source organism: Heterodontus francisci (assembly GCF_036365525.1). NCBI lineage: Eukaryota > Metazoa > Chordata > Chondrichthyes > Heterodontiformes > Heterodontidae > Heterodontus > Heterodontus francisci. The sequence continues at coordinate 80,180,021 of NC_090382.1, read as the reverse complement.
CTGTGGTTATCTCAGTGGTGAAGGTACGACAATTGATCTCAATGAATGCCCCTAGGATAGAAAAGGAAAAAAATACTGATTGTTATCTATTTGCTGGGAAGCGCACGTATCTGAATAAGGATTGAACTCAAATGTGATGCCATCCACAATTGAATAACCTGCCGAGCCTCATAGTCAAGACACATACAAGAAGAAATACCATGTTCATGGAGGGCGGCCACCATTCTTAGAAATACACCTCAGAATGTGTCATTGTCCCAGTGGGGGAGGGGAGAAAAGTGTAGTGGAGACAATGACAAAAATTAGAGGCAAGTACCCACTGAAAAATGAAAACAGAAAGCAGTATATAGTCCGTAAATTTGCTATAGCAACATCCTGTTATGACAACACAAAATGTACATATTAAAGGAACAATTTGTGTATTCATGTTTTAGTCATCCAGGGTTATCTGAATTTTCCACATCGCACATTCAAATAGGGAGCCCGCGACATAGCTCAGGGAAATGTAGAAATTTATGTCACCAAGATGAAAGAGCTGGGGATGAAACACAAAATGACAATGATAGTTACCAAGTTTAGTCATTCATTTTAATGTTATCAGTATGTACATGAAAGACAAGATGTGAATATTTTTTAAAAGGAAAATCAAGCTTACTGATCAAGTAACTAATAATAGCCCTTAACCTAGGTACTGAATTGCCACCCATTCAGTTTAGTAAATACATAGTCCAGTTACTGAAATTTTTCAAATGTAAACAAAATGCCTAAGTTCAGCTTTTAAACTAACAAAATCTATGATGCACATATGTGACGCCACATTTGTCACCACAGTTCACCAGAATGTAAGAACATCATTTTACATACATGCTAAGTGTTCCATTTAATGCCAGCTATGTGAACAGTGAGTGTGAGACAAGGAGCTGGAAGCAGAAGGGCTGAAGACTTGAAGCTGGAGAGAGGTAAAGGTAAATCAATAGATAGGCAAACAGGTGCCAAAAAGGGACATGCAACATTGAAGAGTCCAGCGTAGATAGGAAAAACAGAGCCACCAGGCCTAACCACCTTTCCACAGTGATCACAGTGACTCAAACATGAGGCAATGTCCCCCGCCTTTACTTTTGTTCTCAAGTGCTGACCTAAATTTCTAAATATACAAATGTCACGTTGCAGTATTCCATTAAATTAGTTCCTACCTACATAGTTATTATTACCTAAATGTTTAGCAGCAGTATTTTGAGGAGTTTTTCATGACTGGTTAAACTCCAGAGATTCCTCTCACCAATCCAGTCAATTAAAGAAAAGTACAGTTTTGGGAAACTGTAAATAAAAATAGGCTGCCCAGCTTTCTACTAACTTGAGTATGTGGTTTTATGTTTTGCCAATTTCCTGTCCTCCATTCCTGTTCTTCTTCTGAAGCAGTAGCTCCAGTTGGGATAAAGTTGCACTGGTGACAGAAACCCCGCAGTACTTGGCCCAAGTGGCTATACCTCATGTATGAGTTTAGATAACGAGTGGCAGCAGATTATTCAACTGTGGGCTGCGGCAGGCCATACATGGCTACTACAGACAAACTTGATCATATCCCCATCTGACATCCACTGTATAGGTCACAAAATGGTGATCAGGAGTTGGAACCCTGGCTGATCTTTGTTCCCTCATCCAGGGGTGCTGAGACTAACAAAAGCACAGTTAAGACCAGCTAGCTCAACACAGACTAAGAATTGAAATTAGGACCTTGTAACCCAGTTGCATACTGTGAACATAATGCAGCCTATTATTTTTTGGCTTTCTCATCAGATCCTTTCTGTCTTGTTTGGTGTTTTACCTAACTTACTAACAAATTCCTCCGATATATTTTATTCCTGCTTGGTTAATGTACAATTCTGATTAGAAGAAAGTTCAATTTCTCACTGACAAATAGCATTTCAAATTTTTTGAGCATTTTTGCTTTGTTCTGCTTTCATTGCACTATTTTCTTTGGTAACACCTTCCCTTTTTTTCCCCCTCCTTTCTAGCCATGAATGGGGCACAATCCTCCACCAGCCAGCTTCAGTATCTGGTGCTTGATCACTGCCAATAGTGAATTTGGACAGACAGGAGGTGCAAGTTCACCATTGGCAGTGGCCACAGAGGAGGTACATAAGAGCAGCATTGTGAAGAACCCACAAAGGTGTTTCCTCCCCTCACGCAAACAGTATGAAAGCAGAACAAAGCAATATAACAAAAATGGGCAAAAAATAGAATCTACATCTGTAGTTATTGCCATTACTCCTTGCTAACCATCAGATGCCCAGATTACCTCCTGAGGACATGTCAGATGCATTAATCCCTCTGATGACAAATTTAAATACATTTCACAATGGAGCAGTTAAAGTTGGTGCAGTTCCCTTTGCCCTTCTGCCACCATGTTTGAGTTCCTGATCTCAAATTTGCAAGGTGATGCTTAGCCCAGACCAAACACCTCTTAATGTGAGGGGAGGAAAAACTGTTGTGATGAGAATTAGTTGATGTGGCTTGTTCACATACTAAGACTCGCTATCGATAGTTTAGAGAAAGTAAAGAAGACCCAAACGAGGAGGCAAAACTAGGGTTTTGATTTGGAAGAAGTGCAGTACTTAGCAAGGGTGATGGGTGTAAAAGATGCTGTTGTCAGATAATCAGCATTTGGAAGAAAATAGGGACAGATAGTGCCAAAGACCAGCATATATCATTTGAAAGGTGACAAAGAGAGAGGCAGAGAAAGATTCCAATACCATTTCTGATTGGAAAGGGAAACTGACAAAGAGAGTTATAAATCAAACAAAATATTTGTATATTAAGAACATAAGGAAAAGAAGCATGAATAGGCCATTTGGCTTGCTGAGCTTGGTCTGCCATTCAATAAGATCATTACTGATGCTCTACTTCAACTCCACCTTCCCACACTATCCCTAGTACCCAAAAATCTATCAACCTCTGTCTTGAATATACTTAGCTACTGAGTATCCACAGCACAGTTCTCTGGAGTAGAGAATTCCAAAGATTCCCAACCCTTTGAGCGAAGAAATTTCTCCTCATTTCAGACTTAATTGGTTGATGCCTTACTCTGAGAATGTAACCCCGTGTTCCAGATTCCAAAGCCAGGGGAAACATTTTCTCAGCATCTGCCCCTCAAGCTCTTTAAGAATTTTATATGTTTCAATTAGATCACCTCTTGTTCTTCTAAACTCCAGATAATATAGACCTAGTCGATTCAATCTCTCCTCATAGGACAATCCCCTCATCCCAGGACCCAGTCCAGTGAATCTTAATTGCACTCCCTCTCGGGAAAGTATGTCCTTCCTTAGGTAAGCAGACCAAAAATGCACACAGTTCTCCAGGTGTGGCCTCACCAATGCCCTGTACAATTGTAGTAAGACTTCTTTACTCTTATACTCCAATCCCTTTGTAACAAAAGCTAACATACCATTTCCTTCTTAATTGCTTGATGTGCTGCCAGTTAACTTTCTATGATTCATGTACAACGATACCCAGGTCCCTCTGACTGCAAACATTTCACACTTTCTCACCATTCAAAAAAATTCTGCTTTTTTATTTTTCCTACCAAAGTGTATAGCTTCACACTTCACCACTTTGTATTCTATCTGTCATGTTCTTGCCCACTCATCCAACCTGTCTAATCCCTCTGCAGCTTCATTGTGTCTTTCTCACTGCTTATTTTCTCCACCTTACTTTGCATCATTAGCAAACCTGGATACAGGACATTCAGTCCCCTTATCTAAATCATTAATATAGATTGTAAATAGCTGAGACCCAAGTACTGATCCTTGCGGTAGCCCATTATATACAGTCTGCCAACCTGAAAATGTCCTGGTTATCGCTACTCCCTGTTCTCTGTCCATTAACCAATCCTCAATCCATGCTAATACATTACACCCAATCCCATGAGTCCTAATTTTGTTTAATAACCTCTTGTGTAACACCTTATCGAATGTTTTTTGAAAATCCAAACACACTACATCCACTGATTCCCTCTTATCCATCTTACTAGTTGCATCCTCAAAAATACTCGATAACAGATTTTTCAAACATAATTTCCCTTTCATAAATCTGTGTTGGCTCTGCTTAATCATATTATGATTTTCTAAGTGCCCTGTTCAACATCTCTAATAATAGATTCTAGCATTTTGCCTGCAACTGATATTAGGCTAACTGGTCTATAGTTCATTGTTTTCTCTCTTCCTTCTTTCTTAAATACCGGGGTTATGTTAGCTACCTTCCAATCCTTGAGAACTGTTCTAGTTTCTAAGGAGTACTGGAAGATCAAAGCCAATGTATCCACTATCTTTGCAGCCACCTCTTTTAAAACCCAAGAATGCAGTTGTCAGATCCAGGGAATTTGTCACCACTTATTCCCATTAATTTCTCCAGTACTTCTTCCTTTGATCTAATACCATCTTTAACTTCTCTTGTTAGTCACATTTGGACTACTTTTTCTGTGGAGTTTTTGAGCCTTAAAGCAATGAATATTTCTTGCAAATTATGTGTTAATTCTTTAAATGCTAGCCATTGCTTGTCTACCATCATATTTTTGATGTAGTTTCCCAATCTATATTAGCCAACTCGCCCCTCATAACTACATAGTTTGTTTTGTTTAGATATAAGACCTAGTTTTGGACTTAACTAAATCTCTTTCACACTCAATATAAAATTCTATTTTATTATGGTCACTCTTCCCTAGAGGCCCTAAAATATTATTAATTAACCTTTTCTCATGCACAATACTAGATCCAAAATAGCCTGCTTCCTAGTTGGTTCCTCAACATACTGATCTAGAAAACTATCTTGTATACATTCCATGAACTTGATCTCCACATTATTACTGCAAATTTGGTTTGCCCAGACTATATTAAGATTAAAGACCCCTTTGATTACTGCATTATCCTTATTACATGCAACTCTAATTTCCTGATTTATATACTGCCCTACAGAACAACTACTGTTTTGGGGCCTATAAGCAACTCCCACCAATATTTTCTGCCTTGCTGTTTCTTAGCTCCACCAGAACTGATTCTACTTCTTGATTTCCTGAGCTAAAACCTTTTTTCCCTATTGTCTTTATCCCATCCTATTTGTCAGGGCTACATCTTCTCCTTTTCCATTTTGCCTATCTCTTCTGAAAGTTAAGTGTCCTAGAATATTTCGTCCCCATTCTTGGTCACTTTGCAACCATGTCTGCGTAATGACTATTTTATTCACTGTATCTTTCAACCAAGGACTTTTCAAGTCAGAGGGCAGAAGGTGCATTGTGGTGTCAGTTTAGAGGTGAGACATTGCTTTGTTAAAATGTTTCATACCTATATTATTCCAGAATAAATCGCCAGTCTATCTATCTATGGCACTACTGATTGGAGTGACCACTGCAGAGTCCTCGTGGAGATTAAGTTCCATCTTCACACTGAGGACACCCTCCATTGTGTTGCCTGGCATGACCACCATGCTAAATGGGATAGGTTCAGAAAAGAAATAGTAGCAGCTCAAACTTACATATCCATGAAATGCTATGAGCCATTAGCAGCAAAAGAATTGTAGTCTACCACCATCCTGGCCCAGCATATTCCTCACTCTACAATTACCATCAAGCCAGGGAATCAATCCTGGTTCAATAAGGAGTGTTGGAGAGCATGCCAGGAGCAGCACTGGGCATATCTAAAAAATAAGGTTCCAACCTGGTGAAGCTATAACACAGGACTACATGCTTGCTAAACAATGGAAACAGCATGCGATAGATGGAGCTAAGAGATCCCACAACTAACAGATCAGATTAAAGCTCTGCAGTCCTGTCACATCCAGTTGTGAATGGTGATGGGCAGTTAAACAACTAATAGGAGGAGGAGACTCCATGATCATCCCCATCTTCAATGATGATGAAGCACAGTACGAGTGCAAAAGACAAGACAGAAGCATTTGTAACCATCTTCAGCCAGAAGTGTCGAGTGGATAATACATCTCAGCCTCCAACTGAGATTCTCATCTCAAATCCCAGTCTTTAGGCAATTCAACTCGCTCCATGTGATATCATGAAACAGCTGAGAGCACTGGATACAGCAAAGGTTATGGGCACCTACAACATCCTGGCTATAGTCCTGAAGACTTGTGCTCTGGAACTAGCCATGCCTCCAGCCAAGCTGTTCTAGTACAGCTACAATACTGATATCTACCCGACAAAGCGGAAAATTGCTCAGCTATGTCCTGTCCACAAAAAGCAGGACAAGTCCAGTCTGGCCAATTACCTCCCCATCAATCTACTCTCAATCATTAACAAAGCAATGAAAGGTGTCATCAACAGTGCTATCAAGTGGCACTTAATGACCAATAACCTGCTCACATGACGAGTTTGAGTTCCACCAGGACCATTCAGCTTCAGACTTCTTTACGGCCTTGGCCCAAGGATGGGCAAAAGAGCTGAATTTCGGAGCTGAGGTGAGAGTGACTGCCCTTGACATCCAGGCAGCATTTGACCGAGTGTGGCATCAAGGAGTTCCAGAAAAACTGGTCAATGGAAATCAGGGGAAAATTCTCCACTGGATGGAGTCATACCTAGCACAAAGGTAGGAGGTCAATCATCTCAGCCGCAGGATATCAATGCAGGAGTTCCTCAGGGCAGTATCCAAGCCCCAGTCAGCTTCAGCTACTTCATCAGTGGCTGTTGCTCCATCATAAGGTCAGAAGTGGGGACGTTCAATGATAATTGCATACTGTTCGGTTTTATTTGCAACTCCACAGATAATGAAGCAGTCCGAGTCTGCATGCAGCAAGACCTGGACAACATTCAGGCTTAGGACAATAAATGGCAAGCAACAGGCAATGATTATCTTCAACAAGAGAGAGACTAACCACCTCCTCTTGATGGTCAACAGCATTATCATTGCTGAGTCCCCCCCATCAAAATCCTGGGGGTTACCATTGACCAGAAATGTAACTGGAAAAGCCATATAAACTGTGACTACAGGAGCAGGTAGGAAGCTGTGTATTCTGGGGCAAGTAACCCACCTCCTGACTCCCCAAGAAAAAGCTTTCCCACCAGCTCCAAGGCAGAAGTCAGAAGTGTAATACTGTCCATTTGCCTGGATGAATGCAGTTCCAACAACACTTAAGAAGCTCAACACTATCCAGGGCAAAGCAGCCCGCTTGATTGGCACCCATCCACCACCTTCAACATTCACTCCCCCCACCACTGGCGCACTGTGGCTGTAATGTATACCATCTGCAAGGTGCACCACAGCAACTCAACAAGGTTTCTTTGACAGCACCTTCCAAACCAGGGACCTCTACCTCCTAGAAGAACAAGGGCAGCAGGTGCATCAGAATACCACCATCTGTAAATTCCCATTCAAGTCATGCACCATTCAACTTGGGAATATATCACTGTTCCATCACTGTTATTGGGTCAAAATCCTGGAACATGCTACCTAACAGCACTGGGAATGTACCTGCATCTCACAGACTGAAGCTTTTCAAGAAGGCAGCTCACCATCACCTTCTCAAGGACAATTAGAGATTGACAATAAATGTTGGCATTGCTAGCAATATCTAATTCCCATGAATGAATAAAAACAAATTGTCTGAGGTATAATAATGTTTTACTTCATCTGGAGCACACATGCGGTCTGAATCTCGTACCGCTGCCACGGAGACCACACTGATGTAAACGAGTCTAAAATGAGTAACCCTGACCAAGCAGCTGGTTGAATGACGAGCAGGTTGCTCATGTTTTGACTAGTCCTTCACTTGAATGTAAACTCGGAACGTTCAATTGAAGAGAGCGCATCCACCACATTTTTCAGGCACTCATTTCATATCTCAGAACAATCAAAGATTTACAGTAGTTCCTTTCACCCGAGCTGTCACTTACAGCTCCTAAATTAGGGTGTTCGCTCAAAACCAGAGCAGTGCATACAAAGGAAAAATGCCTTTCATCAATCATATCCACCAGAACACATTGCAGAGTTAACAAGAATACTATATGTTATGACCGTACCCTCCAGTCAGTGATCATATCTATAATTGTCTCTGAGCAGAAGGTAAAAATCTGGTCAGGAATAGAATCGTTGGTTATCAGGATAAGTACAGAGCAAGCTGTTTGGAACAAGATGATGCCTGAACTGCCAGGATCTTAAAAATATCATCCAATGGAAGAAAACAGGTCTGGGAATAATATAGATTGCAACGCCAGATGGATATCTTGGAATTGTGTTCAATTTACCTTTAAAAGGCAGAAAAGAACTTTGGAGAACCTTTCCTCAGGAGATGAAATGAGTTGGGCACAATCCATAATTAAGTAGAGTATACATAGTGTATAATGAACCAAATGGTCTTTTTCATTTTCTTGACCTGAATTTTATCAACATGCCACACTCCACGGCGGTGTGCTTTCAACTCGGCAGCCTTCCGACACGGAAGAGCCACCGAGGAGCCCCCGTGATATTACATGCAGGGGCTCATTTAAAAGGAGGGGGCAGAGCTGCCGCCCCCAATGATGTAGAGGGGACGGCCTCCGTGTCCCCGGCAACAGCATCTGGTGCCACCATGCCGCGGCGCTGGCGCCATTTTTAAACAGCTCCAAGCCCTTAGGAGAAATTTACATTTTTAAAGGAATATTGTGAAGGATTATTTAATAAAAATTACATACATAATGGAGGCCCTTTCCCATCCCCCCAATGTTTTTTATGGGGCATTAGCAGCAAAAGAAACTTTATTACCAATCTGCACTTACCCCCCCAACCTCTTTACATTTGCCTTTCAACTCCTTCCCACCATCCCCATATCCAATCAAAATTGTTTTCCCCACTCCTCCACCCCTCCCGACCTGAAAATTTTATTCCTCCCCCCTCTCCACCAGGTTCTCGCCTCAGAACTCCATGTGGAGTTCTGAAGGCGCGCTAAGGCCAAACGGAGGCCGTAAAAGCGGCATGGGACAGCCACCGCCTGCAGGTAAGTTAATTTGAATATCATTAATGTTAATTTACTTATGGAGATGAAGGACCCGCTGCCAGGCGGCGGGGGGCCGCACCGAGGTCTCCCCACTGCCAGTAATATGCGGCGGGCCCTTCTCGACGTCGTGGGTTGAGGCGGGCAGAATTTTACCGGCCCACATGCAGCGACCCACGCGCGAGGGGCCGGTAAGGTTCAGCCCATTGTGTCCTGAGAAGGTTGGTCAGGGCAGATTGTCAACTGAGGATCAGGAATGGCATAAGAAATCATGTTCTGGTCCCATTGTAGCTCAGTCTGATGCTGTCCTTACCCAACATGTGCACTTCTAACAGGGGTTATTGGGTAGCAATTAGGAATAGGAAGCCTTGCCAATATTTCTCCTCCCTCACCTAGATACACTGAGGCTAATTTTAGTATTCTCACTGTCATCCAGACGAGTTTAGATAACAGAAGCATGGATCCAAAATTAAATTTAGGACATTCACTGGTTTATATGTCCCCATACCATACAGTGCATTTACCCACTGAGCTTGTAAGTGTTATTCCATTTGGAATATTTATTGAGTAGAGTTTTTACTAATCATCTTTGGTAATCTGTGTTTATGATCTTTAATCCTTCAACTGTGTAGGTACAAAGTGTGTTCGTTCTTATAGCCAACAGAAATAGTATGCTTTAGTAACAGTGTAATATGACTATGATACCTTCATGAACCTCTTCAAGAGTGACTGGGGATCTTTGTATGTCAATTAGTTCTGGTCATTTGGAAATTATACCTAAAGATTTTTTAATTGTTATTATCAGTAATTATTTTATTGCTCAATGAAAATACTTCTCAAATTCATTCATAGAATGGAGCAGTGGGAGAACTTTGGTTTTTTAAATCAAATAATAAGATACGTCACGATGTTTAGAAAGATGAGGGAGTTTATACAACATTTAGCTAAATCTGACCGGCACCGTCGAGGGAGCTTTACTGTGCAATCAACCTTGCTGTGCCTTACTGGGTACACTTGATGCTGCCACGAGATTGCAAAAGCTGGAAAAATTATCAGTTCTCCAACATTGAAATCCTCCACCATAATGAGCAGAAATATTCACAAGGGAATAAAAAGAAAAATGAGCGGATGCTGTCTAGCATATCTAAAAAGTTTTACATTATAGAAAGTACATGTAATTGTTCCTTTAAATGTAGGAGGTTGCTGTTAACCAGTTTCAGTCTGTCTTTTCTTGCTGTTACCCTGGGGCTAGAATTCCTGTCTTTGCTCATCTATTTATATAATTAAAAGTCTTGCATATGGTATGTCTTGCATTATAAATGGGTTCAAAATACAGAAAAAAATGCCACACTCAAATGTAATTCATTCAGGTAATATTGGCAGGTAAGAAAAGCTAGTAGCAACTATATTGCTTCCTCACCTACCTGCTATATACTTCTACAAATAACATTTAGAACATAATACAGAATTTATAACTGTTCAGTAGCCTGATCCTACCTCCTGCTTTCTTCCAAGGGCTTCTTTTCTCCTTGTTCTTCACCACTGTGCCAGTTTTAAGCTCGTCAATGTTGCTCTTATGAGCACCCTGCAGAAGTGGCTTTTCCCTGCTCTGCCTTGCAGGCCACTGCTCCTATATGGGGCTGAATTTTACCGGACCCTTGAGGCTGCAGGTCGCGGCGCGGGGGCCGGTAAAAATCTGCGGGGAGAGGCCCACCTTGACCTGCAATGTTGAGATGGGTCCGCCGCATATTACCGGCGGCAGGGGGACCTCAGTGTGGCCCCTCCCCCGCCACCTGGCGGCGGGCCCTTCATCTCCATATGCAGATTTCCATTAAATACATTCAAAATGACTTACCTGCTGTCCCATGCCAATTTTACAGCTTCCGTTTGGCCTTTGCGCGCCTTCAGAGCTGCGAATGGAGCTCCAAGTTGAGAACCTGATAGGGAGGGGGGAGTAATAAAATTTTCAGGGCGGGAGGGGTGGAGGAGCGGGGAAATCAATTTTTATTGGATGTGGGGATGGTGGGAAGGGGTTGAAGGGCAGAAGATTGAAGGTTGGGGGGGAAATTCGGGTATTTGAAAAATCAATTGATGGTCATTTTGGGCAATGAATTAACCATTGTGGGGGGGGGGGGTGGTAGGGGAAGGGTCTCCATCACTTAATTTTATATTTAACACAAATAAATAATGTTTTGCCTTTAAAAATTAAAATTAATTGTAAGGGCTTAAAGCCCTTTAAAAATAGTGCCGGCGCCTGCACGGTGGTGCCGGCCGCTGTTGCTGGGGACACGGAGGCCGCCCCCTTACATCATCACTATTCAAATGAACTCCCGCGTGAAATATCATTGGCACTCCTCGGTGGCCGCTGAATGCGGGCACCCCACCAAGTTCAGACGGTGCCGCTGGGTGCCCAAATAAAATTCAGCCCATGATCTTTAACCCAGCTGGACATGTAAACCACTGTTAGAATATCCCACTACCTTCATGCTCCATGAGCAACATAGCAAGGTATCAGCTCATTCCCGCAAGGAAGTACCCAAGTAAATAAGATGAGATATGATTATTCTACTCTTGATTAAGTTTTAGAAAAATATAGGAAATTCAGCACGTTGACTCTTCTCCATTACTCGTCTCCCGTTTTCTCCATTATCCTATTCATCGCTCTCTCTCTCTTTCTGTTTCCCTCTCACTCAAACACCTCTCTCTGTTGGTTGGTAAAAATGACAGGTGACACAGTACACAGTGTTGTTCATTACTATGTGTTTTTAAAAAAATTTCCGGTGAGGTTAAACTTCTCTGAACAGCGATACAATAAAACCCCACCCTCACATTTCGGTAACAAGATTGCAGAATCCTGATGCTCTTGAATTTTTCCACCTCGTATTTTGTGGTGTGACCATTGTACAGTCATAAAACCCCTCGCTCCTTTAAATCACACACACCACTCAACTCCCCACTGAGGGAGGGATAACCTTGGTGTTAAGTAGAGCTGCTCACTAAAAAGAAGTGGTTTCTGTAAAAGTTTAAAATATTTATAAGTTAAATATGCCAATATTTGTGTAAATGAAATGCCAGAGCCTGTTGGAGGTGGGAAAAGGTAGACAAGTTTGAAACACTTAACTGAGTTCTCTAGAGTGCCTTTAAAAATATTAAGGGATAAAAAGAAATCTTTCAGAAGTGAAGTGTTATTTGACAGTACACACATTTTTCTGAAGTTAATTTGAGTATGCCAATGCTTTCAATCCTTAAGGGTTCTCGGATAGGTAGCAGGTTAGAATAGGAAAGCAAAATAAATCCTGGAATTCTGAAATAAAAACAGAAAATGCTGGAAATATTCAGCAGGTCAGGCAGCATCTGTGGAGAGAGAAGCAGAAAGTTTCAGGTCGATGACTTTTCTCTGCTGACCTGAAACGTTGGGCTGAATTTTATGATGGTGGCTGATGTCCCATCCCGCCACTGGGTCCGAAAGCTGGAGGCGAGCCCACTTTGGGCAGCGGCAGGAACTGAGGAGGCATATTCCTGGCAGTGGCCAATTAAGTGGCCGCTGCCGGGGCTGGCAGTGGCCCGCCCCCAAAAGCTGCTGGCCCAATCAGAGGATGGAAGCTCAGCAATGCCACTACGAGCAGTGGTCATTATTGGGGCTGCACTTGCTGGATGAGAGTGCATCTTGTGCCCTCGAAGAGAGGTAATTGGGATCTGGGGACACAGGGGCCAGACAGGCAGACAGGCCCCGGCGATCAGGATGGGTGTCGCTGAGGGCAGGCGGTGTTGTTGCCGCAGGGGCTGTCTTTGTCACCGTGGGGGGGTGGTGGTGGAGGAGGGGCACACCCTCCCTGGAGTCTTCTGGTAGGCCACTAGGTTTCAATGGACAGTCTCCCCATGTGGCAGTGCCCACCCCCACAGCATGGCCAAACTGCTCACGGAGGCAGGAAGTTGCCCATAATTGGCCACTGAAGTGGCTCAATTTGGCTTCTGGCGGGTGCATGTCTGCCAGCTTTTATGCCCACTGGCAAAATGACATGGTGGCAGGAAGCCATCAGGCAAGCACCCCCTTACACCTTCCCGCGCCATTTTGCCTGCATTTGCGCCTCCCAGCCTATCACCAAGGGGCTGGTAAAATTCCGGCCATTAACACTGCTTCTCTCTCCACAGATGCTGCCTGACCTGTTGAGCATTTCCAGCATTTTCTGTTTCCATTTAAGGTTAGACTAGGTCTGAAATTAGCAGAGGTTCTGATGTGACCTTAAGTTGTAATTTGCAAGGTTCAAGGCTCTCTCAGAGTGTTCTTTTCAACATGATGAGGAGATGCTTTCGGGCTCATGCTTATCGTACCCATTGCACCATTAAAATTGGGACCAATGGGCTGAATTTTATACAGCCCTCGACATTGGGAACAGTGGTTGGGGGGGGGGGGGGGCATGAAGATTGCCCCGGATGAGGCCCGCCACCGACCTTGACACTGGCAGGGCCGCCCCAATCTCAACGGAGGTGGAGAGGCCTCGTGGCGGCCCCCCGCCCCTCCCCCACTGGCTCGGCAATGGGACCACGATTTACATATGTAAATAAATTAACATACCTGAATTAATGAAGTCCCCGTTGCCTCCTGATTTGCCGCCATGACCTTCAACTTGGTGGCCGGCACTGCCGTGCCTTCGAATCCCCTTCTGGGGAAACGCAGCACGACACCTGTGCGGACGGGGGAGGAGGTAATTTTCTCAGTGTAGAAGGGGGGAAGCGGGGTCAAATGTACCTGATTGATCAAGGGGGTGATGGGAAGGGGTAAAGGACAAAGGTTCTGAATTTTGGGGTGAGGGGGCAAAGGTCAAATATTCAAGGTAAATATTTTGGTGGAGGAAGGGCAGGAATGAAATGTAATGCAATGGGGGGGGGGGGCGGGAGAGGGCATGTAAAGAATTTTAAAAATATTTTTATTAACTTTAAATTCCTTGTCTCTTTAAAAATTTCAATTGTCATTTAGGGCTCTCAGCCCTTTAAAAATGGGGCACTTCACGCCGTTGCAGGGGATGGCTCACCCGCCCCTTCCACATCATTGGGTGGGGTGGGGCGGGGCGGGCGGCCATCCCAGGCATGTTAATGAGCCCGCGGTGGCTCCGCGGAGTGAATGTCGCACCTGCGGGCCGCCATTTTTTACAGCCATTGCCGCACTTGGTGGCAGCCTCATAAAATCCAGCCCAATGTGTCAACCAGCAGAAATTGCGAACATATTTCCAGGGCTCTATGTCTGTGATAAAACTTTGTCAGTGAAATTATAGACAGCACCAGTACTAAAAACAAAATAATTAGAACTCAGAAAGGAGATCGCAGGTGTTGTTCATGATCATGACTCATGCCTGTACAATATATTCACTTGCAGCTTTTCACAACCAAATTCACTTACTTCATCACTCCCAATTTGTATAAACATGTAAAGAGACAGAGAATGAAAAAACTGTTAGGAGTTCATTATGTTGCAGTACCAAAGGACAATGTCATAGAATGGTGAGATACTGAGTACCCAGTTTCAGTGACATCACTATAGGAAAGCCAGGCATTTTCCCACACAGGAGCACAGTGGGAAGGAAAGAGAATCATTCCTCGGATCTCCCCTGATACAACCTTCTAGTGTTGAACATGGAACAGCATTGCCAGATTTGTGAGAGCTTGGTCACAGGTAGACTATGGTGTAGCTAAATTTAGGGGGGAGAAATAGGGAAAAAGTAATTGGGAGAATACCCTCAAAATGAATGAATGTAAAATCAAACATGTGCAATTTTTATATTTTTTCCCCAACAATCTACTTTTGGGAGGGAAGGGATAATAAAATAAATATGTTTGTACTCTGTTGTCGCACAATAATTCTGAAGCTTCCCAGATTCATTTCATGGTTTATTTGTTGGTAGAGAAAGTGGACTAACGCTGTGGTAGAAACCATAGGAATCTGCTGGAGCCAGTTGGTTTGAAAGCAACCCAAACAATCAGAGCTCTGCAGCATTCTCTTGTTTAATAGAAGCTTGCAATAAAATTCATGGTATGTGCATCAAATGAAGTCAAAGACCAGGACATCTGTACGACAGAAACCGCCCACAGTCTGTTTCTTATGGGACTAGAATGGGAGGGTGGTGGTGATGTGAAGGGGGGTTGGGGGGAGTGGGGGGGGGGCGTGGGTTTAAGAGATGACTTTGTAGTTTTAGAATGAGATTAGTTTTTCATGGTTTAAAATTACGGCTTTACTAAATTACAGCCCTCACAGAGAAGCCAACAGAGGGTTTTTAAAGAGTAGTTCATTGGTTACCAGTCTGCAGTGGGTATTGGTAGTGTGCCCATGTGAAGGGTATATTAAATATACAATTTAGTTCTTACTAGCCTTATGTGGGTGTTCCTGTATCAAAGGACAAGGATGTGTAGTATATATAATTTGTTTCATTCATGGATGGAACATTATGCATGCAATTTACATTTGGTCAGCCTGCAGCTGGTGTTCCTGTTATAGTAGGTTATGTTGAATACCTGTAAATGAAGCTTGAAAATAAAAGTAGCAAAATCATTGGCATTTTTTATCATTGCAAGCAGAATAGAAAACTGGGTTTTTTAGAAATATTATTGATGGTATAGTTTTGATTTTTTTTTAATAAATGTAACTGCCATTAAAAATAAACCCAATGACAGTGGTTGAGGTTGGGCATTCCAATTCATAGTTCAGAATTATTTTAAAGGGGTTTAAAGAGCTTCAAACACGTCCCTGTTCAAGATAAAACAAAGGCAGTTAATTCATTTGATCACTCGATCCCTGAACTCCACAACTCACAGGCAAATGTTTGGCTGTCATGCTGGTTGGAACCTCGCCTCTTTTCAGTGTTTCTGTTTCCAATTTTCTCCTCTCCTGAAGCAAATGATTTATGTTGGGATACAACCATCCTGTACCTTAAGGGAATATGTACCTTCCTGTGTAAGTCTAGACAAACACTGAAAGCCAACTACATAATTGTTGTGGGAGGGGAAATAACAGACAAGCTCTATCCTGTCCTAATCCGATATCCATACACAGACGTTCCAGCAAAGCTCACTAGGTAGCAACAGGAACAGGATCAGCTAACTCAATATAAATCAGGAATCAAGCCCTGGGAACCTCCATGGCCTATATGGTTGGTTTCCACACTGGGAAGCAAAGTTACCAGCTGAACGATTGGGGAAGTGTGTTTTACTCTTTATTTGTGGAGTGACATTTTCTCCTTGGTGTCAATGGAGACCACATTCCCAATATGTGGCTGTCATGAGTGGAAGTAGGGAAGATATTCCTCAGTCAAAAGATCCAGGTGAGTTACGTCGCAATGAAGTTATTTTATAACTTCAGTGGGAATCGTGCCACATACTTCCATCTATATTTTGACCTTTACAAAACCTAAATGTTTTCAAATAATATATTTTAAAATTGTATACAACAACAGCAACTTGTATTTATGTAGTGCCTTTAACATGATAAAACATCCCAAGGTGCCTCACAGGAGCATCAGGAAACAAAGTTTAACACCGAGCTACATAAGGAGATATTTGGTCAGATGGCCAAAAGCTTGGTCAAAGAACTCGGTTTTAAGGAGTGTCTTAAAGGAGAAAAGCAAGATAGAGAAGTGAAAAGGGGAAGGGAGGGTATTCCAGAGCTTAGGGCCCAGGGAACTGAAGGTGCAGTCACCAATGGAGGAGTGATTAAAATCGGTGATGCGTAAGGGGGTAGCATTAGAGGAGTGCAGATATCTCAGAAGGTTGTGAGGCTGGAGGAGATTACAAAGATAGTGAGGGGCAAAGCCATGGAGGGATTTGAAAACAAGGATGTGAATTTTAAAATCACGATATTGCTTCACCAGTGTAGGTCAGAGAGACAGGGATGATTGGGGAACGGGACTTAGTGCAAGTTAAGACATGGGCAGCAGAGTTTTGGAAAACCTCAAGTTTATGGAGGGTCAGATGTGGGAGACCAGCCAGGAGTACATTGGAATAGTCAAGCAAGAGATAACAAAGACATGAGTGAGGATTTCAGCAGCAGATGAGCTGAGGCGGGATGAAGTCGGGCGATGTTACTGAGGTAGAAATAAGCTGTCTTAGTGATGGCACAAACATGAGGTCAAATGTGACACCAAAGTTGCGAACAGACTGGCTTAATCTTAGAATGTTGCCAGGGAGAGGGATCGATTTGGTAGCTAGGGAATGGAGTTTGGAGTGGACCTGAAAGCAATGGCTTCAGTCTTCTCAATGTTTAATTGGAAGAAATTTCTGCACATCCAGTACTGGATGTCGGATAAACAGTCTGATAATTTAGCAACAGTGGAGGAGTCAAAAGAAGTGGTGCAGAGGTAGAGCTGGGTATCATCAGCATACATGTGAAAACTAACAGTGTGCTTTCGGATAATGTTGCCAAGTGGCAGCATGTAAATGAGAAATAGGAGGGGGCCAAGGATAGATCTTTGAAGGACACCAGAGGTAATGGTGTGGGAGCAGGAAGAGAAGCCATTGCAAATGATTCTCTGGTTAAGATTAAATAGATAAGAATGGAACCAGGTGAGAGCAGTCCCACCTAGCTGGATGACAGTGGAGAGGCATTGGAGGAGGATGGTGTGGTTAACCATGTCAAAGGCTGCAGATCGGTCAAGGAGGAAAAGTTGTTATTGTTAAAAATTGTATCAATATTGTATTTTCATTGGCTGCTTGGTTTCACAAAGATGGTTGCCACCCAAGTTTCTGGCGGATGGGCGGACACTAAATTAGACCTTCATCAAATTGCATCAGCTCTGGACCCCCATGCAAACCTCATGCAGCTAAACCCAAACCCCAAACCCACACATATTATATAAATGTCTCATTTATCAGAGACACTTTAGAGCAGTGCGGTCTCTCGTTTAACATTTTTTTTCCTTTAGTTGTATTGTTTTAAACCCTTTTCTGTCACGTTGACCGTTGTGTCAAAGGTGATGGGATCTGAACAGATGTGACAGAATTGCACATCAGAATTACCTCCCCCGTTTCCCTCCTCATGAGCGAGGTCCCTTTTGTACAGTTGCACAGCGAGGCAGTGGCTGCCTCAGCACAGGTTGTGGAAGTCTGCAATCAGGCCTTGATCTCCTCACAAGCTGCCTCCTCACTGTGGCAAACAGGTCGCTATAGATGACATGAAAATGGAGAATGCAGCCTTTGCAAGCTGGAGCTGCTGAGCAAGTACAGTTATGTGAGGTTAAACCATGCTGTGGTTTACCAATGGAAAATGCAGAGACAGTGTTTTTTTGTGTGTTTTTTTCACCTGAACAACATCTGCACTGAATTAGCTGCTGAAGGAGGTGAGGAAGTGTGAGGAACCACGGAGCGGGCCAGCTAACTGATGGAATGACAAGGTGTCTGATTGAACCTGACAGTGCAGAGTGCAGTAGCAAATGTTGTTTTTCTCTCTCCCCTAGTTGAGCAGCAGCCATCGCCCAGCAATAGGTCACGTTTGCATCTGCAACCACATATTTACAATCTAGAAAACTGAAAACACTGTAGCTGACCACAATACAAATCTGTAGGCATTGTCTTCCATAAGCTGTGGGTGATTTGACTGTCCCTCAGCTTCCAGCTGCTAAAAACTTATTGGGGTTGAAATTCTAATCTGGCTTCAGGTGTAAGCGCTAAGGGTGGGCTGGAAAATGGGGCAAAGTTGTGTCCTGCTGGGATTCCACTCCATTCTGAGAAGACTGGAAAATTCCCCTGGTGGCACTGTGGACACATCTTTGACTTGCTCCCACCCCCTTCCCTCACTACATCAAAGAGGCATGGCCGGGAGAGTTCCTGACCTTCCTCGACAAATTCCAAACCAGTTCCCTTCCTAATAACCCTAATGGGACTTATACCTGCTGAGAACATATGTAGGTTCTGTTATGGGCCTTCCAAGGATTGCAGAATACAAAAATAAAACAGAAATTGCTGGAAATGCTCAGCAGGTTTGGCAGCATCTGTGGAGAGAGAAGCAGAGTTAACCAGAGTTAACATTGTCCTGAAATGTTAACTCTGTTTCTCTCTCCACAGATGCTGCCAGACCTGCTGAGCATTTCCAGCAATTTCTGTTTTATTTCAGATTTATAGCATCCACAGTATTTTGCTTTTATTTTAGTCACAAAATACAGATCTTGGAAGGCAGTGCTGGAAATGCAAGAAGCTGTTTTACACAATTGGTGCTGTCTTGTATCAGTGATTGCATATTTTAATTTTTTAATTTAGAGATACAGCACTGAAACAGGCCCTTCGGCC
This sequence comes from Heterodontus francisci, assembly GCF_036365525.1. Classification (NCBI taxonomy): domain Eukaryota; kingdom Metazoa; phylum Chordata; class Chondrichthyes; order Heterodontiformes; family Heterodontidae; genus Heterodontus; species Heterodontus francisci. The sequence continues at coordinate 80,160,782 of NC_090382.1, read as the reverse complement.
CACCGAGTCTGTGCCGACCATCAACCACCCATTTATACTAATCCTACACTAATCCCATATTCCTACCACATCCCCAACTTCCCAATATTCCCCTGCCACCTACCTACACTAGGGGCAATTTATAATGGCCACTTTACCTATCAACCTGCAAGTCTTTGGCTGTGGGAGGAAACCGGAGCACCCGGCGAAAACCCACGGGGTCACAGGGAGAACTTGCAAACTCCGCACAGGCAGTACCCAGAACTGAACCCAGGTCGCTGGAGCTGTGAGGCTGCGGTGCTAACCACTGCGCCACTATTGACCTTGGCATTTGTTATTCTTATCGTTAGATTTTTAAAAAAAAATAAGAATTCCTCTACGGCTTTGTAAAAGCTTGCACTTACTTTAAAGCTGCTATAATTTTCAGAGCAGACTGGTCCCAATTACCTGAACCCTACCTCCAGCTAGTCCCAATTTAAACATATACCACAATGGAGACCTAACAGCAGCTATACCACAAAATGGGAGGATGTTACCCAGAGTTTATTTTTAAATTGTTTTTGGCCTTAGTTGTGTTGCTGTGGAGATCCAGGTATCTCTCCATGGGAGAGGGAGAGAAAATCTGTGCTGTCAGGGATGTTGTCTCCAAGTCAGTTATGCAACCTTCATAGGCCTAGTTTCAGTCTAGCTTTAGGATAGGCCTGGAAGCAGGTCATCTCTCCTTTCCAAAGTCTGGGGATGATGCGTGGCACAAGGCGTTCCAAGAAGGAGAGAAAAGGAAATACTTTACAGGAATGGAGCTCAGACATCAAAAAATACGCATAAAGTTACAATAAAACTCAACAAAGTTAGGCCATGGTCGATTCTTCCAACTTAACAAACACCAGAACTGTCAGAGATCATTGTGGTGGTGAATAGTCCAAAAATACTTGCGTGTGACCCTAATGTCAAGGAAATGTAAAGGCACATTTGATCCAAATTAGAGCAATCTCATTTTGTTCCATAACACAGAAACTCTAACCCAGATCTAATCATATCTTGGCAAAAAGAGTTATGGACAAGAATGACTTTATCCTGCAAGAGTGCATCTTTAACCATGGAGGGTATCACAGCCAAGTTTGACACTCGTAACGCGCATTTGACAGTTCAGCCCCAATATGGCATTCATAGTTTAAGATCAGTAGAGACTGCCAGTCAAACCTGGGTCCCTGTAGTCTGTATGGCTCAGTACCATACCAGATGATGCCTTTACCCATTAGATTATCAAGGGAGCTGAAACATATAGTTTATATCAGGAGCTCAAATTGTATAGGCACAAACATATTTTTCCCCCAATGCAACACATTTCCAATTTGATGCCGTTGGTGGAGGAGTAAAGTGCCAAGGGGAAGCTAGCTTCTTCCCTGCAAGTTAAGAGGGAAATTGAATTGGGAAAAATTAGAGGGTATGTCAACCTCAGCCCTGTGCACAACTTTAGAGAAGCTGGTTATAGAGCAGCATTAAGAAGTGGGTACAGGATCTCTGCCACCCACTTGGTTAGGGAATAGTATGTGAGGACAGATCTGAAGAGCATCTTGGGGAGAAAATATAAGCCAAATGTACTTTAACAACTTTCTGGGACAATATTCAAACGAAATCCTTTTCTAACTTCATGTGAAAGATTCAAGGTGTGTTTGATAAACCTCTTCTATTTGCCAATGTAAAAGAGCCGGAATCATTTTGTCATGATTATGTCACAAGCAAAACGACTTATAAGATTGCATTGTATCTTTACAAGTAATCAAAACAAAGTTTGACTAAATAGTTTGTTTCATAAAGACAGCTTTTCCTTTCTGCTCATCAGTTTTCCCCAGCCATTCTCCTCGCTCCCTTCCTCTTCTCAAGACTGATATTGCTGTGATACGGTTCCAAAGGCACCAGATATCCTCCAATGCCTCACCCACGTGACTTTGACAGTAATGATGGGAACTTTTTTGGAGTTCCCCTGATTCACTGCTGTAACTTTGGTGGAAGATCGGTGGAAACCTGATTAACACGTGCATTTGGGGTTTCCACCTATTTTCCACCGATGTTGCGCGGCCAATGAGGAAAACCCCTGAGGAAATTCCCAGCATTAGCACCAGCAAGCCACCTGCAGCAGGCCATCACAGTTGAGCTTGAATCTGTCCTCACAAAAGATTCACAGCTGCTAACTTCCAGTAGGAGTCATCACTGAATAGTGATTGGGAGCTGGAACCCTAACCAGTTTTCCCCTCGTTAACTCTAAAGCACTGAGGCCAGTTAGAAACATAGAAAATAGGAGCAGGAGTAGGCCATTCGACCCTTCGAGCCTGCACCGCCATTCATTATGATCATGGCTGATCATCCAACTCAGTAACCTGTTCCCGCTTTCCGCTCATACCCTTTGATCCCTTTAGACCCAAGAGCTATATTTAATTCCTTCTTGAAAACATACAATGTTTTGGCCTCAACTGCTTTCTTTGGTCGTGAATTCCACAAGCTCACTACTCTCTGGGTGAAGAAATTTTCCTCATCTCAGTCCTGAAAGGTTTACCCCGTATCCTTAGACTATGACCCCTGGTTCTGGACTCTCCCACCATCGGGAACATCCTTCCTGCATCTACCCTGTCAAGTCCTGTTACAATTATATAGGTTTCTATGAGATCCCCCCTCTTCTGAACTCCAGCGAATATAATCCCAACCAACTACAGATCAATCTCTCCTCATACGTCAGACCCGGCTTCCCAGGAATCAGTCTGGTAAACCTTCGCTGCACTCCCTCTATAGCAAGAACATCCTTCCTCAAATAAGGAAACCAAAACTGCACACAATATTCCAGGTGTGGCCTCACCAAGGCCCTGTATTATTGCAGCAAGACATCTCTGCTCCTGTGCTCGAATCCTCTCGCTATGAAGGCCAACATACCATTTGCCTTTTTTACTGCCTTTTGCACCTGCATGCTTACCTTCAGCGACTGGTGTACGAGAACACCCAGGTCTCGCTGCATATTCCCCTCTCTCAGTTTATAGCCATTCAGATAATAATCTGCCTTCCTGTTTTTGCTACCAAAGTGGATAACCTCACATTTATCCACATTATACTGCATCTGCCATGCATTAGCCCACTCACTCAACTTGTCCAAATCACCCTGAAGCCTCTCTGTATCCTGCTCACAACTCACTCTCCCACCCAGTTTTGTGTCATTTGCAAATTTGGTTGTAGTAGCTCCCTACCATTCTGAGGTCAGCTCACTCAGCACCGATCACAGATCAGAGATTTCCTGGTCTTTATGACTCAGCTACTTCCTGAATAAATTTGTAAAATCACTGGAGAGGCAAAAGCACTACGTTAACATTAAAGCAGGGCAGCAAATACTGCAAACATGGAACTCATTTCAAGGACCCAGTGATGGTCACAATGTAGCCATCATCAAGCGTAAATTCAGGCCCTAGAACTTTGATAAAGAAAATGGAATTTTTTAATGAGTTTGTTCAGTAACTTTAGTTGGTTTTAACCAATTTCTTTCTCTTTTAATTATTATTTTTAAAGCTCCAGGTTCTCAAAGAAAATGATAGTGTAATTATTCATGTATTTACTTCATCGTCAAGCACATAACAGTGTTTGAGAAAATGAGTGGGTATTGATTTTTTTTAACTGGAAATGGATCGAATTTATGTTTAATAGTGAAACTGCTTTGATAACTGAGGCAAAGTGCAAAGCATGGAGGTAGACCTGAGTTACAACACAATGTCAGTCTATCAGGCCAGGTAAGTGTTTAATGGTATTTGTGGTTAGACATCACAAGTGGGTGAGTCACTGATATATGTTGGTCTTCAGCGACTGAAACAAAACAGAGAAAGAGAGAGGAAGCAAGAGAAAGGGAAAAAATCAATTCCTTCCATCAAGTCAAGCAGTTTTCTTGAGATAAAAGGGCTTCAGATAATTGAGGATAGTATCAAAGGGAAGAATGCTGTGAAGCTATTATAGTGGAGAGGAGGTCAGCAAAAGCACAGCTTTACCTGTGCTGATAGCTTTGAACATGGCCTAGTAGTACTTCTGTAAGGACCTTTCCTTACTCAGAGTCTGTGTCCATATTTGCCTGTAACCAGCCAAAGAAGAGTTGTATTGCAAATGGCAACAGAGGGACTCACTCTGACCTACGTTCCTATTAAATAAATTATAAAGAATTGAGAAGATTTATGGAGGGCGCAATTTCTGTTACAAAGCGATAGTAATAAGAGAACATTATGTTGAAGTGAAAAGAAATTGGCAAACTTTTGGGGAGAACAGAAAAAGGGTCAATAGGATACAAAGCATTTTCACCACAAGAATACTAAATGATGATATGCTTTGATGCAATTTGTGTCATTGTATTATGTGTTTGTAAACAAATCAGAGAAGGGGAGATTGTCAAATTACACATTAGTGAAGACACTACACTTTAAAAGAATGAATATGCAGGTAAGTGGTAGGGGTTCTTCAAGAAGGACAAGAAGTATTTTGCAGAGGTTTTCACAGATTCATACACTAGTCCTGTTTGCTTCACACCATTCTGACCACACTGAACATTTGGTGGAACTCTTGAGGTGAGGACTGCAGTAGTGTTGCCGAAGAACTATTGGGAGCGGCTGTTGGCGGAGATGTGTTATCATGAAATTGTCACCTCTATCAAAGCACCACTTGTTGTGAATGGTTAGTGTCACAAGTAGGAGTTGTGTGAAATGTGATTCCCAACTTCAGGAGTGTGGTTGAGTGTGATGGGGAGGAGGATTTGTTTAGAAAATTCAGAACCTCTGAACACAGAACACACCCCCTCCAGACCTTTCTATTTATGATCTTGAAAAGACAATACCTTGCTGAACATACTCAGTTAACGGATATTCAATATAATCATGTTACCTGAAAATGTACTGTCCTGCGAAGGTACTTAACCCCATTCCCCTCCTCCCTACCTCACTCCCCCCAATTTCTCCCCTCTTGCCAAGCACCTTGGCTAATTATGTATCTCCTATAGTGGGGAAGGTAGGTGGATAGGATGCTTCCAGTTTCATCCTTGGCCAACAGATCCCCCACAGGGACACACCTAGCATGCATTCAGCACTCCTCGGGAACAGCAGGGGCAAAAGTCAAGCCTGTGAATTTTCAACATTGTGGTTGGTGTTTTTATAGAAATGTAGAATAATACAGCATAGAAGGAGACTATTTGACCCATTGTACCTGTGTCAGCTCTTTGAAAGAGCTGTACTATTAGTCCCAATCCCCTTGCTCTTTCCCCATAGCCCAGCAAATTTTTCCACTTCAAGTAATTATCTAATTCCCTTTTGAAAGTTATTATTAAATCTGCTTCTACCACCCTTTCAGGCAATGCATTCCACATCATAACAAATTGTTGCATAAAAAATGTTTTCCTCCTGTTGCCTCTGGTACTTTTGCCAATCATCTTGAATCTGTGTCTTCTGCCATTAGAAACTGTTTTTCTTACTTACTCTGTCAAAACCCTTTCTGATTTTGCACACCTCTATCAAATTTCCTCTTAACCTTCCCGGCCCTAAGGAGAAATTCCCAGTTTCTCTTGTCTCTCCATGTAACTGAAGTATTTCATCCCTGGCACCATTCTAGTAAATCTCCTCTGTACCCTCTCTAAGCCTTTGATATCCTTCCTAAAGTGTGGTGCCCAAAATTGGCCACAATACACCAGCTGAGACTGAAACCTTTTAGAAAGGTTTAACATAACCCCTTTGCTTTTGTACTCTATGACTCTATTTATAAAGCCAAGGATCCCAGATGCCTTTTTAACAGCTTTCTCATCTTGTCCTGCCACCTTTAAAGACTTGTGTGCATATACCCCCAGGTCCCTCTGTTCCTGCTCCTGCTTTAAAATTGTGCCATTTCACTTATATTGCCTCACCTCATTCTTCCTACCAAAATGCAATACTTCTCACTTCTCGGCATTAAATTTAATCCGCCATGGTGCTCAGACCTTACAGTTTACTTTAATATTAATTAGTAAATTTTTGTGCCTCTCAAGAAGAGAAGTAACTATGCTAGAGAATGGAACAATTTTCTACTTTTTGCTTCCAGTGTCAGAATCAAGTGCTCCCACTTTAGGTATTTAATTGGTTAGTTGCAGATTAAAATCCCCATTATGTTGTTCACATTGCCTTAAGTGCACTGCTTTTCCAAGTTGCCTGTGTAGGGCATCCCCAAAAATATTAATATACTTCTGAGAACCCCCTACAAATTGTAACACTTATGCATGGACCTCCTGTATATATTAACACACTCCCATGGAACCCCCAGTCTAACTGTTAAAATGCGGTGTTACCTATCCAAAGGGAAAATAATACTTTCATTCCAGAAAATGCTTGTTATTAATCCAACAGAAGTAACATGCTAGTAAATAAAGAAATACAGAAAAATGCAACAATCTGATCATTTCAGAGATCCCTGCATTCCTTTGCAGGCCCTCTAGAGTGCAGAGAACCCAGTCTGGAAACAATTGCTTAACTGCAACCTTGTGTGCTGTAGACTGGCTGGGTACTGAGTTGCGACTTCCCCAATCTTGTTGCACATTGAATTCTATCAAAGGAGACTTCCATTCTGCACATCTGGGCTGAATTCAAACCCAGGCATTGGAATTGATAACAGTCTCATTCAGTGCACTAACCAGTTAATCACCATCACCCTGGGAACAACCTTGTTAATGGATGCAGTGCAAGTTTACAATTGGTTTAGCTCCTGAATCAGTGAAAAGTTGACCACCTTTTTGTGTCAAGAAAGTTGAGTTTTAACTCAACGCTGAGTACATTCTTCTTCATGCTGTCTTGGTTAAAAGCGAAGGTTAGAAGAAATAGTTGGGCCTTCACACTCAGCTACTGATTGATATTTCTTCCTAAGGAATACTGTTGTCCCAACACCTTTCTGTGTCTGACATTAAAAGAAGGGTATTTGTACCTTCCTTGGGAGGACATGCAGATTGAAGTGAACATTTTCCAACCAACAAATTACCTCTGTACTTACAAATTCTGCAATAGTTTCCTTTTGTGAAATCTTAAGTTTTCTTTCTGGTTGCTACGCATTGAGTACATTTTCAGGGAGTACTTGATTTCAAACCATCTCTGTCTGGAATATTCAAGTGGTAATGAGTTTGCAGCTGACTATGCTATGTATTAAGATTTTTAAAAAAGAAAAGTGTAAGATAGTTGATAAAAGAAAAGAACTTGAAAGCATGCCACTGTCAGTGCCCAAGACTGAAGAGCAGGGGGAGCAACACAACACAAGACTAAAATCAATTACACCTTTCTTTTTAGAACCAAAACATGAATTAAATTATAGTAAAATGGGTCCGACTGTCAGCTAAGATTAACTTTCCCAATGTTCTATGTTGAAAAGGATTTCTGGTACAGTTGTGATTTTTTTTATCATTTCAAGGGATATGAGCATCAATGGCAAGGCCAGCATTTGTTGCCCATCCCTAATTTCCCTTGACAACTGAATGGCAGTTCAATGTCAGCCACATTGTTATGGGTGTGGAATCACATGGAGGCCAGACTGGGTAAGGAGAGCAGATTTCTTTCATATTACTACATATTACTAGCCCAGTGACATTAACACTGCACCACTGTCTCTCCCTAGGGTAATGCAATACAAATATCACATATATATATATTTATATATATATATATATATATATATATGGTATTTTGTATTAGGTATATATATATATATATATAGTGGATTCTGTAGCATAAAAGGTTGAACCATCATTTTCTATCCCAGTTAGCTGTCAATTCCCGCACAGTACCGCTTAAAAAATGCATGCCACCATTCAGATCCTTTTAAAAAATTGCTGTCTTCAGCTTTAGCCAAATTGAAAAAAGAAATATTTTATCTTGGGTCAAGCGTGGAGTTGATGAGCATAGTGAAGAATTTGAAATATCATTATAACACTGCTGGAAGTGAATAGTACAGAGTCAATTAAATTTTTTTCCTTTCCTGATGAGCTGTTTTCATCCAGTCTGAAAAATGCACCAATCCTTCCATCCTAACATTGTATTATAAAGAGAAGGTAAACTATCACTCACCTATATAAATGGAATATGATTAATGTGGAATATGTGGAAAAACTATCATCTTTTTCCCTCTGTGATTATCTAGAAAAGAGTTTGAGGTACAGCACTCAAAAGACAAATTATTAATGACTTTAAACAAAAAACTTCAAATACTGAGACTAAAAATATCCCAGGGATATGGAGCAGCAGATGATCCTTGACAATGGATTAGAATAAGAAGAGCACTGATAGATTCATGGCCCACCCTCAATATTAGAAACATACTCCACTGTATCTTTCTTAAATAAAATTATTGTCGTAGAGAATATTTCAGTCCATAATTAATACTTCAAAGGTACTGGTCTTAAATAAGAATGTTCTTGTTTTCATCATATCCTCCTGTGTTCATTTCCCACTGAAACTATAACGAGTCTTTTGAAAAGATAATGAAGAAAAATAAATTAAGTTGTAAGATGTATTCTATTTCAATTTTTAGATAGTAGTTCTATATTACTGTAAAATTTAATTTAATAAGCTTGAACTAAAGCTATGAATATTCCTTTTAGTGCCTGTCATAATCAATTAATTAGCAGCATGATTTTCTCATTTATTTGAAATATTGCAAAATAAACATTCTTAAAAATTATAAATTTGAAACCAAGGTTGAAGAGTCCTCCTAATTCTGATGATGTAGTTAATTTTATTTTCTGTTTCATAAAATAAAACATTATGCCTTTGTTTCGTATTAGTCTGATTTAATTTCCTCCTCACATTTAAGATTAATTAAAGTCCTGTCATTCATTATGCTTACAACTGCCCACAGAGTTTTAATGGGTTTTTGTGCGGCAGCTTATGGTCATTGGGGGTCCAGTACTGTGTAGTGGCCTCTCCAGGGGATCTGGGACCTGTGCGAACATGACAAGCAACAGCATTTCTCTTCAACCAATTAGATTGAAGAATCCATACTGAAGCAGCACAGTCTGAACTAGGAGATTTCTAAGTTAAATGATTTAATTCAATGTAAAATCATGTATATAAAGTGCAATAAAGGGAAGGAAAGAAAGATGAGATTAAGAGGGAGAAATAAAAGGATCAGAAAGAAAAAGTAAAACAATTATTTTAAGTTTTTAAAAATCTCCAGCAATAATTGAAATGTGAAGGAATGAGACTCCACACTTATAAAAGTTAATTTTCAGCGCCTGTGAGGTAGGTTGGCAGTAATTAAGACTTATCATGCCATTAGAAATTCATTTAAACTTGAATGGACAAGAACTAACCTTTTCTGGTGTATTCAGTGGGTAAATACAGCAACCTCATGCCCTTCATTGGTTTGAATGCTGAGTCTCTCAGCAAGATTAGGGAGTAGTGATACTTGTGGAGGAGCAGATCAAATTACATGGCAACTTCCAGATTGTTGCGTTTAACTGAATATGTGTGGACATCAGACATAGCTTTCCGATTTACTCCTTATTTGAACTGCAAAATATGAGCCAAAATGCTGTGTTGGTCTCATTGCCATTTAGTGTAGAGCAGTTGCCATGATGCTATAATCTGGAGGCTTTCTTGTCATTGTCAGCAAATTGTTCCTTTGCTTTTTACTGACAATTCAATTTGATTCCAGATTGTTTTAATTTGTTGGCACTGCTGGCTCACTGTTTCTGTTTTTCCTTCATTTGAAGAAATGCTTCAAATCCATGGCTTAGACACATCTAAGCCAATCTGTTTCTATTCCTGACTCTCTTAAGAATACATAGCATCAAAACAAAATGTGCTTTTTATCTTGTTCCAGAATAGTCTTTTTCTAAGATAGCTAGAATGCTAGACAGATATTTGGAAGACAAATTGATTGAGAGATTGAAAGAAAGGATAGTGTATGGTATTTCTCAAACTTTGGGAATCAGCACATAGACCCCAATGGTGTCATTCTGGTCCCATACAAGAAAAAATCTTGTATTTATATAGTGCCTTACTATATCTCACAGAACTCTCCCAAGGTGCTTCATATATAACAAATTATTTTTGAAGTGTAGTGATTGCTGTCATGTGGGAGGAACATGGCAGACATTTTCTGCACAGCAAGATTCTGCAAACACCATAAAGATAGAGGATCATTTAATCTGTTTCTGATTGTTTTGATTGAGTCAGAGTTGTTCTGGGCACCTGTAGAAGTCTTGCTATTCTTCATATAGCATGTTGTGTGGTCCTTAATATCCACCCAAGCCACTGGAGCAAATGAGGCACAGTTTAAAATTTTGATCAATGGCAAGTCCTTCAGTATTGCCGTCTTAAATTATGGCCTCAAATTCCTGGCATGGGGCTCAACTTACCACATTGTGACATTCCTATCTTTCCATGGTCCTGTGTTTTTTTCTTGACAGCATTTTATTACTTCTGTGTTTGTGACACAGCAGGTTAATTCTCCAATATGGAATGACAGAATGCTTGTTCCTACCAGTGCACTGAATTCCAGATGTTATTCATGTCATTGAGGGAGGGAAACAGAGAGAATCAGGTTCTTTCCCACAGGTCAAAGGGGAAATTTTATGGAGGAACGGACTCTCGGGCTTACTTTCTCACAGCCTTTTAATGACTTTGACAGAGCACAGGAGCAGGTAGATTTAGTAACTTGGTCAGAGAAAGAGACCAAGACCAAAGAAGAACTTTTAAAAAAGTAAAATAATGTACATAAAATAAATTTTAAAATAAGAAAGAAAGTGATTCTTATTTCTGTCAACATATTATTGCATAATTACTACTGTTTAAAATCTATATCATGAAAAAATTAGATATTTTGAAAATAGAATTAATGAAAAAAAAGAAAAATGTGTTTAGCTCGGATAGTAAGCGAAGGCATGCTATGAGTGACAAAGCTTGCTTTCCTTTCCCTCAGCTCATTTCCTTTCTTGCTAGTCAAGTTAAGCTTTTTCTAAACTCTTTTTTAAAGCAAATATATCTGAAGCAATAATTTCTCAGTAATTAGCCTGCTGTAATGTCATTGCTTTGGCCATTACACTTTTACAGCCTTCCACTATCTCAACAAAGGCTTCAATCAGCAGTTTGTTTGGAGAAGATTCCTGTTGAATATATTCTCTGCCGTTAGTCCAGAGAATTAAACCAGTTTGCAGGAAAGATTGAAAGTTCTTAATGTTGCAGGCAAAACAACTCAAATCCCATTATCATAATCTAATAATTCTTGTTAAATCATCTCATAATCGTGCACCATTGTCAACTCCAAAACTGCAAAATTATTTTCTTTTCAACCTGTTTTTGAGTGCCAAATAATAGCCGATTCATTAGGAAATAAAGCTATGAAATAGAAATATGCATTACTCTTTTAATAATGCAATCTAAAAGAGCCCATTTTCATGAAATAGTGTTTAGCAAACAGTTTATTTTTGTTGGAGGGAAGAGGAGCTATACATCATCTGTTATAGTGATACCATGCCTGAGCTAAGCATAGGTATGTTTTGTCACAATTTACACCTCCCTTTCCTATCGCTATTACTTGGCATCTACTCTATTTCATGCATCTTTGTATATAAAAAAACCTTATTGATCATGATAGTGTGTTGAGTGTTATATATGTAACTCAGTAAAAATAAGTTATTTTAAATTTTACTGGGTTTTACTGTGGGTATCTGCTCATGAAATAAATGTTTTTGGGTTATTTTCAAATATAAATTCTAAATAATAAAACAAAGACTTGAATTTATATAGCACATAACTATGTCTGTCAAAGATGTTTCAAAGCGATTCCCATACAACGAATCGTCCTAATGTTCTTCAGGGAAGGGAATCTGTCACCCCTTACATGTTCTGGCTTACATTGACACCAGTTAACTCTTAATGTCTGCAGGACAACTAGGGATAGGCAATAAATTCTGCCTTTCCAGCATTAGTCACATCCCAAGATAAAATAATTAAAATACTTTCAAGTGTAGTGGCTTTAGTTTTGTAAGTGTATTTGGCAGCCGTTTTATCATTTCGGGAACATCACCACCTCCAAGATCCCCTCCAAGTCACACAATATCCTGACTTGGAACTATATTGCTGTTTCTTCATCATCACTGGGTCAAAATCCTGGAACTCCTTACATAACAGCACTGTGGGAGTACCTACGCCACATGCAGTTCATGAAGGCTGTTCACTATCACCTTCTTAAGAACCATTAGGGACAGATAATAAATGCTGGCCTTGTCAGTGACGTGTACAAACACCACTAAGATGAATTGCCAGTTAATCTGTTTTCGGTGCTGTTATGTGAAGGAGAATATTGGCCAGGAAAAACAGGAGATCTGCACTTCTTCAAATAGTGCTGTAGGATTTTTAGTGTCCACTTGAACCACCAAACAAGCAGTTTTAAGTTAGTTTAACATTCATTCAAAAGCATTTCGGACAATACAGCACTCCTTGATTTGAGGACTCAAATCCTGGAGCGGGGCTCGAATTCACAGCTTTCTGCTTAAGAGGTGAGATTGTTCTCACTGAACATAGTTGACATAAAATGATATAAGATAACACTGTGCATATGAAAAACTGATAAGCATTTATAAGGTAACCTGTAAATAAATATGTTTGCATTACCACAATGTTGCAAGACTGTAGGGTGTCACTGAAATTCTTGAGTGGGTGTACAGTTAGTCTGTTAGTTATATTGAAATATTCTGATAATTTTGCTATGTATCGGAAGAATAGAGGTTATTGATATAAAAAACAGAGGTTTGCATGGCACATCTCCTCATCTGATATTTAGGAATTGATTTTAACCTCAAGCGGGCTTCAAGCAACTGGTGGAGCATTTTAACTTCCAGGCCTCATCTGTAAGCCGCCAAACAGCTGCTGCCCAAGACTGACAGAAAGCAAAAGATGGTCAGGCGGTAGGAGAGCAGATTCGAGCTGCTTGAGACCACTACCTGGCAGCAAAGGAATGTTTGACAGCCAGAACAGTCAGAGGGAAGGGATTTTGGGAGAGTTTCGCAGGAGGGAAGAAGTGGAGTCCAGGGCTTAGAGGTCATGACTTTCCTTGTGGGGCCTGTGGTGATGCTCACAACTCCAGACCCCACAAAGGAAAGTTTAACACTCACTTTCTGTCTGCAGACCATTTCCATTCCTGCTTCAGCTGGATGAGAAAGCCACAGTGGTACAGCCCACTCAGGTTCCGGTTAAAATGCAACAGGAGTCCTTTTGTTGTAATGGCACCCTGATTTGCTTTAGGCAGGTGCATCAGCTGCCTGCAGAGCCCTGCAAGTTAAAATGGCTCAAAATAGTTGAGTTTCAAGTGGGTAAATAACCTTCTAGTTTTAACTGCCCACCTGCCCTGTTTCTGCTGAGTAAATAGGGTTGAAATCGACCTCTTCATTTTATTACAGGGCAGGATGGATTGATATAGCTTCTTGTTATACTGAAGCAAACTGAAGGTTAGCAACACTGGGAAATGAGGCTTTTTTCTGCTTTGGCGCTCAGTGCCCATATCAAAGATTCCCAGGCCAGGTATATCACAGCCAGCTCACAGTAAAGTTCACTTTGGTCATTTCTGCCTCAAAAATGTGCCTTGATGCCAAGTTCAGAATAACACCTTCAGTATAACATTTTCATTTTATACATCAGCTATGCTCATGACATCTGTAATTGCCAGTTTAGTGTCACTCTGTGCCCAATTTGTGCAGTCGCATACACCAACCAGGAATTAGGCTGAGACTGCACAATCTTGTTTCTTAAGAGCCTTAACAGCTTACAGAGAGAGAAGACTTTCAGACATCTCTCTGGAGTGGTTTCAAGCCCAGAGGTGAAAAGACATAGTCTAATTTGGAGCAAGAGATTCTTTATGTTTATTCATTTTCTTTTAATAAAAGATGTTATCACGGTTTCTCATTATCTTGTCAGAGGAGTCACTCATTGCAATACAACCGTCTTCTAGGTGAAGAGGGTTGGAAGATCTAAGCTATAAACAATGCCTTAGCCATCAGTTGTACCTTATAAGTAGTCGTCTACAGTTACAAATGTTCAAAGGAGTTAGGATAAGTACATTAGTCAAATGTTTATCCAGAGTTTATCATGATTTTATAGGGAATCTATGCCAATGGTTTTGATGACAAAACCATATAGCACAATCAAATCCAGAGTGCATTTTAAGAAGAGTATCATTTTGGATTAGAATAATCTTGATCTATTGCTTTTCTTTTACATTCTTTCCCTTTGATAAGATGGTTCATTACAAGTGAGAGGCGTATTCAGGAGTTCCAATGTCATAACCCTCAGGACGAAAGGTTGAATGGGTTCTGAACACCATTAGAACCCCAAGACATGCTGTTGCATTGTACTAATATATCCTTGGGCAGACCATAAGATGTGGGACTGTTATCCTATCTGAAATTGCAAACAATCAGAAAATGGAGCAGTGAGGGCTGCCTTTGCCTCCCTAATTTTGATGTTGCTTTCCTTGTCAGGACCATTGCTGCTCATCTCTTTCCCACCTGCTGCATGTAAATACTGGCAACAATTCAGGGTCTAGATTCCTCCCATCCTTCCCTGTAATCACCATTCCCCAGGACCATCTGAAAATAGGTGTTAACAAGTGATGAGGGCTCCAATATGCAGAACTGAAGGGCCTATTGGAGGCTTGCTCTTCATTCAAATTTTCTCCTCTACCCAGGCTTACAAAGCTGCAGCTTCTGCTTTCTTCTGGCCTTCTTTTGACCTTTTTAGGTTCCTCGCTGGTTCTTGTCCCTGCTGCAACACTACCTCAATTTCCTGTTCAACTCTGGAGGTCTCGCTTTTAGTGACAGGAATCCTGGCAAGAGCCTACCCTGCATGGCCAATAACCCAGACCCGGGAAAATGAGTTGGAGTTGCAATGTAGGTTGAAAGGGTGGACAAAAATCCTGTCTGTCATTACCCTGCTGGAAAGGCAATCCAGCCAATGTGGTCATTCACTGACCTCAGTTGTATCTCAGAAACCAGGAAAGTAGACTGTTGAAAATAAAGTTAGTGTGAAACCTAGTAAACTTATTAATGATTGGAGTCGAAATAATACTTAGCTTCTTCATTATTTTCGTATCTTTTTCAAGATGGAGAAAAGTTCAAAGCAGACTTGGACAGTACTAAGACTTGTAAGAATATTCCTTGTTACAGCCCATCTTAGGCACTGATGATCTGGATTGGTTTCAACTATCTACCAGTTCTATCAGTAAATGTGTCACTTTCTTCATCACTTTCTGTATTGTTAGACTCAAATGTGTCAGAAGGAAATTTGGTTTCCACTCCCTACCAGTCCTATCAGTAAATGTGTCATTTTCTGCATCATTGGACTCATAAGTGTCAGAAGGAAGTTTGTCATTTGGTTCTTGTACTTCTACTAACATATCTTCTGATTGACTACTTCTTTAATCTGCAATGCACGCCAGCCTGTGCATTATCCTGTCCATAACTTACTGCAGCTTCACATAATTGTTTCTGTAGGGCTTTTCACCATGTGCACCACATCCAATTTGCATCATGAAGTTATCGATGACGAGATTGGCATGTTAGATGGTAGAATTTTATGTTATACATCGCTGATCTCACTGTTGCAGAAAAGTCTAAGTCACAAATGCAAACAGATCCCAGTGGTAATGCTGGCACCTTCAACTGTGGAGCCCTTACTCTGTCACTTTGCTGTATTAGCCACATAACATAAATAGTTAGTCACTCTTAAACAAATCCAGGTCTGACTTAGTAGTTTGTATCCTTGCTTGGACTGCCCCTCTTTTTAAAGGAGCACCATCATTATTTGGAGAGGGAAAGCAAACACAACAATGTGAAATAACATTATCAGCAAGCAATGAGCTGAACTTCTTGCAATGTAGATAGTTTTCAATCATGTTATAACATTGCACAAGGGATTATATAAAAAAAATGGCATTTATGGAACACTGGAACACCTTGGAAAGAAGAAAAAATGAACTTGCATTTATATAGCACCTGTCACGACCTCAAGACACCCAAAAACGCCTTACAGCCAATGAACTACTTTTGAAATATAGCCACCGTTGTAATGTAGGAAATACAACATGCTCCCACAAACAGTAATATACGAACATACGAATTAGGAGCAGGAGTAGGCCACTTGGCCCCTCGAGCCTGCTCCGCCATTCAATAAGTTCATGGCTGAACTGATTACTCCACATTTCCACCTACTCCCAACAACGTTTCACCCCCTTGCTTATTAAGAATCTATCTACCTCTGCCTTAAACATATTCAAAGACTCTGCTTCCACCGCCTTTTGAGGACGAGAGTTCTAAAGACTCATGACCCTCTGAGAAAACAAATTTCTCCCCATCTCTGTCTTAAATGGGCGACCCCTTATTTTTAAACTGTGACCCCTAGTTCTAGATTCTCCCACAAGAGGAAACATCCTTTCCACATCCACCCTGTCAAGACCCCTCAGGATCTTATATGTTTCAATGAAGTCGCCTCTTACACTTCTAAATTCCAGCAGATACAAGCCTAGCCTGTCCAATCTTTCCTCGTAAGAAAGTCTGCCCATTCCATGTATCAGTCTAGTAAACCTTCTCGGAACTACTTCCAATGCATTTACATCCTTTCTTAACTAAGGAGACCAGTACTGTACACTGTACTCCAGATGTGGTCTCACCAGTGCCCTGTATAGCTGAAGTATAACCTTCCTACTTTTGTATTCAATTCCCCTTGCGATAAAAGATAACATTATATTATCTTTCCTAATTACGTGCTGTATCTGCATCCTAACCTTCTGCAATTCATGCACTCGGACACCCAGATCCCTCTGCATCTCAGAGCTCTGCAATCTCTCACCTTTAGATAATATGCTTCTTTTTTATTCTTCCTGCCAAAATGGACAATTTCACATTTTTCCACATTCTACTCCATAATGCGATCATGATAAGATCATCTGATTTAGGTGAGGTCGGATGAGGCTTAAATGTTGGTCAATACACCGGGAAAAATTTGAGAAAACTGTGAGATCTTTTACATCCACCTGAGAGGGCAGATGAGGCCTTGATTTAGCTTCTGACTCAGAAGACGGCACCCCAACAGTGCTGCACTCTCCCAGAGCACTACACTGATGTGCCAGCCTAGATATTGAGCTCAAGTTTCTGGAGTGGGGCATGAACCCAGAATATGTCCCACACCAGAAACATCAGTACATAATGCCAGAGTCAGAGGAACAGTGTGTGCAGGAGGGTATATAGGATTAGAGAAAATTGTGGAGATAGAGTGGAGTGAGGCCATGGGGAAAGTTAAAACAAGAACAGCGATTTTCAATGTTATGCTTTGAGAGATGGGCAGCTAATGTAGATCAGCTGACGGATAAGTGGGACTTGGTGGAGAAGAAATAATAACTGGGATTACAAAGAGAGCTTTGCTCTTTTGATGGCTTCACCAAACTGCACATAGCACCACATCACCAGGCAGCAGAAAGGACATGAACTCACATTGCAGGTCAATTGGTGCCGTAACCCAGAGATTAGACCACTTGGCTACAGCCAGTGGCTGTAACCTTGTAAGGCAGGATCATTCTTTTTGTGTGTACATGGAATAAAACATATTGGAACGTCTTACAAACATCTCACATACTATTTAAAAAAATGAGGAACTCTATCTGGATTTGAAAATGCATCATTAAATATGGGATCTAAGATCACAGTCGTACGACCTGTAAATTCCATGACCAAAATGTTAGTCTGGTAAATTTTAAAATACTGCTAGCCAGAGGGAAACTATTTTCACTCACTCCTCATTCATTTATTTGAACTATTTGTCTACTTTAATTGTTAAAGTGAGTTATTTTGAGAAGAATTACCAGCCAAGACTCCTTTAATAAACATGGCCTTTTGACACAGAACCTTTGATGGCTATATAATTCAGTCAGGCAGGAGATTATTGAGTGCCAGAATCAGGGTAGAAGGCTTTGAATTTGAATTCTGACAGGATTGTTCTCTCCCTTTCCCCTATCCTTCTGTACTCTATCCCTTGCTTCTGGCTGAGGATGATTCAAGCTCCCTTGATGTAGTCAAATGGCTTTTATGCAAATGGAATTTTGGCCATTATTGCAAGGGGACTGGTATACAAGAACAAGGAAGCCTTGCTCTAAATGTACAGGGCTTAGGTGAGACTGCAGCTGGAGTACTGTGTGCAGTTTTGGTCTCCATATCAAAGGAAGGATATACTTGCAATGGCGGTGATACAGTGAAGGTTCCTGGATGAGAGAGTTGTCCTATGATGAGAGGCTGAGTAAATTGGGGCTGTACTCTCTGCGTTTAGAAGAATTAGAGGTGATCTCATTGAAATATATAAGATTATGAAGGGGCTTGACAGTTTGTTTTGCCTGGCACTGAAATCTCGAACAGCCTTAGGATAGGAGTCAATTATTCTGGAGTGAGATGAGGAGAAATTTCTTCACTCAGAGGGTTGTGAATCTTTGAAATTCTCAACCCCAGAGGGTTGTAGATGCTCCATAGTTGATTATAGTCAAAGTTGGAATAGAACGATTTTTGATTTCTCAGGGAATCAAGGTATAAGGGAAGCAGGCAGGGAAATGGAGTGGAGGCAGAAGAGCAGCCATGATCGTATTGAATGGCGGAGCAGGCTCGAAGGCCTATTTCTTATGTTCTAGTCCTGGAGACTCTGCTGGTAGAAATAAGAAAGAACTTCATTTTTCAGTTCCGATGAAGGGTCACTGACCCGAAACGTTAACTCTGCTTCTCTTTTCACAGATGCTGCTAGACCTGCTGAGTGGTTCCAGCATTCCTTGTTTTTATTTCATTTTTCAGTGATGTTTTCTAACATTTAGCCATGACTTTGAAACATGCTAATAAATGTGTTCATTTCACACAAAAGCAGATCATTTTATATCCTGTCAACAATCACAGATTAAACTGGACCAATCGTAAAGACTGGACATTAGGAAGACTCAGAGAAGAGAGGGAGGGATGGCTAGACAGAGAGAGAATGCCCAGTGAGGTGAGTTTCCATTTGGAATACGACACTAACTGTGTGCGGTGCTGATCCCCACTTGTCAGTGTGATAAGCGCCTCTCAATCCCCTGGGCTCTCCAGCGTTCTTCCCATACCTGGAGACATGCACTTACTTTATCCACCTTGAAAGGATAAAAAGCTGAATGAATTTTCTCAGGATTCAAACCCAAATCCTTCTACCCTGATTCTGGCACTCAACAAGCTGAACCACTCAATCTCCTGCCTGACTGAGCTACAGAGCCATCAAAGGTTCTTTGTCAAAAGGCCAATGTATAATAAAGAAGACTTCTATATGGTGTTTTCTAGGAATTCTTCTCAAAGCACATTCATGTAGGTTAAAGAAATAGCATGGAAAAAGTGCTTTGCACACAACTTTTGTAGAAATTGAGAGACAGAGAGAGGAAGGCATTACTTGGCCTGTGTCCAAATGGGCTTCCTCAGATGGTGTTCAGTTACAGATTGAGCAGCCTGGGAGAATGTGCCTTTGTCAGCAATGCAGTCATTGGAGATTCCAGAGACAGAGGAAGCACAGCCTTATGTTGCCTTCAGCTGTTCAATATGGGAACTCTGGCGACTCTGTGGCTGCTCTGAGCCATGGTCTGTCAGCCCATCCCAGCAGGTGACTGTGCTGGCAGTGGAGGAACCACCAATGTCATAACTTTCAGCTGGAGGTATTAAAAACATACCAATTAATCAAGAGATAAAATGTTACATATTACATGGTCGGGCTGTGGATCTGAGCAGAACAAGATTAGAACATGGTAAACTAATTCACATGTTTTCCTATTTCATTTCAACAATTGGGAATGTGACAGAGAATACTCTTGCATATAGACAAAACTATATAGATGGAATATCATAGTGTTCAAAAACTTAAAGGTCTTTTTGTTGGCCAAAAACATATCAACTTAATGCCCCAGGGCCTCTGAAAGAGATCAGTTTCAATCTGAGGATTTGTCTTCTTGTTTCATCTTCCCCTCCTCCATTTTTTTAAATCTTAGGAGCTAAGAGAAATAACTATAATACCTTAAATAATCTGATTTTTGCTATGGTCTTTAGGCCCCAGGACCTTGCAGCACCCGTACAGCTCTGGGTTATTTTTAGGCCTGTTTCTTACAATTATTGTTCTGGTGGCAAATATGCCAATCCCTTCTTCACCTGTACAACAAAAACACAAAAATGGGCATGCAAGTTAAAAAAAAACCAATAAATATGTCTATCTTTTAAACAAATAACAGATATACAAGAGCGATTTTATGGCAGTAATCTAGCTCAAGCATTCAGATAACAGAAACCACTTGAGTTTCACTTTTGTGGTTCATGGTATCATTTGAACCCCATTGATCAGAATATTGCCTTGTAATCATTCCCACGTTATCCATTATTCTTTATGTAATATATGTCCAGTGTCTTTTGTTCATCCATTACATGTATTGAAATGAAGCATATATCACTACATTTCAAGGTATACAAATTTATATACAAGAAAATGGAGGATGTTTCAGCAGTATAATAGGTCTTGGATTGTAATGATGTCACTAAAGCACTTGATCTTTGCTTTCATGGTTTATGGCATCATCTTTAGTACTTAGGCTACAAAACCCAGCTCTTTAGCATTTGTATTTTCAGAACTCCGGGTGCCATTTTTGGTTGCAAATGGAGTCCGCACCCCACAAATGCATTCCAGCGCGGCCCATGCTGCTGCCATTTTGATGAGGTCATTAGCCTGGGTGCTCGCAGCAGATACAGAAGTATGCAGAATAGGCAGATAGTGACGTCAGTCAGTGTGTAATGCTGACTTGACACCAGTGGTGCCATTTTCAATCTGAGTGCTCCAGTTAACACCCTCTCCTAACCTCGTGCAGCTGAACAGGTGTTCAGCGGCAGGAAAGACCTGCCCACCCCTCACCCCCCACACCACCAGTGCTATTTAAAGGATCATTAGTTACTTTCAGGGTAGTACTGATTGATTTCCACTAGCTCTGCCTGAGTTTGTAGAAGGGCTGGGAGTTTTCTACCGCTTTTTAAAGTTGGTGAAGTCTACATGTTGCATGTGGTACAGGCGTTGGTTCTGACTTCAGGGGTTTTGGTCAGACCTCTTATTCCCAACCATGGGTGTTGTAATAAACCATCTGCCTCAGTCTGCATCATGACAGAAGATGGAGCAGAGGCAACTTAGAGGAGTTCAAGCTGCTCGCAAGGAGTAGGAGGAAAGGAGGGGCTCGAAGCAGGAGGCCTTATCTATCTCGGATCTTCACAAAGTATTTCTCTTAACTCAACCTTGCCGAGGAACAATGTCTTGTCTTACAAAGGAGGTGCTCACTGAAATCTGCCACCTCTTGCAGGCAGACCTGCAGCCCCAGAGAGGAGAAAGGATGACACTGCCAGTGGCTGTGAAGGTGCCCATGGCCAAGAATTTCTTCACATTGGGATCCTTCCAGGCTGGAGCAGGTGGCATCTGCAACACCTACCAGTTTACTGTCCACTGGTATATAAGGGAGGTCACTGGTGCTCTTTATGCCAGGAGAGAGGAGTACATAGCATTTCCTCTGGCCAAAGAGAAGCAGGCAGAGCATGCACATGACTTTGTCAGGATAGCAGGCTTTCCCGCGATGCACACACATGGATTTCCAGGTACCGCATCTAAATATGAAGATGTACCACAACCGTGAAGGGTTCCACTCCCTGAATATGCAGTTGGTGTGTGAGATGCTCAGCACATCATGCAAGTGAATGCCCGATATTCTGGCAGGAATCATGATGCCTTTATTCTATGCGGGTCTGCTGTTCCATCATTTAAACCACCATGTCAAACCAGAGGGTGGCTATTGGATGACTACCTGGCTCATGCCTCTGGTGTGCAACTCAGCCACACGTGGCCAGCATCCATATAATGAGAGCCATGCTGCCACATGAAACATCATCGAGAAGACCATTGGGATGCACAAGCAATACTTCTACTGCCTGGACCACCCTGGAGGAGCCCTGCATTACTCTCCAGAGTGTGTGTCACAATTTGTTGTGGTCTGCTGTATCCTGCACAACTTTGCCAACATGAGGGCACAGCCCTTGCCACCAGTTATACAATGTCCGCTGAGGAGGAGGAGGAGGCAACCAACACATCCCCTTTCCAGCTAGGATGTCCGTGGAATAACCCATCCAACTGAGGTACCAGTGAGCACAACCCCAATTCCCTGTTCTACAACAGTCCTTACCTTCCTTCTGAAACTGAGCATCACAGTGTCCTCTTGACCACAACGCAGAAATAAAAGCCACCACAAACTCCAGACCAGCAGTATTCCATACAAAAGTCAACTAATCTCCCTTGTACATACACTTAGTGCTTGTCTTCCATGTACCTTTTCTTGCCCTACTGTCTCCACGCAGTGCTACTCCAGTGACTGCAGCATGGCTGGCAGAAGCCCACTGACTTTCAATGAGGGAGACTGCAGACAGCCTTACAGGGTGCTCTTAAGCAGGTCAGGCCCTAGAATACTGGGCTTCGGACTGCACCACCTCGTTGTGGACTGGCTGAGAGACAACAGCAAGGGCACTGGCAGGGTGGCAGTGGTGTGAACACGAATGCTGTCATCCTGAGGATGGACAGCAGGTTCGTGCTCCATGGAGCCACTACCAGTCTCTTGGGGCGGCACTTCAGAAACCCTAGCCATTTGTTTGAGGACAGATTGCTGAACTGCTGTGTGACCCTGCAAGCCCCTTTGAGCACTGATATCCACAGCCATGATGGCAGCAGTCTGAGCCTGAATGGCATCAAGCTGAACTTGCATGACTTCAGCCTGTGCTTTAACTGTGGCATTCAAACATTAGGTGGCTTCTGCTTGCGCTGTAATGGAAGATGAGGACATTGACGATCATATGCTGCATCATAAAAGGGTCTAAAAGGCCACCTCTTCCACATTGAAAAGGATGGGCTGCAAACTCTGCACAAAACTGTGTGTCAAGTTGATGCCAGACTCCGCCATGCTGCTTGACAGTGACCACAGGCTTTCTGACAGGCCTGCCAATGTACCAAGCATTGCATTGTGTGTGCCCATCAGCCTTTTTCTGTATGCTACCCCATCAAAGCCCTCATCTGAGTCCTCTGCAACAGAACTCATCTTCACTGTTGTCCTCTGGAGAGCTTGCACCTGAGCTATCCTTGCCCCCTGCCCTGGCTGCAGGCCACTTGTGCATAGTGACTCAACACGTGCAGATCCCACCTCGTTGCTACCCTCTAAAGTACATGCAGTGCCAGTATCTTAGCTGGTGGCTGCAAGGGTGAGATCGAGCAA
Source organism: Heterodontus francisci (assembly GCF_036365525.1). Lineage (NCBI taxonomy): Eukaryota > Metazoa > Chordata > Chondrichthyes > Heterodontiformes > Heterodontidae > Heterodontus > Heterodontus francisci. The sequence continues at coordinate 80,137,466 of NC_090382.1, read as the reverse complement.
GTGTTTCTTCATCATCAGTGCCTTCTTCCTCTTGCACTTCACGCTCCTGCACCACTGCCTGGTCATGTGGCAGTTCTTGGCTTTATGAAAGGAGAAAGGTATAAGGATAGGGAAGGGGTTAGGGATGGGGGGAAGCAGGAGGAGCATGCTTACACCATCTGCAGCTTGTAAATCAGAAGAAATTGTAGCATGAGAGGAAAGTGGGTTATGAGGAGGAGGATTAGGTAGGAACATATTGTCATCTTTAATGATTTTATCTCCGCCATTGGCCATGGCTTCAGTCGTGGGCATTCCATTGATAGCGAGCACGGCCTCCTCCATCAGAGTGAGGACATGCATCTGTGGATGCCCCACACTGGTTCAGTGCTTCTGCCTGTGGTTTTGGGTCACTTTTCCCTACAGGAGAGAGGGAAGTGTGTCAGTGAGCATGGTGCAGTGTGCTTGGATGATGCCTGGCATAGCTGAATAGCTGGAAGTATGTGAAAACTGAGAGATGTGGCTGAGGCTCGCAGCAATGTGAAGTGTGTGAGGGTGAGGTGAAGCTATGAATTATGAAGCATGAGTCGTAGTTAATAGAAATTGCTGGTGAGTGAGTGAAGGGCTGGTGTAGGAGGCTAGTGGCTCAGTTGTAAAGATCAGGCGCTTGAAGATGCATTCACTGTAAAGGCCAGCTCAGCTCTGCAAATGAAACCCGACCCGAGCCCGACAGAACCACATCGTCCCGAGCCCGACCCAGCCCGAATCCTTTCACTTTTTCCCATGCCTGGCCCGACCCGAACATCAGTTAACCTAGCTTCCATTTTTCACTTTGTTGCTTATTTGCACAAGCTTAAAAAAACTGTAAAGTACATTAACATTGGAGCCACATACCGGAGGTGGTGATAGTGTGTGTCTGACCCGGCCCAACCCGACCCGAGCCCGAATGCCGGACCCGGAAGAGCGATCCAACCTGACCCGAACCCAACACGTTGTAAAGTCCCATCGGGTCCAGGTCAGGTAGCCATGCTGTAATTCATTGACCTTGACACTCTTGTGAGGTCATTGAACTTCTTTCAGCACTGCATCCAGGTTGTCAGTTCTGGCATTGACCACGAGGACTATCTGCTCCCGCTGTCTTAGCAGCGTCTGTCTAGTCCTGTGTGGATAGAGGCCTCGGTCCATCTGTCCACCTCCTGCATCAAGGTCTCCAGGGCTGAATCTGAGAGCATGCTCTCTGCCGTGTTGCACCATATTTACTTTCCTTGCAGGTCAGACACTCTTTCCCAGCCACTTCCAGCACCTGCTGCAGCCACAATGCACCACCCCTTTAAGTAGTGCAGGCTGGCTTTAAGTGGTGCTAGCCTCACATGAACTTGCACCCCCTGCTGAAGTGTGCAGCCACTCAGCAGCGTGCTGAGCACTGGGTTGCATGTCACGATCATTTAAATTAGCAGGCAGCACGAACTTTGCATACTGACTGCATCACTGCGAACAGGCATGGGTTAATCGTGTATCATGAGCCTTGTGCCTGTTTCCTGGTCTAATCCAACTTTTCCATTAGATTGTCTTATAGCCCTTATACATTCTCTCTGTGACACCACTCAGTCTTTATGTATTATCTCATTTAAAATATACTCCAGCAGCAGATCATTTTCCCATGTAACACACTCCAAATTTACATTACCCTTTATACAATACTGAGGTACACGTAGCTCTGCCATGGCCTTTATTTATTTATGCACAACACAACGAGGCAAATCACACCAAAATGCATCATTGCAGTAATCAAATGGGCAAGAAAAATGCAGAAGTACTTTTTAATCAAAGTACTCCCTCTTTTATAGAAAGAAATTACATTTTGCATTCCCAACCTCTGATGTGGTTTCTTAGGCTTGGGTAGTGTGCAGCCAGTATCTTCAGCTGGCCTTCTTTTTCGAGTTCTTCCAGGCACTCCCTGTAATTGGCATCACTGGAGCAACTTAGCAAGAAGTGAGACCTTACTCAAGGGGATCTCCAGTTTGGCAGTCAAATTCATGTTCTATTCAGAATGCTGAAGCAGGTTAAAAGTGTCAAATTCTTTTAAGAGGGTGGAGCACCTTGAACAAAAACTACTGCTGCGGCACCTACCCTTCCCAATAATGTCTGCTGACAATCTACCCCTCTTCTTGTGGCTGCTGTCAGTCAGCTCAAATACTTCAGTCAGACAGCTATAGTCAAGTGTTTGAAAATGGCACCTATGAAATGAAGCCTCTTGCGCTTGACTTTGGCAGACTCCTGCTCCTATGATTCTACACCTGTTCCTATGTTCCTATTGACATAAAGGGATATGAGGATAGTGTGGGGAAAAGGCATTGAAGTGGATGATCAGCCATGATCGTATTGAATGGTGGAGCAGGCTCGATGGGCTGAATGGCCTACTCCTGCTCCTATGTCCCTATGTTCCTAAACTAATTTTATCCTCTCTCCTTTGTGTTTTTATAAATCCCTACAGACAATGAATAAAGTTTGTATTAAAAAGAAAATAATCAATGAAAAAAAAAACACCTGTCTGCCAGAGGAAAAAGTCATTTTCCCAAAGTTCACAGAAAACAATATTGCAGCACTTTACTGGAGAATGGTTTTCGAATCAGGTGTTCCTGCTTTCCAGGATGTGCCTGAGCTTGGCAGAATTCTACCGTCATGAAGGAAATTAAATTCCCCAAAAATTACATTTTAATAGTTAAAAAAATGTGAAATTAGTCCAAAAAAAACCCGTATGTTCTGCCTTTTCATCCTTCTTTAGATCTGTTCCCCACTCCTAGCTCTCAGACAATGTTGCTTTTGAGTTGATGAGAAGGAGGAATATGAGAGTATTGCTTTGATTTGGCCCTCTGGTACTAAAGCTCCACGTGATACTTTTCTCCTCATTACATGGCGAAGATTGGAAACTTGCAAGATGGAGAATCCTGATATAAACCCGTGCTCGACTATTTTGCATCTGTTCTGAAGCACAGTGCTGAGAGCCATTTAACACTCTAATCAATAGTCGAAAGTCACTCTGGCCACATGGGAGGCAGAGGATGTATCTATTGTTTATCCTGAAGTGTCCCCATACTATGCACCTATCCCAGCTGTGTATGGAAGAGAATGGCCTGACTCACATCTCCCAGACTCACTGAAAAAAAGCCAACTAAGAGACCTAAGTGAGTGCTCCAACCCAGGGGGTGACTGGCCATCAAACTGTCCTTCCGAAATCGGGCCTTATCCTTCAGGCCACCATAGTCGTGAAGCTAAAATCCTCTCCCTCCATCCACCTTGTTCCATCAATTACTTCTTATATTTTTAATTCAATTTACTTTACCCCTGATTTTTCACAAACACATTGAAGTTAATGCTTATCTAAACAGTGTGAAAAATGAATTGTGCCAGTAATTGCTTCATACTTTATGAAAAATGACACCAAAAGGAAAATCAAAGTGAATTGACTAATGTCCTGTGGATTCTCTTAAAAAGGCGACTGCAATAACAACAACTTGCATTTGCATAACACCTTGAAGATAGCAAAATGTTCCAAGGCGCTTAATAAAAGCGATACTAATGAAAACATTTTTGACACCAAGTCACAGAATGAGACATCAGGACAGATGACAAAAAGCATGTTCAGAGAGGTAAATTTTAAGGAACGTCTTAAAGGGAGAGAGAGAGAGGTAGAGAGACAGAGAGGTGTAGGGAGGATTCGACTGGAGTGATAAATACCTCAACTACACCATGTGACCAGGATCCTGTGCAGAAGGGAGAAGTACACCCTCTATTGTTACCTATCTCATACAAGCAAACTGGTTCCTCTTAAAGGGCCGACATCTATATGGAAAGAACTTTAGTTAACTTTTTTTCATCTGATCTATCTACACGTGCTAGCAGATCTGCTGTTTGCTTATAGTATTTTATGTGTTTGTCTCATATTACCAGCATCTGAAGTTTTTTTTTAAAAGAAAGAGTTGCATTTATTTAGCGCCTTTCACGACTACCAGACATCTCAAAGCGCTTTACAGCCAATGAAGTACTTTTGAAGTGTAGTCACTGTTATAATGTAGGAAATGCGGCAGCCAATTTGCCCACAGCAACACCCATGTGGTAATGACCAGTAATTTTTTTTTTGCAGTGTTGCTTGAGAGACAAATATTGGCCCAGACACTGGGGATAACTCCCTTGCTCTTTTTCAAAATGGTACCATGGGATCTTTTACATACACCCAAGCATGCAAGTGGGGCCTCAGTTTAATGTCTCATCCAAAAGACAACAACTCCAATAATGCAGCACTCCCTCAGTACTGTGCTGAAGTGTCAGTCTTAATTTTTGTGCTCAAGCCCTGGAGTGGGACTATAAACTCAGAACCTTGAGAGTCAGAGGCATGGTTGCTACCAACTGAGCCACATTATTTATAATTTATTTACAAATAAATTATACAGTGAGGTAAATTGCATCAAAATACGTTAAGTAATTTCAACATGCCATCTTCTATAGCTCCTATTCCCTGAACAAATACTTTTGCATAAGGACCCTTTAATAAGAGTCTTCATATTACATGTATGACCCAGTAGAACAATAGCAGCAGCTGCCAAAGTCCATGTATGAGGAGAAAATATTCTCTTTGCTAATTTTACCGAAGAAGCAGTGACTGTATAAAGTAGCATTTCCCTCACACATCTACTTTTTCATTAAAATCAACGGAATAAAATATGTCCCCCAATATCTCCACAGGCAGTGAACTTAAAGCACGATCAACTGTAAAATCCCGTTTTTTTCTTCATGTAGTTTCAGGAACTTTCACCAATTTTCTAGTGAGGAAATATATTTTTTCTGTTTACTTATCATGATGTATGACTATTTTTTCTCTTTATAAAACTAAAGGAGCACCTTTTCCTCTAATGCTTAGCTCTCTTTTTGTTAAGTGAGCACATGGCACAATAAAATGATTCATGCCAAAATCTTTAGTCATCTGACAAGGTTGTGGTCTCATGTGCATGATGTGGTCGCACCTCACATACTGCTGTGCTTGTCCTCCTGACCCTTTAATCCAAAAGATCTTCTGAATAGTTGAAATTTGTATTTGTTTGACCAATAGTAATAGCACTACGATCAAGCCAGTATCACATGTGCCCATATTAGCAGTTGACCTTCAAGACTTCTGCACCCATTGGAAATGGTGCAGTTGAACATGGGGTTCTTCGAGCATCTGAAACTCACCTTTGGAAAGCCAACTGAATTAAGGGAAGCTGAAGGTTATATTGGAGCCCTTGTTTGAATTGTCCGAACTGCTTCTGTGTAATGACTTTGGATGTTTATCTCTCCTGCTGCATCTGTCATTTTTCAAAATGCCTTACGCATTCTCCAACTTGATCTCATGATCTTCTTCTGCATCACATCTGTCATTGTCTTTATTTGTTGAATTTCTGTCCCGCTTTCACCGCAACTTCATTCTAAGATTCTATGGGTGGAATCTTATTTTTTTAATTTGTTTTGTGGGATGTGGGCATTGCTGACTTGGCCAGCATTTATTGCCCGTCCCTAATTGTCCATTTCAGAGGGAATTTAAGAGTCAACCACATTGTTGTGGGACTGGAGTCACATGTAGGCCAGACCAGGTAAGGACAGCAGATTTCTTTCCCTAAAGGAAATAAAGGACATTAGTGAACCAGACAGGTTTTTACAACAATCAAGACTGGCTTCATGGTCACCATTAGACTAGCTTTTAATTCCGGATTTATTAATTGAATTCAAATTTCACCATCTGCCATGGTGGGATTCAAATCCATGCCCCCAGTGGGTAATTAATCCCTAATTAAGGGCCTCTTCCCACTGCAGCCGCAATTACACGTGCGGTGGGCAGCCCTATCGTCGGACAGGAGCACAGCACCAAAAACCGTGTGGGCTGCTTCCCACCTCCGGGGTTGGCCGCGTTGGGGGGGCGGTGGTGGTCCCTCGTTCAAAGGCACTTAGTGCCTGCGCAAGGAAGCCGGCATCAAGAAGGGGGTGCCTGCTGAGAGCCTCTCCCCTGCCCTTGCTGTTGGCCCCCCTCCACCCCTTCCCATGACACCCACCCCGCGAGACCTCTCCCACCCTGACTTACCTTATGCCTGGTTCCAGCGCTGCTCTTCGGTGTCTGGTCACTGCAACTACATCAGCAGCCACTGCCTCCGTGGTAGCACTGCAGCTGCCAGCCTCTGATTGGCCGGCAGCTCTGTAAGGCTGGACCTTCCGGCGACAGGGTCTTAAATTTGGCAGGCCTTCCATCCAAGAGGCGGCGCAGGGATCTCGCCATCGGTTGTCTCCAACATCAAGACCCCGGTGCCAGCATAAAATTCCACTCTATGTTACAAGCTAACTTTGGAATGAACTTTTATATTTTGCAGCTTTCATTTTACCTTGTTTATTTCTTTTACGGCTGTCTAACTCCCCAGATACCAACTGAACGTGGTACTTTATTTTGGGCTGCAGTTGCTTGGGTACTTGCAGCTTTCCATACCTCACCAAAGTGGCTGTTCTTTATGTGTTAGGGTAGAGAGTGAGGCTCGGTTTATCCTCTTCGGGGAAGGGTTTTGACCAGGTGAAATTTACATCCACCCATATGAATCTGACCCATTTCCCTGGGTCAGGGCTCATTGTTGGTGCAAAGCAGCAGGATTTTCACCAGCAAGTGTAAACTCACCAATGTGAAAAGGGAAGTATTAACACACTACCGCATTGACGCCACTGCAGCACCAGTAAGGCGGGCAAGGAAACTTAAAGGGGCAGAAATGTCCCAAAGATTGGTCCAGCAGTCCCAATGAAGATCTCAGCTGAGTCTGGAGTCTGAAGCATGTAAGTTTTGGGGACAGGCTGCAGGCTACTACAAGGCCCTCTCCCTCCACTGAAAGATTTCAGGCTGTTGCTGTCGCATCCTATCCTTACCAACACCTTCCCAATGATGGCATAGGTAAGTGAGGGAGATAGTACATAAATCACTTGCGGAAACAGGGCCTATTGCTGTTTACATCTGATAGGCAAGGAAAGAGAAGTCTCGGGACTCTCTGGCAGAGGCAGCAGAGTGAAGTACAGGTTGGGTGGTGAGGCAGCATTCAGCCACACTGCCCACATTTCTCTTCATTGTCTGCCATGATCCTACCCAAAATTGGGCAGGATTGCGAAGAAGAATCCTGGCCTGAAAATCAGCAGAATGTTCGACTATGGAGGATGCAGGGGGAGGTGGGGCATCACAGATGAGCCCAAACTATCCTTACCGAACCTGACCTACAGGAGTCACTGGATAACAGTCAAAACTGAGGACTTTATTCGCAGATTCTCACCTCCCTACCTTGGGAGTGCTCGGGCCATTCATAGTGCACCTGCAACCCTAGTGGATATCAGCTAATTCTGCACAAATCTGAAATTAAACCTGGGAGTATTCTGATCTGTGGAACCCAGATCAAAAATAGGAGCTCCCCATTTGATAAGGTAATTTTATGGCTAATACAAGATATTTCTATCGTGCATCTCATTAAAATATGTCTCGCCTTATTGCAAGAATGATGACATAATATCTAATTCCCAACGTAAACCCCATATTTCAGTCTGCGCTGTTAAAACGTTTATCCTCCCACCCAAGACTATTCTCAATCAGTTTAAACAAATCTCATTTTACTGATGATTCCAGTCTTAAGTGTCCATGAAATGGAATGGATAGGTTGGATTTGAATGATGACATCTAATATTCCACTATTGCGCTGGCATCAGTTTGCAACCAGATTCACACACTTTCAGTAGAAACATCTAACCTGCAATGAAATCCAGTGATGTAAGTGTACTTAAAAGATGCTGTTATTACTTGTCATTTGTTCAGCTATCTTGGTCAGTACAGTACATCAATACTGTAGTAGTCTAGTTATTACGGGAGCATGGGGGTATGTCAAAACGAGATTGAAGTGAAATTCAATTTATGAATGTTAAATTTCCAGCTGCACACTTACTGATTTGCACCTAGCTTGTGGTTGTGTTGTAAGAGAAGCTATTTGTGGAGTGTCACAAAGGTGTGGCCTTTTAATTGCATTTTATGTAGTGCACACGGTGGTTAATTCATTGCTTCCTTGCTGCCTTCCTGTCTATGAATATAAGCAGCTCTCTTCGTTCAAGGTGTTTTTTTCTGTTTTGTTTTTGTGATTATAAAGTTGCCTCTGCTCGCCAATAACAAGTTCTCCTGCAGGCGCCTTGCTGCTGCTCTTTGAGTGATGTTTGTGGGCTTGCGAAATCCCACTGGCTTTGTCAACAGTGTCATATTCAATGATGCGGTAAGTGGACAAGTGGTTAATAGTCACGGGAAATAATTGCAGCTCTTGAGTAGTGCACACAAAGTGTGACAATATTCCAAGTTGGAGATTATTTATGTAGCATTGGTGGACAGAGATACATCTGACTTTATCTTGCAAAGATCACTAGGAATCCATACATGAGTGAAATGCTCGTTGTGGGTAAAACTCTAAATTTTAGGACAATTTTAAAAAAATGTTGGTAAATGTTTTAATCATATGGTGGGGGCGTTGATGCTGTGAGGAATAGAACATTTTTGCATATCAGGCACCCAGGATCAATCAACTTCAATTGCTACCAGGGCAATGTTAGACAAAGAACGTAAACTCTCTCCACTCCTTACCAAAAATGAGCCTTAACCTCTGTTACAATAGAGTGTTGCCTATGGTATCAGTTTGAACTTTTCTGTTTCTGATACCAGCTATTCTATGCTTTTTTCTTAGTGAGATTGCCAGTTTGTGTGCATGTCCACTATGAACTGGGTTGACATTGCGCCAATTTATTTCACATGCGATTGTGTAACTATCCAGGAGACCAGACTTAGGTCTTATCGTTCTGGCTGGATCTAAACCCAGATCCAAGGGTGGCATGTCAATGTGTCTTTTGAGTCTCCCTACACGGCATATCTTCCTTGGCAGCTTCTCCAGTTTGGTCTCTTGTGCATTCCTGATTTCTATTGCCCCACCATTGGCACCCGTGCCTTCAGATAGCAAGGCCCTAAGCTCTGGAATTCCCTCACCAAAACCTCTCTGCCTCTCTACCTCTCTCTCCTATTTCAAGATGCTACTTAAAACCTATCTCTTTGATCAAGCATTTGTTCACCTGTCCTAATATCTCTTTATGTGGCTTGACGTCAAATTTTGTCTGATAATGCTGCTATAAATGGGTGTTTTACTGTGTTAAAGATGCTATATAAACATATAAAGATGTTGTTGTCAAGAGGGTGGGGACATATGTGGCCTACGGTACCGGTTTGTAACACCCTGCGTCACCACATTGTTCACAGAATTAGCATGCATTAAATCACTTCAGCAATTGTATCTCTAGCTGATCAAGGTCCGATGTGTAACACACAACCAAAATATTAAAGATGGGTTTTGTGAGATACCACAATCAATTTGAATGTAAAGTTATGATATCGTAATCCTGCTAAGCCCATTACAAAATAAAGACAAAAATGAAAAAAAATCAAGCGCACACTTTTTCTTTATAGTTTAGAAATTAATAAATGATCTGAACCTGAAACCACCCTCCAAAACAACCTTTAAAAAAATAAAACTGCAAAAAGCATTAACTAATGGAAGCAATATGGAATATTCAGTTGCAATTTAAAATAGGGAAACAAAATACAATTTCTGCTGGGACAGTAGAGCATGTCAACACATTGTAAAATTTGAGAGGTACAACAATGCTTGGATTTTATATTCCACAAGCTACCCAAAACTCTATCAAAACTTTTTGGAGAGTTAAGGTAGAAGCTTTTATCAATCAGTTCTCACATAGGTATAATAAATTGAAGCATGGTTCTTTTAAGAATTTCCTCTGCCCCATTTTATTAATTTTTGATAATATTAGACGTTTTATCTTGACAGTATTTTTCTTTTTTTTAAATCTCAATATGTGCATTTTTAAGAAAATACTGAACAAAGATGAACAGATATGTAAAACATTTGTGTTGTGCTATGGATTTATACAGATTAGGATGTTTTCAGGTTCAACTGCTGGATCAGTGCTAAATTAGTGGATTTCAACCAGGAAAGCAGTCGAGTTATTGCAATTGGCCTAAGTGTCCCTGAACTAGGACAGGAAAATTGGCCAGTGATTCTGCTCTTTACTTCTTTCCAGTGGCACCTGCCAATAGCATGTAAGCTTATGTGCCAGGTGAAGTCAGTCAGCCCCTAATCCAGGGGCTGCTGACTGGAAGAAATTAATTTAGGTTCTCTAACTTTCATTGTGAAGAACAGCTTTGTTCAAACTTTGTGATTTGATAAATTTAAGCTATGAACTGAATTCTACCACAACTAGCTTAATTTCTCCATTACTACCTAATCTTTTTTTCATGAGCTGTGCTCGATGCCTTTCATTGGAATTCAAACCATGTCAAGATTTAGAATAATTTTTGAGTGATCTGAATTTGTTGTGCTAATGTTATAGAACAAGATCATCAGTGAAATCGTGCTCACCAACTAAGCTAACCACTTGTGATTTACGATTCAGCATTAGTGATGCTGAGAAACAAAGCAACAAAATTTGTCGGTAATGCCAATATGCCTGTCTCTCCATCTTTGATTCGTTAATGTTCTTGTCTTTGATTTCCTGCTAATTTTCTGTGCCTTATTTCAGCTCATCCCCTTTCTCTCCCCTGTTCCTTGTCTCCATAAGGAATTAAGGAGCTACATAAGACACTTGACCCAAAGAACTCCTCCTGTACTATCACTGAGAGACACTGATCCATAAAACTCCTCCTATACCATCACTGAGAGATACTGCCCCTAGCCCTCTGCCTGTACTATCACTGAGAGACACTGACACATTGAGCTCCTCCTGTACTATCGCTGACAGACACTGACCCATAGAACTCCTCCTATACCATCACTGAGAAACTGCCCCTAGCCCTCTGCCTGTACTATCACTGAGAGACACTGACACATTGAGCTTCTCCTGTACTATCGCTGACAGACACTGATCCATAAAATTCCTCCTATACCATCACTGAGAGACACTGCCCATAGCCCTCTGCCTGTACTATCACTGAGAGATACTGACACATTGAGCTCGTCCTATACTATCACTGACAGACACTGACCCATAAAACTCCTCCTATACCATCACTGAGAGACACTGCCCATAGCCCTCTGCCTGTACTAATACTGAGAGACACTGATGCATAGAGCTCATCCTATACTATCACTGACAGACACTGACCCATAAAACTCCTCCTATACCATCACTGAGAGACACTGCCCATAGCCCTCTGCCTGTACTATCACTGAGAGACACTGACACATTGAGCTCGTCCTATACTATCACTGACAGACACTGACCCATAAAACTCCTCCTATACCATCACTGAGAGACACTGCCCATAGCCCTCTGCCTGTACTAACACTGAGAGACACTGACGCATAGAGCTCCTCCTGCACCATCGCTGAGAGATAATGACCGATGCACATCTTCCAGTGTCATCACTGAGAGACACTGGCCCATAGGCATCCTCCTGTACTATCACTAATAGGTACTGACCCATTGAGCTCCTCCCCTACCATCACTAATGGTCCTTTGCCTGTGTCACTTATAAGTAGTGACCTTTTTCTTTATACCATCCTTGACAGTTACTGATATTGCGACCGAGGTGGGAGGAGTGCACTAATTATTCTAGTCCCACTTCTCCACAGGTCACAACATATATTTAAAATTTCCCACTTACCAATACGGTCAATCACATACTCCATCTTTAGTGCCCATATCCAATGATCAAAATTAATTTGCTTTACCCTCTTAAATTCTATGTAAGTCTGCCCAGACAATCTCCAGAGGTTCCGAAATTTCTGTCAGTACGTTTCAGGGACTAACCATACGCAGTGAGAATAGCCTTTTTTGTCATCTCATAATCTGCATAAGCCTCCTCAGAAAGCATAGCATAAACTTCATGAGCTCTGCCATCAACCTGCTTTGCATAAGTAGTGTCCAGCTTTCCTTTGGCCACTTCATTAGTTTGGCTATCTTTTCAAAAGAAATGTCACTATGTCCCTTTACTCAAACTTAGGGAGGGCTTGTACAAGGGGCTGGAGTCAGCACGAGAACTTTCACTGGAGTCAAGATCACCCCTTTGTCTTAGATCCATCTTTTTAACTTCGAATTCCCTTCCTTCTCATTCAAATTCAAGCTTCTTCATGGTCAATTCTCTTTCAAGCTCACGTTGTTTCAATTCTTTTTCCTCCTTTTTCTGTTCAAGCTCAAGTTTTTCTATTTTCTGTTCCTGCTCAAGTTTTTTCATTTGTAACTGAATTTTAGCTGATTCAACTGCATTATCCTTTGGTTTGCTGTCTTCATCTTCCAATTGCAAATGTTGTGCTATTACTTCACTTATGTCTGCTTTCTTAGCTCCTGGTTTTAACTCTAACTCCAACAGTTCTGCCAAATCCTTTAGTTTAACCTTGGTTAAGTGTCTCAAATTACTCAGGGATACATTCTCCTTCCCCAGAAAAGTCGCAGCGACTGTTAAAGACATTCTGGTAGAGTAAACTTTAATCTACTGTACAAGAAACCTGGTTCTTTTTATGTTTTCTTTTTCAATTATTATTAGCTCACTTACAATTGTACGTCATCGGCGTTGGGTTTATCCCGCAAAGAGCCCTCTGCCTGTACTATCATATGTTACGACCAAGGCGGGAGGAGTGCACTGTTTATTCTAGTCCCACTTCTCCACAGGTCACAACATATATTTAAATTTTCCCACTTACTGATACCGTCAATCATATACTCTTATTTTTCCCAGAATAAAACACACCAACTAGGTTTCTTTAATAAACAACAAAATTATCAGTTTATTACAAAACAAGTCTTAACCAGTAATGAAGTAAAGCATAAACACACAGATTGAAAATTTTAAAGTTCCCTTTTTACCTTAGCCCCTCACACTCACACACATACCCATACAAATATTAACCAGAAAAATAAAAGGGATTTTTGTTTAGAGCCCTGTTACAGACAAAAAAAACATTTGGGCTGAATACTTGCTCATTCTTGAAGAAACAGCAGATGAGATATGTTGTATTCAAAAACTGGCATACAGTCTGGCCTCCGAGTACACATGGATGGGTCACTGGGATCTTTTAGAACAGTTCTTTACAGGCGACACTGAGAATTAATTTAGCAGGTTTTTCTTCAAAGACAGGAGATGAAATGAGTTGACACAGTGGAATTCTCAAGGTCTTTTACAGAGGTGCTGGAAAGCTGAGCTGGGTTGTGGTCTTCTCTCCCTCCTTTGGAATTCTCTTCTCTCCTTGGAAGTTCTCCTTCTTCAGCAGGCTTTTTAAAGAGATGGAACAGGCTGGGCTGAGCTGGGGTTCAGTCCTTCAGTTTTTCTTTTTAACTCCAACCCCTTTTAAATAGTCCATTCCCAACTCCAAACAATTCAAAAGTGCAACCGGAAACAGAAAGTCCACCTTCTGACCTGTCACTTCTCTGCACACATCTTCCCCAGTTATCAGGGTTTCTGTTCTGTTTTTAACTTGAGTCATGTGATAACCAATAACTGTTGTTGACAAACAAGTCCTTTCAGTGTCCTGTTGATGACCCTTTTGGAGAAAGGTGGTCCAACATTTCTTCAGTCTGACTATGAATTCTTCCAAAAATATATTTAACAAAAACAGAAGCTCATTCCTAACACCGATCTGAAGAGCCCCTCTTGTATTATCACTGATAGATAATAACCCATCTGTAAGATATTCAGTGTTTTTGAAAATGTCCTGTCAAGTGGCAACAATTAATTGCAATACGGTTTTGACTGAAAAGGCTCAGTTGTCATAATGTTATTGCGTATATTCTGTCTAAAGGCACCCCAAATACTGTGCCATGGCAGGCTCTAGGTTAGCAAAGTGACAGTTGCTCTGGAGTGGAGTGTGTATAAGATTTACTCCAGGAGAATGTTGGGGTTAAACCTTCATGCAGTTTGTCACAATATGAAATTATATATTCTTTGTCTGGTCAGATACTAGATGTTCAATTGGTTTAATGGACACTGGTTTTGATAAGATCAGGTTTAATTCTGTTTACATGATTTGCACACTGAGGCAGTTCAAACATTTGGGTCAGTATAGCCATTAAGAAGGAAAGAAAAGTTTCTATTATCAGTGGTATCTCAGTTACCATGGTAATACCAGATTGTTGGCATACTGGTATGGTTTACTTGAGAATTTACTCTAAAGCAGACATCAACAAGAGTAGGCCATTCAACCCCTCAAACCTGTTCTGCCATTCAGTTAAGTCAAGGCTGATCTGTAGCTTAACTCTATCTACCCGCCTTGTTTCCACAACCCTTAATACCCTTGCCGAGCAAAAATCCATCAAATTCAGTTTTGAAATTTTCAATTGACTTAGCTTCCACAGCGTTTTTGGTTCCAAAATTTCCACTGCCCTTTGTGTGAAGAATTGCATTCTGATATCACCCCTGAAGAGTCTAGCACCAATTTTAAGGTTATGCCCCTTGTTCTAAACTCTCCCACCAGAGGAAATATCTACCCTCTCAAATTCTTTAATCATCTTAAACACACCAATTAGATCACCACTTAATCTTCAATACTGAAGAGAACACAAGCCGATTCTATGTAACCTGTCCTCAAAAATTAACCCTTTTAGCCCAGTGAGTGATACATATTGAAGAATATCACGTCAGTTGTTGGCCAGATTAGACTGACTGCACTCAAATGGCTATTCGCACTTCTCCTGAAAAAAGTTTGTAGTGTCATAAGTATCACAGAGGAAACCGGACATTACAGCAATTTACAGTGTAGCCAGTTTTTTTTTAGAGATACAGCACTGAAACAGGCCCTTCAGCCCACCGAGTCTGTGCCGACCAACAACCACCCATTTATACTGATCCTACATTAACCACATATTCCCTACCACATCCCTACCATTCTCCTACCACCTACCTACACTAGGGGCAATTTACAATGGCCAATTTACCTATCAACCTGCAAGCCTTTGGCTGTGGGCGGAAACCGGAGCACCCGGTGGAAACCCAAGCGGTCATAGGGAGAACTTGCAAACTCCACACAGGCAGTACCCAGAACTGAACCCGGGTCGCTGGAGCTGGGAGGCTGCGGTGCTAACCAGAGTTGGAACTTGTTGTTTCCAGTTTATTCTGTTCTTAAAGCGTTCTTGCTTGGTTTGGCTTCATGGGCATCAGCTCTGTAGTATCAATCATTTTTTCATGTGCGAATACTGACAGTGTTGACTGGTTATTCAATCATGGGGGCGTCACATCCAAGTCTCTACCTGACCTCATGTGTATCCTTCCCAGCAGGGTCACTGGACATCAATCAGGACTGGGAACCCTAGCTGATTTCTTTTCTCCCTTCCTTGCAGAGACTTTGATCAGAATTGTGTCGGTGCAGCGGGGGCCCCGATGACGGGCCCGAAAGCTCGGGGCAACTCTGCCTCGGCCATTTGTGGGCCCTCCCGCTGCATTTTCGCCGACCAACAACTAATTAGTTGCAGTCAGGCTCCCGTCCCTTTAAAGGACAGGCTCTCTCCCCCAAGAGTTGCCGGCCAATTGGTGGGGGGACGGGGTGGGAGGGGACACAGGTGGTGCAGCTCAGCAATCTCAGCAATGTCACTGAGACTGATGGCTACTGTTGAAACTGCACCTAGCAAAGAGGACGCCATGGGAGTAGGCCAGACTCCCAACCAGGTAAGTGGAGTCTGAGGGTGCCCAAGCCAGTCAGGATGGCCTCAGCAAGAGGGAGGGGTTTTGGTGATGGCAAGAGGGGATTGCCCCGGGGGTGGCCATTGCTGTTGGGGTGACCATCCATGGGCCACAAAGTGCCCGATTAGGAGGGCTCCCCCTCTGAGCCCACAGGGAGGCCACCAGGGTTTACTCTCCAGTTGGCAGAGGGCACACCAGCCGCTGGTAAAATACCCGTGGCAGCATGAAGATGCCCTTAATTGGCCACTTAAATGGCTCAATTGGCCTCTGGGTGGGACAGCAGTCCTCCACCTTCCCCACCGCTGGTAAAATGGCATGATGGCGGGAGGACGACAGACAGTCCAACCTCTGCCTACCCTTGCCCTTTTACAGCCCCCACCCTGCCTCCCGGCTTGTCTCCAGAGGGCTGGTGAAATCTAGCCTTTTAATTCCAATAGTGGTTAGCTGAGATCAGCTAACTCAACACTGACCCATTGACCTCCTCCTGTACCACCATTGATGGACACTAGCCCATTAAATCTCACCACCTCCAATATTGCTCCTCCCACACACTCTTAACAGATTTTATACAGCTTAATATGGAAAGAAATATACTGAGTAATGGCACAACAATCAACAGAAACTGGGAAGCCAGTGAGATGAAGGCTTAATATTTACTTGTGGGAGAATCCAAAGCGATTGTTGCCCTTATCAGAGCCATCATCAAGTGCGTATAGCAGGTGTTTGTGTTTTTTAGTTGCCCGGCAAATTGAAATACCACAAACTACTGCTTACAAACAATTCAAACGTTGAAGGAGCTCACAGTAGTTCCGTGACGCAGCAAGTAGAAGAGACGTGGCCTGCCTGACGTGTGACTGTTTATCGTTATCATTTTTTTCAATCTTACACTATGGTTAAAGGCTCTTAAAAATATTCCTTCAGATATGCTTGACACCAAAACCTTTATTGCACAAATTTAACCTTTCGCCTATCATCAGGCTAAACCATAATTTGAATACCACAAAAGCTGTAGGTGGAAACAGGCGAAAGATTAATACTCCTGCTTTTGCAAGCCATTGTGCCAGTTTACAAAACTCACCTTGATCTTTGAACTTTTAAAAAGTCAAATAAGCAACTTTCTTTAAATATATTGTTAAGAGGTGGAGGGAGTTATTGTACATTCCTATTCTTCTCTGATGGTTTGCATCATATCTGAAGAGTTTTACAGGTTTTAGAATTTTTTTTGAACCTGCCCTCCATCTGACATGTTCTTTAACCTAACCTATGTGATTCTAATCCATGTGATCCTAATCGACACTGGAAAGGAACAATTGCCACAAATGCAGGGAGGGTGTCATATGTATGTAATGTGCACACAACATGCACTATTGTTCCACAACCTCAGAAGTGAATGGAACTTATTAGTTGAGTATTCTGTGTAAATCATGGTAATCAGGCGCCAGGCTGAATTGCCCAAATTAGATAGGTGAAGCTTTGATCCTACTAGGCAATGCTACCTGTGATGAAAACCACACCTGCCAAGAATGAGGCATATTAATTTCATCATATAGAACATTAATTTTAAACTCTTACTGGACTGAAAATATAGCTGCACCTGCATTCTAACAGGACAGTGGCTGGAAACATTTGCATTCTAAGAGACATTTGCCTGGAGAAGAGAATGGAACTGCCCCCTGATTCAATTAACCCAAATGGATTTTGATCACCAGAGACTGAATGTGTGAAAGTTGGCATTCCAGCCCTCTACTGAGGATGTCTACTAAGATTGAAGGAATCCACAAAACCTCGCCGGGTAGGTTGTCCCAAAAAAAAGAGCTAATCACATGACTGGCCTGCTGGCCCAGGTTTGGTTTGAATTGTGTTCACAGAACAGGTTGAGATCAGACCGCAACTGAACTTGAAGTGAGAGCATCTCCCTCTCTCTCTCTCTCTCTCTCTCTCTCTCACACGAAAAGAGACTGCAATTGAACTTGAAGGAAGACAGCATCTCCCTGTCTCACTCGCTGTCTCTCACGAAAAGAAAAAACTGTAACTGGATTTCAAGAAGACAGGAAACCATTGAAACAAGTTTGAAAGTGTGTACTGGGCCCCAACGAGACAGCAAGATCAAACTGCAATCAGAGACTTTACATCAAACTCAAAAGACAGTAAATGGACTCCAGCTATTGCTTCAAACCTTTCCCCTTGATTCTTTCTCCTTTTCTGTCTCTATCTGCATGTGTCTTTATCGCATGTGCATGCTACCGTGGTCGCGTCGCATGTTTTTAGCAGTTTTAACCGAATTAGAGTTTTAAGATGAATAAACTTACACCTTTCTTGTTTAAATCTAAGAAAAACTGTCTGGTTGATTTCTTTGCCTGAAGAGCAGTGAATAAGGATTCACTGAGGGGAAGGTAAAAACATGGTGTTTAACAAATTAAACCATGTTACGGCCAAACCAGGAAAAGGCTGAGAGGGAACCCCTAGACCCCTTTCTCACCTGGTCGTAACAGAAATTTGGAGGCTAGCATCTGGATTCGACCCACAGACAAATGAGAAATTGGAAGTGGGACGTCAAATTGATCTCAATCAAAAAGAGAAAAGATTTCAGTACAGGTTTTCTTGTGGTTTTGTGTGCTAGAATACTAATAGAACAAAGAACAAAGAAAATTACAGCACAGGAACAGGCCCTTTGGCCCTCCAAGCCTACGCCGATCCAAATCCTCTATCTAAACCTGTCGCCTATTTTCGAAGAGTCTGTATCTCTTTACTTCCTGCCCATTCATGTATCTGTCTAGATACATCTTAAAAGACGCTATCGTGCCCGCGTCTACCACCTCCGCTGGCAATGCGTTCCATGCACCCACCACCCTCTGCGTAAAGAACTTTCCACGCATATCCCCCCTAAACTTTTCCCCTTTCACTTTGAACTCGTGTCCCCTTGTAATTGAATCCCCCACTCTGGGAAAAAGCTTCTTGCTATCCACCCTGTCTATACCTCTCATGATTTTGTACACCTCAATCAGGTCCCCCCTCAACCTCTGTCTTTCTAATGAAAATAATCCAAATCTACTCAACCTCTCTTCATATCTAGCGCCCTCCATACCAGGCAACATCCTGGTGAACCTCCTCTGCACCCTCTCCAAAGCATCCACATCCTTTTGGTAATGTGGCGACCAGAACTGCACGCAGTATTCCAAATGTGGCCGAACCAAAGTCCTATACAACTGTAACATGACCTGCCAACTCTTGTACTCAATACCCCGTCCGATGAAGGAAAGCATGCCGTATGCCTTCTTGACCACTCTATTGACCTGCGTTGCCACCTTCAGGGAACAATGGACCTGAACACCCAAATCTCTCTGTACATCAATTTTCCCCAGGACTTTTCCATTTAATATGTCTGTGCCTGAAGCCAGTAGCTCCCTAAGCCAGGGTGAAGTAACTTGGGAGAAGTGAAAAGCACTGTCTATGGAAGAGTTGAGAAAAATGGCTGAGCAGTGTGGAATCACTATCCGTGCCAAGACTAGAAAGTCTTAACTCCTAAGACTAGTAGATAACCATTTTCCCTTGAATCTGAAGAAGCAGAAACAGGGTTAGAAATAGACTCCGGCAGGGTATTGCTAGCAAAGATATGAACAGAGGAAACTTGAATTTGAAGAAAGAGAGAGAGACAGGAGAAAGAAAAAGAGAGAAAGGAGAAGGAAAAAGAGAAGAGAGAGAGAAAGAAAGACAGGAAAGAGAGAGAGAAAGAAACTTCCAGAAGGAATGCGAGGAGAGAGAGCTGAGGCGGCTTGGGTTAACTAGAGGGCGACAGAGTAACCCCAGTGAAAGCATGGCCAATATGGAGGATTGTAATTCAGGGCTGGGTGCAGAATTGTTAAAATTTACTCAACTGATCCCAAAATTCAATGAGGGAGACGTGGAAGCATTTTTTTGTATCCTTTGAAAAACTCGCAAGGCAGTTAAAGTGGCCAGCTGAGGCTCGGACTCTCCTGCCACAAAGCAAATTACAGGAAAAGCCCATGAGGTTTATTCCTTGTTACCAGATGAGAGTTCATCAAATGATGAACTGACAAAAAATGCTATTCGTGGGGCACATGAGCTAGTACCGGAAGCCGATCGCCAGAAGTTTAGACCCCTCAAGAAGCAAGCTGATCAAAATTACTTGGCGTTTGAGAGAAGTAAGCAGCTGGCTTTTGACCAGAGGCTGAGGACTCTTAAAGTGCAGCCCAGCTATGAAAATCTCAGAAAGGTAATGTTGCTCGAGGAATTTAAAAACTCCCACTCTCCATAAAGATACATGTAGATGAACAAAAAGTTCATAGAGCCAGGCAAGCCGCAGTTCTGGCTGATGAGTTTGCTCTCATCTATGAGTCGGTTCCCCAGGGGAAAACCTTTCCAATCACCCCCACAAATCTGAAGAGGACAAAGGCTGAGAAGGTGGTAGAAGCCCAAGTAGTCGGAGGAGAGAGGGAGAAATAGGAGACAGAGGGGGCCCTCCTCCAGCCAAAAAGGAAGTTGATGTAAGTAGGAGTGGGACCCGGAGACCTGTGTGCTTCCATTGTAATAAAACAGGTAATCTAAGAGCTGACGGCTACGAGGAAAGCCTGTAGGGTTAATCAGGGCACACCCGCTCAGTGAAGGAGAAAGGACCCTGATAGAAAGCACAGCTGAACAAGCTGTGGCTTTAAATGCAGTAAGAGTGAGAACCAGGAAGCATACTGCTGCGGGTGCAATGAAAATTTAATAGGATTCCTGAAGGTTATCAGGATTTTGTATCTGAAGGGAGAGTAACCCCTCGAGTGGGGCAAGCAAGCCCATAGTAATCCTCAGGGACACAAGGGTCACTAGATCCCTTTTACTGGGAAAAGGCGTGACCTTTCCCCCTTAGAGTGCAGTAAATACCAGAATGGTGGTGAATGGTATTGGAGGGCAGGGTACCTTATGTCGGGTGGACTTGGAGTGCGACCTAGTTTTGGGACCAGTGACCGTAGGGATTGTCCCTAGTTTGCCTGTGGACGGGGTTGACCTGCTCCTAGGTAATGATCTGTTGGGGGGCGAAGGTGGTAGCTTCCCCAGTAGTGAAAGAGAGACCGCAGGAAGTCAGACAGACAGGGCAGTGGCAGGAGACGGTCCCCTGCAGTTCCCCTGCTTGTGTAGTGAATTGGGCCGTGACCAAACCAGCTCCCCCAGCGGAGACTGAATTGGCACTGCAGGGAGATGATCGTGAGGTCTGTCTGTCTGTCTGAGACTTCCTTTGGAAAGTTAGAAGACCCAGGGAATGAGTTAAATGAATCTTCCCTAGCTGAGTCTCAGCGAGCTGACCCAGTACTGAGAGAGTTAGCACAGGCTGCCCAGTCTGAAATTGAAGCAGAGGGAGTCCCTGACTGTTACTATTTAAAGAATGAGGTATTGATGAGGAAGTGGAATTCTCCTCACAGGCCTGAGAGCAAGGAGTGTACAGTGGTTCACCAGCTAGTGGTGCCACAGAGGTACTGGAGAGAAATATTAAAAATGGCCCATGAGATTACAGTGGCTGTACATGTTGGTTTACGAAAAACCAAAGCCCACATAAAACAGCAGTTTGACTGGTCAAAATTCCACAGAGATGTGGTGGAGTACTGTAGGAGTTGCCAGATGTGCCAGATTGAGGGGAAACCCAAACCTACAGTGAAATCTGAACCCCTAAGTCCTGTATTGGTGTTTGGAAGACCCTCCAGCAGAGGTCTGCTGAACTGTAAGGGACCCCTGCTGAGAACAAAAGGGGACAGGCAGGCACAAGGCTGGCAAAAGGTTAGAGAGCAAAGGGGAAAAAATGGACAAAGAGGGCAGGTTAAAGGAAGTCTGGGAGGAATCCCAAATGGAAACCTCTACTGTCTGGTCAGCCAACCCCGAAATATTTGCAAAATTAGACCCCACATCCTCCTATGTAAATGCAGACACCAGAAGCACCCCACCAGAGTTGCTAACAGCATTTATAGAAACTGGCAGAGACAAAGAAAGTCCTCAAGAGGACAGAGAAACCGTGAGGGTGATGCCTCACCTAGTTGATGTTCCGCAGGGGAGTGCAGTAGAATCTGGACAAATACCTGCAAGAAGGATTGTCCCAGAGGACAAAAGGAAGATTAGCAAAGAATCCTCCACCCCAGTCAGAAGAAAAGGGAACCAACCATCCCCTAAGGCGAAAAGCCCTTGCGCCACACAAGTGCCAGGCAATAACCATCTCCAACAAGAGAGAATCTAACCATCTCCCCTTGACATTCAATGACATTACCATCGCTGAATCCCCCACGATCAACATCCTAGGGGCTACCATTGACCAGAAACTGAACTAGAATAGCCATATAAATACCGTGGCTACAAGAGCAGGTCAGAGGCTAGGAATCCTGCGGCGAGTAACTCACCTCCTGACTCCCCAAAGCCTGTCCACCATCTACAAGGCACAAGTCAGGAGTGTGATGGAATACTCTCCACTTGCCTGGATGGGTGCAGCTCCAACAACATTCAAGAAGCTCGACACCATCCAGGACAAAGCAGCCCGCTTGATTGGCACCCCATCTACAAACATTCACTCCCTCCACCACTGACGTACAGTGGCAGCAGTGTGTACCATCTACAAGATGCACTGCAGCAACGCACCAAGGCTCCTTCAACATCACCTTCCAAACCCGTGACCTCTACCAACTAGAAGGACAAGGGCAGCAAATACATGGGAACACCACCACCTGCAAGTTCCCCTCCAAGTCACACACCATCCTGACTTGGAACTATATCGCTGTTCCTTCACTGTCGCTGGGTCAAAATCCTGGAACTCCCTTCCTAACAGCACTGTGGGTGTACCTACCCCACATGGACTGCAGCGGTTCAAGAAGGCAGCTCACCACCACCTTCTCAAGGGCAATTAGGGATGGGCAATAATTGATAACCTGGCCAGCGACGCCCACATCCCATGAATGAATTTTTAAAAATGACTCATCAAAGCACTGAAAGAGTGTTCAGAATGGATCCACCCACTACTAACTCCCATGTGTAGAATGCCACCCTAGGACTAATTAAATCTAATACTCCCCCTGCAGACCTCAACAGGAACAAAGGCAATATAGACAGTCATGGAAATGTGCAAACTAAAAAACTTGCCCAAAAATCACATATTTATTGGGATGTCAAAAAGAACAGTTTAAAGCAGCACCTCTAACCAGGAAAGACAGGCGGTAACAATTTTTAGGATTTCTGAATGAATGAGAGAAATGCATGTGTGTTTTCCTGCACTTACTCCTCTCTATTCTCTTTTAATGAAATGCTCTTCTAAAATCACATTTCATTGCGTTGGATGTGGAGGTGTGATGAAAACCACACCTGCCAAGAATGAGGCATATTAATTTCTTCATATGGAACATTAATTTTCATGTCTTACTGGACTGAAAACATGGCTACACCTGCATTCTAACAGGACCGTGGCTGGAAGCATTTGTATTCTAAGAGACATTTGTCTGGGGAAGAGAATGGAACTGCTCCCTAATTCAGTTAACCCAAATGGATTTTGATCACCAGACATTGTATGTGTGAAAGTCAGCATTCCAGCCCCCTACTGAGGATGTCTACTAAGATTGAAAAAATCCACAAAACCTCGCTGGGCAGGTTGTCTCGTAAAAAAGAGCTAGTCACATGACTAGCCTCCTGGCCCAGGTTTGGTTTGAATTATGTTCACAGAACAGGTTGTGATCAGACTGCAACTGAACGTGAAGTGAGAGCATCTCCCTTTCTCTCACTCTCTCTCTCACGAAAAGAGACTGCAACTGAACTTGAAGGAAGACAGCATCTCCCTGTCTCGCTCTCTCTCGCTCACGAAAAGAAGAAACTGCAACTGGATTTCAAGAAGACAGAAAACAATCAAAACAAGTTTGAAAGTGTGTACTGGGCCCCAACGAGACGGCAAGTTCGAACTGCAATCAAAGACTTTACATCAAACTCAAAAGACAGTAAATGAACTCCAGCTATTGCTTCAAACATTCCCCTTTATTCTTTCTCCTTTTCTGTCTCAATCTGCGTGTGTGTTTATCGCATGTGCATGCTAGCAGGGTCATGTCTTGTATTTTTAGTAGTTTTAACTGAATTAGAGTTTTAAGGTGAATAAACTTACACTTTTCTTGTTTAAATCAAAGAAAAACTGTCTGGTTGATTTCTTTGCCATTACAATTGAAGAGCAGTGAGCAAGGATTCACTGAGGGGAAGCTAAAAACCTGGTGTTTAAAAATTAAACCCTGTTATGGCCAAAGCAGGAAAAGGCTGAGAGGGAACCCCTGGACCCCTTTCTCACCTGGTTGTAACACTACCACTTTAAAATAAGTTGGTTTGCTTTTTGCTCCTTCTCTTCATAAGAGTATATTTTATGAGAAAAGGTTATTCATCTCATTCAAGATGTTCCCTTTATAGATCTTGTAAAATTTGCCTTATCACGGACTCTACCCAGCTCTTTCAATTTCCTGAGGGAAGCAACTACACCCGTGTGCAAACCTCAAAGGATAAAGTCATGTGAAATTTCTCCCCAACCTCTACTGGTAATCAAGCAATACTGTAGAGTATTGATGTGGCTTTGGAACTCATATTTGCGGGTTAATCACCAATGGCCTGAGCAACAGATGTGCTGCTTTCTCCAGCCAAGGCTCAGTAGGTAGTACACTTGCCTCTGAGTCACAAATTTTTGGTTTCAAGTCCCACTCCAGGGCTGGAGCATAAAAATCACGGCTGACACTCCAGTGCAGTACTGAGGGAGTACTGCACTGTTGGAGATGCTGACCTTTGGATGAGATGTTAAACTAAGGCCCCATCTGCCTGCTTAGGTGGATGTAAAAGATTCCATGGCACTATTTCAAAGAATTGCAGGGGAGTTATCCCTGGTGTTATAGCCAATATTTATCCCTCAATCAACATCACAGAGACAGATTATCTGTTCATTATTACATTGCTGTTTTTGGGAGCTTGCTATGCGCAGATTGGCTGTCAGGTTTCTTACAACAGTGACTACACTTCAAAAGTACTTCACTGGCAGTAAAACGCTTTGGGACGGCCTGTGGTTGTGAAAGGCGCTGTATAAATGCAAGTCGTTGTTTCAATTTCTTTTTCACTCCTTAAATTAAGCAAGAATTAAGGAAACCAAAAACCTGCTCCTTGCACAGATTTTGTACATTGCACTCCATCGTGAACTTTACCTTTAACCTTCTGAGGAAAGGCTCTGCAAAGTTTCTGCCCTGCCCCTAACCAAGCAACTTCAATCATGCAATATTCCAGATTGCCTGTCAAACATTACACTCTACATTACACATACTAGACTGGTTGCTTTCTTTGGCATCACATTTTCCATGGTTCAACAGTTCAGAAAGCATTGAGGTAGAAAGTTTCCAGGCGATTCGCCCAATCTCCTGTTGCCATTTTGGTGGGAAATCAGTAAAACATGGACAAAGGGCAAACACACATTTCTCCGGGGGTGAGGGTGGTGGTGGGGGGGTGGGGTCCTACTGATTTTCCACATCTGAAATTGCTTCAAATTTCAGGGGGCGAAATTCAACTTTTGCAAGGTGCAAAATGGAAAGTAGCAGATAGGCTTCATGCATCCTATCAGGCAAGGAGCAAACAGGCAGCTAATCCACCAACGCAATTAGTGTCCCCACGGAACTTGAAATTCAGCACCTCCCTGTTTCCCCTGTTCCCCCAACCCACTCCATGTTTTGCTTGAAGCCTGAAATTTTATACTCATCCTCTAGTTCGGCACTCACAATCCAAGGTAGATCACATCCATGTTATCAATTCCTCTCAACATGTAATAGGGAAGGATCACATTTCCAGCATCTTTTATCTACTGGAAAATGTCTTGCTTAATTTAGGACCTTCAGTCATGGAATCATCCTGAATACTTTTTACTGAAATGTGTCAAATGCTTCAATACCCCTTTGTTATAGGATATCCAAAACTACACACAGTGGTCTAGAAATTGTTGATGTGCTATTCAGGGGTTAATATAGATTCCTAAAAATGTTTGTTGGGTTACATTCAATTTTGCTGTTTTTAGACTGTAGACTTGCATGTGGGCTAAATCTCTTCCACAGCAGGCCAGCCAATGAAAACAGCGAAACACGATCCTTCTTATGTTAGAGACAGTTAAGCACCTGAAATAACATGGGGAAAGCAAAGGTGGATGTCACTGAGCAAAATGGAAGAATAGCAAGTCAGAAAAACTAGTTTCCAGGTCTGGCACTGTAAATCCTAGGGCAAGAAGTCAAGGAGAGGAGGAATGCTGTTTATGTTTATGGTTGCACCCCTGAAAAAGCACCAGATTGTCAGGAAGTGGCTGAAAACAAGCAATTCTAGTCATTCCTGGATGTGGCTGACTCATACTCACAGCCCCTGAGACTGGACTGTTCACCTTTAATGCCATCTTTGGCACTCACATTTCAGTTCTTGATGATCTTCCTCTGCCAAGTCTAATGCTAGTAGTGCTGAATGCAGACCACACAAAGTATATAATAACCTAGAATGAGGAAAGAGAATTTGCAATAGCCCCCATTTATATGAAGACTCCAGCTTTTTCGCTGTAGTCCCTTCATGTGTGTTCCATATTAATGAAACTAAAGCAACAAACAAGCAACACATTAGTACTGGAATATGGGTGCTTCACTCTTAATTGCCTGATCTACCAGTCTGAACAACCTTAACTTGCCTAGTGCATGAACTCAGCATACCAGTTCTTGAACAAAACACTCTCTATGGAGCAATTTTGTAATGGTGAGAAATTAGGCATTAAGCAATGGCTCCCAACATTGTCGACTACTATCGTACTTTTGGCACCAATGTTAGACTTAACGTCATCAGAAATATCTCAGCATAAGTTCTAAATGTGGCCTCACGGTGATCTATATAAGCCTAAAATAATTTGTTTCAATTGCGGGGATCATTCCTCCAGTCACTGTACAACTGTATCATATAACTAGAGTAAACCCACCCCTTTGGTAGTTAAATGCTCCAACAATTATTGTTTCCGCAAATGTATCTTCAGTGGAATTTCACAATAATGATGATTGATTTCAAATATTTCTTGCAAATGTTAGCACTGAGCATTAAATGAGTCCCTGTGCAGAGCAAATTCAGTGGGCAGGATCACATGCTCATTACAGAACTCACCCAATTTTTTTTATTCTTTCATTTATTTACCTAACATGCTGGAGTTTTTTGAGGAAGTAACAGAGGGTTGATGACGGCAATGCAGTTGATGTGGTGTACATGGACTTTCAGAAGGCTTTTGACACAGTGCCACACAACAGACTTGTAAGCAAAGTTATAGCTCATGGAATAAAAGGGATGGTAGCAACATGTATACAAAATTGGCTGAGTGACAGGTAACAAAGAGTAGTGGTTAATGGATGTTTTTCGGGCTGGAGGAAGGTTTGTAGTGGTGTTCCCCAGGGGTCAGTGTGGGGACCCTTGCTTTTCCTGATATATATTAATGACTTAGACCTTGGTGTACAGGGCACAATTTCAAAATTTGCAGATGATACGAAACTTGGAAGCATTGTGAACTGTGAGGAGGATAGTGTAGAACTGCAAAAGGTTATAGACAAATTGGGATGGGTGGATAGGTGGCAGATGACGTTCAATGCAGAGAAATGTGAAGTGATTAATTTTGGTAGGAAGAACATGAGACAATATAAAATAAAGGGTACAATTCTAAAGGGCGTGCAGAAGCAGAGAGACCTGATGTATGGCCGGAATTATATTCTTGTCGGACGGGAGCTGTCCACCAACCAAAAAGTCGGTGACAATCACGCCTCTGCCAGGCCTGGGGATCCAGACCACATTTTATGGTCCCCAGGCCCTTAATTGTTCTGAGGCGGGACTTCCACATCATTGAGGCAGGAAGTCCCGCCGAATGGCACTGCCAGCCGATCAGTGGGCCGGCAGCTCTTAGTCCCAGCAGCATCACCAGGAGCGGTGGCCACTCCTGGGACTGCAACCCAGCTTCAAGGAGAAGAGGAAGGATGGCCCGGGAAAAAGATAAATTTTTGGGGCCTCACTGGGGGTGATCAGTTGGGCCCCGGCGAGGCAAGGGTGGTCGATTGGGCGGACGGGAGGCGTGCTGGGTGTTGGGTGGTTGGGGCATCGGGAGCGGCCCTCTGTCGAGCACAGGGTGCCTGATCAGGAGGGCACTCCCCCAGGCCATCAGAAAGCCACCGACTTTTAACAGGTAGCTTTTCCCAGGCCTGGGCCACCTGCTTGCCAGAGGTAAAATTCCCGTGGCGGCGAGCGGAGGCCCTTAAGTGGCCGTGAACTGGCCATATAAGGGCCTTGATTGGCCTCGGGTGGCCGGACCACTTTATGCTGCCATTGCCTTGCGTAAAATAGTGGCGGAGGCGGGAGCAGGTTAGGAAGGGCCCCCTGAGCTTCCCACACCATTTTACACACTCCCTCACCCCCGCCACCCTCCCACTCTTTGGTGGGGGGGGTTGGGGGGCGTAAAATTCCGATCTATATGTGCATAAGTCATTGAAGGTGGCAGGATAGGTTGAGAGAGCAATTAATAAATCATACAGTATCTGCACTTTATTAATAGGGCCATAGAGTACAAGAGCAAGAAAGTTATGTTGAATTGATATAAGACACTAGTTCAGCCTCAGCTGGAGTAAAGCCTGGCTCGGGTATAAAATTAAAACCTGACCCAAGCCCGACCCGACCACAGCCAACCCGAACCCGACCCGAACCCGACCCGAGCCCTTTAATTTTCTTTGCGTCCGACCGGACCTGACCTGACCCGACCCGAATATCCTTTGTCTGTTCCGGCAATAGGCTATTCCTGCAGCTGGAGTTGTGGGGAATGATGGGTAAGCCTGATCCCATGACTTCCCGGAAGCAGTGTCCAGCCCGACCCGACCCGAGCCGAAACGCTGGACTCGGAATTTCGACCCTACCCAACCGAACACAACACATGTAGTTGGGTCTAGTTGGGTTCAGGTCGGGTAGCCAGGCCTTAAGCTGGAGCATTGCATGCAAGTCTGGGCGCCACAGTTCCGGAAAGGTGTGAGGGCATTGGAGAGAGTACAGAAAAGATTCATGAGAATGGTTCCAGGGATGAGAAACTTCAGTTATGAAGATAGATTGAAGAAGTTGGGACTGTTTTCCTTGGAGAAGAGAAGGCTGAAAGGTGATTTGACAGAGGTATTCAAAATCATGAGGGGTCTGAATAGAGTAGATAGGGGGAAACTGTTCCCACTCATGAAAGGATTGAGAATGAGAGGGCACAGATTTAAAGTAATAGGTAAAAGAAGCAAAAGTGACAAAGAACAAAGAACAGTACAGCACAGGAACAGGCCATTCGGCCCTCCAAGCCTGCGCCGATCTTGATGCCTGCCGAAACTAACACCTTCTGCACTTCCGGGGCCCATATCCCTCTATTCCCTTCCTATTCATATATTTGTCAAGATGTCACTTAAACATCACTATCGTATCTGCTTCCACCACCTCCCCTGGCAGCAAGTTCCAGGCACTCACCACCCTCTGTGTAAAAAACTTGCCTCGCACATCCCCTCTAAACTTTGCCCCTCGCACCTTAAACCTATGTCCCCTAGTAACTGACTCTTCCACCCTGGGAAAAAGCTTCTGACTATCTACTCTGTCCATGCCGCTCATAACTTTGTAAACCTCTATCATGTCGCCCCTCCACCTCCGTCGTTCCAGTGAAAACAATCCGAGTTTTTCCAACCTCTCCTCATAGCTAATGCCCTCCAGACCAGGCAACATCCTGGTAAACCTCCTCTGTACCTTCTCCAAAGCCTCCACGTCCTTCTGGTAGTGTGGCGACCAGAATTGCACGCAATATTCTAAGTGTGGCCGAACTAAGGTTCTGTACAGCTGCAACATGACTTGCCAATTTTTATACTCTTTTATGCCCCGACCGATGAAGGCAAGCATGCCGTATGCCTTCTTGACTACCTTATCCACTTGCGTTGCCACTTTCAGTGACCTGTGGACCTGTACGCCCAGATCTCTCTGCCTGTCAATACTCCTAAGGGTTCTGCCATTTACTGTATACCTCCCACCTGCATTAGCCCTTCAAAATGCATTACCTCACATTTGTCCGGATTAAACTCCATCTGCCATTTCTCCGCCCACGTCTCCAACCGATCTATATCCTGCTGTATCCTCTGACAATCCTCATCATTATCCGCAACTCCACCAACCTTTGTGTCGTCCGCAAACTTACTAATCAGACCAGCTACATTTTCCTCCAAATAATCTATATATACTACAAACAGCAAAAGTCCCAGCAATGATCCCTGCGGAACACCACTAGTCACATCCCTCCATTCAGAAAAACACCCATCCACTGTTACCCTCTGTCTTCTGTGACCGAGCCAGTTCTGTATCCATCTTGCCAGCTCACCTCTGATCCCGTGTGACTTCACCTTTTGCACCAGTCTGCCATGCGGGACCTTGTCAAAGGCTTTACTAAAGTCCATATAGACAACATCCACCGCCCTTCCCTCATCAATCATCTTCGTCACTTCCTCAAAAAACTCAATCAAATTAGTAAGACACGACCTCCCCTTCACAAAACCATGCTGACATGAGGAAAAACTTTTCACACAGCGAGTGGTGAGGTCTGGAATGTGCTGCCTGAGAGTGTGGTGGAGGCAGATTCAATTGAAGCATTCAAAAGGGAATTAGACTGTTATATGAAGAGGAAGAATGAGCATGGTTATGGGGAGAAGGCAGGGGAATGGCACTAGGCAAACTACTCTTTCAGAAAGCCGGTGCAGACATGATGGACCGAATGGCCTCCTTCTGCGCTGTAACAATTCTATGATTCTGTGATTCATGGGATATGGTGTCACTGGGAGCGCCAGCATTTGTTGCCCATCCCTAATTTCCCTTGACAACTGAGTGGCTTGCTCACAAAGGGCAGTGGGTCTGGAGTCACATGGAGGCCAGACCAGGTAAGGACATTAGTGAATCAGATGGGTTTCTGTGACAATCAATGCTAGCTTCACAGCACCATCACTGTGACTTGCTTTCAATTCCAGATTTTTATTAAAAAGTTGAATTTAAATTCCACCAGTCACCAAGGTGGGCTTTTGAGCCCATGCCATTTGCTTCGGTTTCTGGATTATTACCTTAGTAACATTTCCATTATACCACCATCTCCTCTATAGACAAGTTAAGTGATTATTTATACCCAAGTGCAAAAATCCCATTCTGTACTCACCCAACATTCAAATTTTGGCAAGCACATTGTAAAATGAAATGAGTGTGCAGGATTATTAATGAACAGATGCCACACTGTGGTGAGGAGGATTCACCATTGTTGTGTCTCTATTTCAGCCAATCAGAATGTTCAGTTTGACCATCCTGCATTCCAGTGTTTGCTTTGTTTATATGGCCAGAAAGGAGGTTCTCTTGTCTAAATTGTAATCTGCTTTCTAATGGCAAGTCTGCTGTACAGAATTCAACTGCACAAATTTAGCCAGATTAGACTAGCCGATTTGTTAATGGTAATACTGGAAAACTCTGTTTTTGAATTCACTGTCCCAAAAACTTTGAACGCGGTAACTCATTTGGAAAGAAACTCATTTAAAAAAGGAGTTATTTAATTTGACATATTTCACTCTTTCAGGAATTAAATATACCTCCATGTTTAAATAGGTTTGCAGTTTCTCCCCTGCTTTCAATCTCCTATAATTTCACCAAGGTTGAGAACTCAATGTAAAGGAAACTCCAAAGAACTGTTAATCGAAGAATTGCTTTATCACACTTCTGTCAAGTAATGCCTTCTATGACTCTGACTCCATTTGGTGTCATGTGATCTGGGAATAAAATCACTCGTGAATTCCCCACATCCTCTAATAGTTCAGTCTAACTGGCTGATAGTCATGGATTTTTCCACACTTCATGTCTCCCAAGCGGCCTTTTTTGAAGAGGCTTTACAGGAAAAGGTGGCAATCTTAGCATGCACAAAAGTATTAATCAGATGTTTCATAGGAGAGAGGCAGAGCCAGCAGCCTTTTTGTTTTTTCTGTGTTTAGTAGTAGTGAACCCTGCATATTGCAGTAAGGTGGGTGTACTCCAGGAAGCAGGAATGACTGCTGCTGCCTGCAGATTATTGCCCTCAAGGGATCATGCGGCCTCTTACAGGTCTTTGATCTTTTTTCAACTGGTTGCTAATGAGTATTCAGATCTTTTGCAGTAGGATTTGTATGACATCCCCTCCCCCTTACTCTGTTTAACTGCTGTGGTGTGAAACGCCTCAGCTCATCTCCCTCAGGCTTCAAATACTTAAAAGTACAGTTCAAAAGAGCCAAAACAAGCTCATACACCTCTAGGAATTAGAGTGAAACACCTTTTGTTGGAGACTGAACTGGCTAGGTCTCTTTCACAGTAATATAGAACTCAGCACTGTGCAAACAATCTTTTTCCTTTCCTTAAGGCATACAATATTTAGCCAACTTAATAAGTGTATCATTTAGGATGTCCAAATTATGGCAATGAACAGAGCAAAGGTTTTTGACAGCAGAAGATCCTTGTGATCTCAGATGGGTGGGAAGTGGTGAGGAAGGAGTGATAAAATGAAAAAATACTACATTGTACCAGCAAACATTTCTTTTTGCTGAGTCTAAAACTCCCTCTTTTGTTTTCAATTATTTCCTCCCCTTTGCCCCTGACAGGGTCTCTCCAGGCAATGTTTGTAAACCAATACTACACTGAAATGAGCTGCTAGGGGACACACTGGGGAGGCCTTCCTACTTCTGGGGAAATGTTTGACCACTGCTCAATGCCTCCCCATTGTAGCTTAGCGCGGATGGGGACTTGGCATGTGAAGAAGTGGCAGAGGTGTGTTTCATCTCTCCTCTGTAATGTGTAAGGTCTTTTATTTGGGATTTCTTTAATTCAAATTCTTGGAGCCTGTTGGATGTGAGCTGGCTTCCAGTGTTGTTGCTGTTAAATCAGTGGCAGACTTGTAGACGCAGGTAAAACTGGCACAAGACTGATTCAACAAGTCTGTTTCCAGTCTGTAGAA
This sequence comes from Heterodontus francisci, assembly GCF_036365525.1. Classification (NCBI taxonomy): domain Eukaryota; kingdom Metazoa; phylum Chordata; class Chondrichthyes; order Heterodontiformes; family Heterodontidae; genus Heterodontus; species Heterodontus francisci. Next base: position 80,104,692 of record NC_090382.1, on the reverse strand, counting down.
GCTAGATTTAATAGCGTAAATGCTAGGAGGCAACAGCTTATGGACCCTGGACTCATAGGATCCAAAGAGAGTTCAAAATGGCTTGTGTTAAAATGTGGTATACCATGACAGCAACAAAAACAAAATGCATTTACATAGCGCTCTTCATCTGCATAAAGGCATCTCAGACTGCTTTGCAGTAGGGAGAGAAGGAGGGGATGTGCAATGGAAGGCACAGTTGAGGACTAAGCTTAATTGGAGAACAGGGAAAGAGGTGACATAGAGAACTTCAAAGGGCAGAACTGTATTGGCTGTTTTTGATGGAATGGCAGAGGGAGCAAGGGATGACATGGCTGATGATAGAGCAACAGGAGAGTATTACAGTAGGGTGGAATGGAAAACAATTTTGAAATCTACCTGCTGGACCACAGGGAGCCAGGAGAGCTTGAAGAGGGCAGGGGTGATGGAAGTGTGGGAGTTTGGCATACAACATATAGAGCATCTACTACAATGCAGACTTCCTGCCAACCCCAACATAGTGGAATTATAGATATGTGTACCAGGAACTGACCTTGCCTGAAAAAAGAGACATCAGTGTTCCTTTAGTTTAGTTTTAGTTTAGAGATACAGCACTGAAACAGGCCCTTCGGCCTACCGAGTCTGTGCCGACCATCAACCACCCATTTATACTAATCCTACACTAATCCCATATTCCTACCACATCCCCACCTGTCCCTATATTTCCCTACCACCTACCTATATTAGGGGCAATTTATAATGGCCAATTAACCTATCAACCTGCAAGTCTTTGGCATGTGGGAGGAAACCGGAGCACCCAGAGGAAACCCACGCAGACACAGGGAGAACTTGCAAACTCCACACAGGCAGTACCCAGAATTAGATTAGATTAGATTAGAGATACAGCACTGAAACAGGCCCTTCGGCCCACCGAGTCTGTGCCGAACATCAAACACCCATTTATACTAATCCTACACTAATCCCATATTCCTACCAAATATCCCCACCTGTCCCTATATTTCCCTACCACCTACCTATACTAGTGACAATTTATAATGGCCAATTTACCTATTAACCTGCAAGTCTTTTGGCTTGTGGGAGGAAACCGGAGCACCCGGAGAAAACCCACGCAGACACAGGGAGAACTTGCAAACTCCACACAGGCAGTACCCGGAATCGAACCCGGGTCCCTGGAGCTGTGAGGCTGCGGTGCTTACCACAGCGCCACTGTGCCGCCAGTGTGAACTATTTTTCCACAGAGCAAGGAAGTATAAGTGTTTTGTTATTTTAGTCACAATACATTGACTGTCCTTATAACCACCAAGAATAGTAGAAGAATTAGGCTATTTGTATGTTTACTAGGTCTAATAAGTTTTTATTCTTTCATGGGATGTGGGCATCGCTGGCAAAACCAGCATTTGGTGCCTGTCCCTAACTGCCCTTGAACTGAGTGGCTTGCTAGGCCATTTCAGAGGGCAGTTAAGAGTCAACCACATCACTGTGGGTTTGGAGTCACATGTAGGCCAGACCAGGTAAGGACAGCAGATTTCCTTCCCTAAAGGACATTAGTGAACCAGATGGATTTTTATGACAATCAATGATAGTTTCATGGCACCATTACTGAGAGTAGCTTTCAATTCCAGATTTTTAATTAATTGAATTTAAATTCCAGCAGTTGCCATGGTGGGATTTGAACCTGTGTCCAAAGGTCTGGGCTTCTGGATTACTAGCCCAGTGACATTACCACTACGCCATCATCTCAAACAATATCTGCAGTCATGCTAAAATTGTTCATTCAAGAAATAAAATAGCACATGCAATGTATTCTTTTCATAATTTAAATTACAAAGTTTATTAACCCCGCATGATAATGTATGATCTAAGTACAGCTGTTCAGATAATCACATACGTGATTTGAGCAGAACATTCCATAATTTACTCCCATTATTTGGAAATCTTTATCTGATTATTAAATTACTGCAAAGTAACGACAAACTTAAATTAGATCAGATCTGCCATCTAACTTGACTTTCTATTCATTTTTCCAGAATTTCTCTGAGGCAATTTTTTTCATGCTTGATATTTGACCAGGAAAAATTCCTAGAGTTCATTTTGTTTTGGATAAATCTTTCTACTCAACAAGACAAGGGATGTTAGTGCTGGAAAACTGAAACCCTTCCCTATTTCAGGCTTTGAATTGCAGAATCAAGCAGTCACATCCCAGGTATAGGGTAGCAAGCTACAAAATAAACCTCTCTTGACACTGCCTTCATAACGTGTTTCCGCCTTAGTCTCACAAAAGTGGCTCCTACTGCAATAGTGTAATATTTCCATTTCTCACGTGAGCCATCTGTGTGGCCTTGCTAAGTGAGATTGCCATTTTACAGGTACATTTTACAAATCTGCATTACTGGTATGGAGCTCCTGGATGGAAAATCCTGAAGAACTACTGCGTTCTTTACCCAAGTCCACACTAGGGCAATTCCAGGTCTCTAATGGGCCACCAAGCTCATGAGGGAAACAGGTGCATGGCTCGTCACTTTTTATCCCTTCATTTTATTAATGGGGGGAAAATCACAGGTTGCCGCCCATGATTTCCTACCATGCACTACTTGCAAGATCAGCTCCCCACTAGGTTCACAGGATCATTGAATTGGTCCTAATATCTGCTCCTTGTGGAAGATTTCCAGACCGAGAGCACAAACTCATTACCCTTCAGTGTTAAATTACGAGCAGCTTTGTGCAGGGAGTACACACCCACCAGGATCTGAGCTAAGAATATCTATCCTCATTTCAAGGAGAACGTTATCTTTGGAAGGAAGAAGAGGTTTTATTCCCATCGTCTGAGCGGGATGGAAATCGAGTTCATAGACTAGTAAAATCAACAGATAATAAATTAATATTAAAACTCTGAGAAAAAACACATTTTAAAAACCATGAAGTTTGAAACAAGGAGAATAAATTGGGATAATAAAAGCAAAATATTGCAGATGCTGGAAATCTGAAATAAAAGCAGAAAGTGCTGGAAATACTCAGCAGGTCTGGCAGCATCTGTGGAGAGAGAAGCAGAATTAATGTTTCAGGTCAGTGACCCTTCTTCAGAATAAATTGGGAACTGTACCAGAGAGGAAAAGGCACTAAACAAAAATGGAATACTTTTAACAACCTATTGGAGAGGAAGCAAATGAAGTAAATAGCACACAGACATGCAAGACTAATGGCAGAACCTGGACCCAAATGTTTAAATGGAGAAATGTAGAAAAAGCTTTAAAAGAAAAAGCACTCATGTTTTGTCAAGAATGGCAGTGAACAGACTGACTTTAGATAAAGTGAAGATGGGTTTATAGGATTGAGGGGAGACTAAGATAATCACTTCTGTCTTCATGGATCAACATTTTTCATAATATGATGGAAGAAATGAGTAATGTAGATGTGGAGAAATATTTGGAGAACCAGGATTGGAGAACCAAGGGACTTAAAATACACCAAAGCAGCCATGAGCTAAAGTGAAGCGATGACTTCTTCATGCTTAGGGGTTTAATTTGCTCCGCTAGCACATTTTTCAAAGCATTCAAGTAAAATTCCTTTAGGTGCTATTTTAACATAGTTAACTAATTTCTTTTAAATGGCTCAATGATTGGGTTAAAATAGAGCACACAGGTATTTTATGCCAACATATTAACAACCACTGTGCAAACCAAGGAAATTAAATCACTGAGGGGGTAAACAGGCAGCCAACCCATTTTAAGAAGACAGATCACTCATTTAAATATTCTAATTACCCAGGCCTTAGGAAACCCAGCAGTTAGATAGAGGCAAGGACTATTGGCTGGAACAGGTAACTGCCTTTACAGCACTGCATGTTGGCCAGGAGGAGGAGGACTGCTTCTCCCAAGCCCAACAAGCTACCTTGTTAACCTCCCCAGTAATTGGACATTCTGGTCCCACTGGCCATCCCCCAGCTCCATCCCCCATGATCTGATGACCTCCCAATGTCATCCACTGCCTGCAGTCTCCTCCTTGATCCATCCCAACATATCCTCCCCAACCTGCTCTCTCTTCCGTGCACCCCCTTTCCCCCAATCTCATCTGTTGGCTCACCACAGTCTTCTCCCCATTTCCTCAAGATTCCCATTAATATTCCCCCCACCTAAAACTCACGATCTCCATGCTCCTGGCCTACCTAATCAACTGCCATCCAGCTTCTCAGTTGGGCTGGTTGTGGTTGGGAAACAGATTCCAAAAATGTTAATCAGGTCCTGCTGTTAAATTTGGCAGGACCTGAGAGAAACCAGTTCTACTGGGTTTACCAACAGCTAACTGATCCTCCTGCACCACCTCCCAACACCCACACCACTCCCCCGCACCCCCCCACCACCCACACCACTCCCCCACCCCCCCGCACCACCCACCCCACAACTGTCATCATCACCGTTTCTTCACTGTAAATCTGTAAATGTCAGGGCCTTAGAGCCATTGACTTATGAGATACGCTGCCCTATACAGCAGTAATAACGATTTGAGTTCAAACGTTCAAAGGAGAATTAAAGTGACACTTGATTCAGTAGGATGTAGAGGGGCTGGGTCTGCTTGAAATTGAAAAATAGTCAGGTCATATCCAAGGTAGGAGCTAGATGATGGAATGACCTGAAACGGCTAAGTTTGTTGCCATCTGATTGCCACTTCTTGACTTATCTTTTCAGTCGTGGTTCTGCACAGTGGCCCTTTTACCTCCACCAAGATTTTCCAGCTCTATAAAAATGTTCTCCTACCTTCTTGTGTTCTTTTACATAATAGCACCATGGGCTTATTTTTGTGCTGTGAACAACCTGCGTCTGCCAGTTCATGGGACATCACAACTGAACAAAGCGGGTAGAGATCCACAAACTGGGCCTTTGGCCCTTTTGTGCACAATATGCATTTCTGCCAGGCCTGGGGTTGGGCTCAGGAAGCTTCCACCTGAGAAAGGAAAGAACTTTATTATAATATTAATGATGCAACAGTGATGTAATAACACCTCCTCCAACTTTTTCCAGCCACAATGCTGAGTACATGCCACTTCCTACATCTGCGCATATAAACCGCTGTTCATTGTTGCAAGGCTGCACCTTTCCCTACACAGTTAGTAAAAGGGCAACCAGCTGTATCCAACAGAGATTGCAATCACTGTTTCTGGAAATGTTTCTGTTTGTAATTTATATGGTTTTGGTGAACTGTTGGATCCAGGGTTTTTATAAGGCCATTTTGGGGAGACCATTCATCACATTGGATGTCCCTCTGAGATTCCCTCTGCTTGTATGTTACTTGAAGGACACAGAAGCCAGTGAAGCAAGCTACATTATCAATGGAGTGTTCCTACGCAGTATTGCCTTGCCAACTGCATCTATCAAGCATGGTGCAATTATTGAGACTTGACTGAGGATCATTACATCCAAAGGCTGAGATTCACCAGGGAAGTGGTGACAAAGTTGTGCTGTATTCTTCAGGATGACCTCCAGCCAAGCTCTAAACGTTCTTTGCCTCATGTTCTTTCCTGGTTGGTAGTTGGGACATCAGTAGTATCAGTCACTGTACAATCTGCATTCAGCAGGTGCCTGATGCTCTTTTTGCAACAGCATGCAGTTATATAACTTGCCCAATGCTAGGATATTCCATATGACAGGATTTCCCAAGATGCAGGACGGTGTCAAACACATGCATTTTTTTTTTCTTCCAAAATATACTTTATTCATAAAAATCTGTAAAAATTACATTGCCAAACAGTTTCAAAACAGCACCAAAAAATACAAACATTGCAAGGGAGATCAGTTTCCTTCAATACTGTCATGAGTTTCTTCACAACTCTTCCGTTTCACAATTGTCATGTCAATTACAGTTTTACATTTACAGCAATTGAGAATATTAACAATACAGTTCGAGGGGTTTCCCATGGATCCAGCCCCTCAGTCCAGCTTGGTGGGGGAACCTTACACTGTGGTCTTTCCCCATTGAGCCTTTGCTGCGGCTGCCCCAAGCTTTAGTGCGTCCCTCAGCATGTAGTCCTGGACCTTGGAATGTGGCAGTCTGCAACATTCGGTGGTGGACAACTCTTTGCGCTGGAAGACCAGCAAGTTTCGGGCAGACCAAAGGGCGTCTTTCACCGAATTGATAGTCCTCCAGCAACAGTTGATGTTTGTCTCGGTGTGCGTCCCTGGGAACAGCCCGTAGAGCACAGACTCCTGTGTTACAGAGCTGCTTGGGATGAACCTCGACAAAAACCACTGCATCTCTTTCCACACCTGCTTTGCAAAGACGCATTCCAGGAGGAGGTGGGCAACCGTCTCTACCCCACCACAGTCAACGCGGGGGCACTGTGCGGAGGGGGCGAGACTTCGGGTGTGCATGAAGGATCTGACGGGGAGGGCCCTTCTCACCACCAGCCAAGCTACATCTTGGTGCTTGTTTGAAAGTTCTGGTGATGAGGCATTCCGCCAAATGACTTTGACGGTCTGCTCGGGGAACCATCCGACAGCATCCACCGTCTCCTTTTCCCGTAGGGCCTTGAGGACATTCCGTGCAGACCACTGCCTCAAACACATGCATGTCGCCATACAATAGTGAACCATACATGAATCGAAAGAATACTACTTAATCAAGGTACAACCCTTAAGCGATCATTTGCACAGTTTAATGCAGGCGAATGCCAGCATTCCTGGCAGCACTCATAATACATTCATTGCAATGTAGTCCACCAAAAAAAAATGCAAGTCTGGAACGTGAGAGGCCAGGGTTACCCATTTCAGCCCTGGTTCATGGCCCTACTGCATCAGCCTCAGACACCTGCAAAGCAGAATTTTAATGAGGTCCATGCCTCTATGAAAGCCAGCATAAAACACATCATATTGTGGTGAAGCAGCACTTTTGTTGTGACAGATCAGAATATGCTCTGTGGTGCAGCCCCACTAAATTCATCATAGTGTTTGATATTCTTCATAACTTGACTCTTCAATGAGGAATCTACTTAGAGCTACTTAAGCAAGAGGCCACAGAATAGCATCGAGGAGATGTTACTCAAGAGCCTGAGGGATCAGAGGATCCAGTTTGGCAAGCACACTTACTGGCTCAAACCGCAATTTGGCAGATACTCCAAGATGGCTCATTCCTTTAAACATCCAATCCACCCTTTGCATCAAAAAAAGCAAAATACTGCTAATGTTGGAAATCTACAATAAAAACAGAAAATGAACAGAAAACAGAACTGATGGAAGGTCATTGTCCTGAAACGTTAACTCGGTTTCTCTTTCCACAGATGCTGTCTGACCTGCTGAGCATTCAGCATTTTGTGTTTTTCTTTGCATCAACAGTCTTACATCCATCTTTCCTGTGTGCATAAATAAATCATAATGCTCTACATTTGGAACAGCAAGCCTAAAAATCAACTAGTCATACCAGTCCTCAACTACACATATCTTACCCAGAGGCATGGGAAATGAAACTGCACATGCAGCAACTCAAATGCCATCATGTTTTATTTGCCAAAGCATGACATTTCTCTGATTCCAGTGCCTGCTACCATGGTGATTTCCCTCCCTGATAATCTTTGTGCGGTTGTGATGTACAGCCTAATGTTATGCTTCTTCCTGATGCAACTGCTGTGGTTCGAGCTTATGAGGTGGCTGACAACCATGTGTCTATCCAAGGCTCCTGAGATTGTGGTGGCAGAATGAGTCAATGAGCATGGGACTGAGATGGTCCAACTATAGGTTGCAGCACGTTGGCAAACGTCTGCCATCTAATAAGTTAGTATCAAATCAGAGGTGGCAAACTTGTCTGGCTGATACTTGCTCAATTCATGTTAATAAGCTGAACTCAGAAATAGAGATATCAAGTGGACTTCAAGGAAGGAGCATAAAAACCATGTATCACCCAATTTCCGCTACAACCTGTGTTGCCGACTCTAATTGGCTGTATTCTTGGAGGTTTCATCAACCACCCCACCCCACCCAGTTAAACAGACATTTTGTTTTAATCCTTCTCCAATATTTTTATAATTGATCCATGAAAATGAACAATACACTTTTTCTTCAATGATTGTATCTTTTTTTTATTTCCAAAATATACTTTATTCATAAAAGTCTGTAAAAAATACATTACAAAACAGTTCAAAACAGTACCAAGTTGACAATACAAAGGGTGCAAAGGAGATCAGTTTCCTTCAATACAGGAGTGAGTTGCCTCACAACCCTTCCATTTCATTTTACATGCCATGTACATTTTGCAGCAAACCCATACTTGCTGGATCCAGCCCCTCAGTTCAACTTGGTGGGGGGATCTTACACAGTGGTCTTTCCCCATTGAGTCTTTGCTGCGGCTGCCCCAAGCTTTAATGCGTCCCTCAGCACGTAGTCCTGGACCTTGGAATCTGCCAGTCTGCAACACTCGGTCGTGGACAACTCTGTGCTGGAAGACCAGCAAGTTTCAGGCAGACCAAAGAGCGTCTTTCACCGAATTGATGATCCTACAGCAGCAGTTGATGTTTATGTCGGTGTGCGTCACTGGGAACAGCCTGTGGAGCACAGACTCCTGTGTTACAGAGCTGCTTGGGATGAACCTCGACAAAAACCACTGCATCTCTTTCCACACCTGCTTTGCAAAGATACATTCCAGAAGGAGGTGGGCAACTGTCTCTTCTCCATCACAGCCACCTCGAGGGCATTGTGCAGAAGGGGTGAGACTCCGGGCGTGCAGGAAGGATCTGACGGGGAGGGCTCTTCTCACTACCAGCCATCTTGGTGCTTGTTTGAAAGTTCTGATGATGAGGCATTCTGCCAAATGACTTTGGTAGTCTGCTCGGGGAATCATCCGACAAGATCCACCATCCCCTTTTCCTGTCGGGCCTTGAGGACATTACGTGTAGACCACTGCCTGATGGATTGGCGGTCAAAAGTGTTTCTCCCCCCCCGCGACAATGTGACTAGGCCCATTCTTCAAAACACCAGGGATAGATAGAACTTCAGCACGTAGCGACAGTTGGTGTTTATGTACTGGGGATCTATGCACAGCTTGATGCAGCCGCACAGAAAGGTGGTCATCAGGATGAGGGCGGCGTTGGGTACATCTTTCCCACCCTTATCCAAAGGTTTGAACATCATGTCCCTCCGGACCCGGTCCATTTTGAATCCCCAGATGAAGCAGAAAATGGCTCGGGTGACCGCCACGGCGCAGGAGTGGGGTATGGGCCAGACCTGCGCCATGTACAGCAACAACATGAGCGCCTCGCACCTGATGACCAGGTTCTTACCCACAATGGAGAGAGATTGCTGCTCCCACATGCTCAGCTTATAGTATACCCTGGCTACTCGCTCCTTCCAGGTTTTGGTGCACGCCCCGGCCCTTCCGAACCATATCCCCAGCACCTTCAGGTAGTCTGACATGACGGTGAAGGGACAAAGGATCGGTCAGCCCAGTTCACAAAGAACATGGCCTCGCTCTTGCAGTGGTTAACTTTGGCTCCCGAGGCCAGTCTGCGAATGGACAGCGGATCCGAGCAGAAGACGACGACATTGTCCATGTACAGGAAGGTTTTAACCTGAGTGCCTCAGCTACCTGGGATTGTCACCCCTCTTATGCCCGCATCCTTCCTAATAGATTCAGCAAAGGGTTCAATACAGCAAATAAACAAGGCAGGGGAGAGAGGACAACCCTGTCTGACTCCAGATTGGATCGGAAACTTTCTGATTCCCACCCATTGATTGAGACTGCGCTACTGATGTTTGTGTAGAGCAGTTTGATCCAATTGCAGATTCCCTCCCTAAACCCCATTTTGGAAAGCACGCCCATCATGTTGGTGTGCGAGATCCTGTCAAAAGCCTTCTCCTGATCCAGGCTGATGAGGCAGGTGTCCACCCTCCTGTCCCGTACATAGGCGATCGTATCCCTGAGTAACGCGAGACTATTAGAGATCTTCCTGCCGGGTACAATGCAGGTCTGGTCAGGATGAATCACCAACTCCAGAGCAGACTTGACTCGACTGGCTATGACTTTGGACAGAATCTTGTAGTCAACATTAAGCAGTGAGATGGGCCGCCAATTTCCGATTTCCGCCCTCCCCCTTCCGCTTGTAGATGAGGATGATGATGCCTTTCCTCATAGATTCTGACATGCTGCCAGCCAGAAGCATACTCTCGTATACTTCCAGCAGGTCTGGGCCGACCCAGTCCCACAGGGCTGAAAACAATTCAACCGGTAAGCCATCGCTTCCGGGAATTTTACTCGTCTCAAAGGACTTGACGGCCTTTGTCAGCTCGTCCAGAGTTAGCGGCTTGTCCAGTCTCTCCCTCATGCTGTCATCTAAGACCTCTGTGATAGATGACAGGAAGGACTGGGAGGCTCTGCTGTTTGTGAGCTTCACATCGTACAGCCCAGCATAAAAGGATTTGCTGATCCTTAGTATGTCAGACTGCGAAGACATTACCGAGCCATCCTCTTCCTTCAGGCTGCAGATCACAGAGCTCTCTGTGTTTACCTTTTGGAAGAAGTGACACGAGCACGTCTCATCCTGCTCGATGGAGCGGACTCTGGACCGGAAGATGATCTTAGAGGCCTCCGTGGCAAAGAACGAGACCTGCTGGCTCTTCACCTCATGTAGGTCCTCCTTGACCTCGACCCCCATCGACTGTAGCCAGAGCAGATTTTGCATTGTTTTCTGGAGTCGGGACATTTCCCTCTGTCTCTCTCTCGCCCTCTGAACACCTTTGAAGATAAAGAACCTCTTGATGTTCTCCTTGATTGCCTCCCACCAGTGAACTGGAGACTCAGAGAGGGGTTTCACGGTTCTCCAACCTTTGTAATCCCTTTTGAGTTCCTCAACGTTCTCTGGGGTTAGCAGTGTAGAATTGAGCTTCCATGTCCCCCTGCCAACCCGCTGGTCATCCTGTAAGTGACAGTCGGCCAGTAAGAGGCAATGGTCGGAGAAGAACACCGGCTTGAGGTCGGTGGATCTGACCGTGACAGCACGGGACAAAAACGGGAAGTCAATCCTGGAACGGGCAGACCCATCCAATCTTGACCAGGTGTATCTACGCTGCGCTCCATCTGCAGGTTTGCTCAAGACGTCGTGCAGTTTGGCATCTTTTACTGTTTCCATTAGGAATCTGGACATAGCGTCCAGTTTGCTGTCGCCACTGCCGGATTGTCCAGCTGCATCAATGATGCAGTTGAAGTCACCGCCTAGGATGACCGGCCTTGACGTCGCCAGCAGCAGTGGGAGCTGCTGGAAGACGGTCAGCCACTCACTGCATTGAATCGGGGCATGCACGTTGATCAACCGGAGCGGAGCTTTGTTGTACATTACATCTGCTAAGAGGAGGCGACCGCCCACCACCTCCTTAACCTCGGAGATGAAGTTACCTACCCACAGCAGAATATCCAGGCCGGAGGAATGGGAATCATTACTTCCTGACCAGATGGATGGCCCGTGGGACCACCATCGCAACCATTGCCTGAAGGTGCTGAGGTGTGGTATTCCACACTCCTGTAGAAACAATAGGTCGGCTTTGACCTGGGCGATGTAGTCCAAGGTTGAAACACATCACGTAGTGGATTTAATGCTATGCACGTTAATTGAAGCAATCTTTGTACCCATTTTTAAGTTAGTTGTTGCTTCCCATACCATTTGTCCTTGCTAGTCCCAGTCCTTCGGTATGTTCCTGCATACCCATAGTGTACACAAGCTGTTTCACGTTCGTTGGGCTCAGAAACCCCTCCTGGTTTCTCATGCAGAATTTGTTCCGCTGGGTGACATGGTGGGGAGGGTCTTGTAGGCAGCAAGGATCGGGCTGTCTTCTGCTGTTCCCCTCTGTTCCTCCTTGAAAACATCACTGCTCCCAGCTTCCCAGAGCTGGAGTGCGCCAGTTGTGTAGTTGCTCTCGGTGTCCTGGAGCTGAGATGCGCTGGGCATGTCGCTAGGTTCGGAGCTTTGGGTTTGGGGCCCGCTGGGCCCATCACAGCTTCCAGTGCCCAGGGGCTGGGGGGCTTTATCTTCCAGCTCCTTTGAGTTCTGCCGCTTCTTTTGCAGGTGCCGTCGTTCCGGCACTTCCTCATCCAGTGAGGAGGAGCTGCTGTCGTCTGTCTCATACGGTAGCGTCCTCTTGCCACTGGTTTGGGTGGTGGCCTGTTCCACATTTGGAGGTTTTTTCTTTGTGATTTTCCTTTGTACCACTTGTCACTGGCCTGTTTGTCCAGCTGCTGCCTCCTCCTCCATTGATTCTGTCTGTGGAGGAGGGGTTTCCGGGTACAGGGTAGGTGTTGGGTCGCTGGTTTCAGCTGCCTCTCCTTTCTTCTCCTTCTCAGGTAGACTTTCCTCATTGCGGAGAAGGTTGCTTGTCTCCTTCCCAGCACCAGACGCATTCTTCGTTTCTTCTCCCGGCCTTTCCTTGGACCTTGCTGCCTGAGCATAACTGAGGCAGC